>NC_083230.1:123087160-123387160 GCF_032191835.1 Heteronotia binoei
TATAGCCTGCCCATCCCTGCATAGAGGCCTCAGCTACATTTAAGAAGAGCTGGATTCGAGTCCAGGAGTACCACAGAGCAGGGCTTTTTTGTTGTTGCAGGAACTCCTTTTGCATATTAGGCCACACCCCTCTGATGTAGCCAATCCTCCGAGAGCTTACAGGGCTCCTAGTGCAGGGCCTCCTATAAGCTCCAGGAGGGTTGGCTACATTGAAGGGGTGTGGCCTAATATGCAAAGGAGTTCCTGCTACAAAAATAGCTCTGAGGCTAACCTGATCTCATCAGATGCTGGAAGCTAAGCATCGTCTGCCCTGGTTACTACTTGGCTGGATGCAGGGTTTTGTAGCAGGAACTCCTTTGCATATTAGGCCACACCCCTCTGGTGTAGCCAACCCTCCTGGAGCTTACAGGGCTCTTAGTATAGGGCCTACTATAAGTTCCAGGAGGATTGGCTACATCGGGGGCGGGGGTGGCCTAATAGGCAAACGAGTTCCTGATACAAAAAAAGCCCTGCCGAAGATACAAACAAGATGTTTGGGGTATAAGCTTTGGGGAGTCAAAGCTGCCTTTACCAGATCTAGCGTCTGCTGCTCTAGGGCCTCTTCCCCTGGCAGCGATCCGCTGGCTGGCCGGGGACTTACAGACAGAAAATCTAGGCCTGTGTCTCTGGCAATGCGATAGGGTTGCCAATCCCCAGGCAGGGGCAGGAGCAGGGGATCCCTTGGTTTGGAGGCCTTTCGCCCCGCTTCAGGGTCATCAGAAAGCGGGTGGGGGGAAGGGAATGTCTGCTGGGCCCTCATTCCGTTATTCCCTACGCAGACTGATTCCTATAGGGTAGAATGGAGAATGAATCCGTGGTTATCTGGGGCTCTGGGGAGGGTGGAGTGGGGCTGTTTTTTGAGGGAGAGGCGTAGCATCCAGGGCCACTCCCCAAAACATCCTCCGAGTTTCAAAAAGATCGGACTAGGAGGTCCAATTCTATGAGCCCCCAACGAAGGTGCCCCTATCCTCCATTATTTCCAGTGGAGGGAAGGCATCGAAAAGGCGTGTGGTCCCTTTCAGTGCAATGACCAGAACTCCCTTTGGAGTTCAGTTACGCTTGTCACAACCTCGCTCCTGGCTCCAGCCCCCCAAAGTCCCCAGATATTTCTTGAATGGGACCTGGCAACCCCGCAATGCAATGATCTCACGTCCAGAACCCATAACTTGTACCATAGAAATTTTGCCCAAATACCAGAGTCTCCCTGCTTGCTGGCGACGTGATGTCATTTCCTGTGTGTGCACCGGAAGTGATGTCATTGCATCGCTGGCGATGCAGGCCTCGGCCTAGTCACTCTTGGCTATACAAGAACCGGATCGGACACGTGGCAAGCCGTGTTTGTAACTGTCCGTTCAAACACGAAGGCCATCCGCCAATCAAATTACGAGACTCCGTTTGCACAGTCGCTTTCTCGGAAGGAACATCTTGTTTCCCTGCAGGCAGAGACGGGCTGAGAGAGCAGGCCCTGTATTTTATCAGGCCTGCAGTCCACATCAGCTATTATCTCGGCTACCGGGTTTCTTATCTCACCTGGATGAGCTGTTATCTCCAGCCAACCTGCTTGCGGAACCAAGTTATCTTCAGGTGACCGAATGTAGTTTCCCCGCCATTATAGATAAGCAACTGTGAAATGAGGAGAATTGGTGGGGCATCGGGAAAATGGTAATCCAGTAGGGCGCCAAGGCGTCATGTGCGGTTTAACTATGTGAGTTTTCCTTGGGAAATATTGCCAGCCCTCAAAAAGCATCTAGGAAGCAGTAAAACAGAAGGTGGACGTTTTGGTCCATCTAAAACAGGGGTGGCCAAACTAAGGATCTTTCACACAGATTGTGGGGCTCCCGAAGCCCCACCCCAGAAGGCATTTCTGTCTTTATATCACTTCTCCAAGCCAAGCCAGCCGGCGGCTTGGAAAATGTGTTTAAAGTTGCTTTCTTTCTACTTCTCCCCCCCTTCCTCCCCTCCATCTATTTGCCTGCCTGCCTGACTTCTGGCTCTCGAACATCTGATGTTCACGTCTTGCACCTCTTGAACATCTGACTTTTTTTTTCCTGCGTGGTTCTTACGTTAAGCAAGTTTGGCCACCCCTGATGTAAAATAAGCAGGAAACACCTGCGTGTAGGGTCACCTGGCCTTCAGGAGGTGGCTGGAAATCTCCTGGGGTTAAAACTGATCTCCAGACAACAGAAATCAGTTCGGCTGGAGAAAATGGCCATTCTGGAAGGTGCACTCTATGGCATTATGCCCCACTGAAAACTGATGGGGCAGTAGGGGCTTCAAGAACCACACAATATATGGGGAAAAGGGGGTTGCCAAGTCCCCTGCAGCCTATGGCGGGGGGCTTTTTTCTCATGCCCGTTGCACGCGCAGCATGATGACATCACCCAGAAGTGACGTCAACATGCCAGCGCTGCCGCTCTAGGCATTTCCGGGAAAACTATGGTTTTCCCGGACACTCTAGCAATTTGAGAGGGGAAAACTCTATGGTACCTATTGTACCATAGAGTTTTCCCTTCCAAATTGCTACAGCATCTGGGAAAACCATAGAGTTTTCTCGAAAACGCCTGGAGCCTCTGGCGTGCGGCATTGCCGGCATGATGCCATCACATTCGGGTGACATCACCGCACCGGCAACATCAGGGGAGGTTCCCCCCACTGGCCCAATGTGCACCGGTGGGTTGGGAACCTCCAGGGCGGGAGAATCCCCGCCTGGCCCGGGGACTTGCCAGCCTTATGGAAAAGCCGCATATACCTCCAAAGCAGTTTGACCACCCCTGCTATAGATCCAGCCCTGGGTCGGGCCAATAGCCCGTCTTTTTCAGTTCTTCAGTATCACTGACATTCATTATTGCCATTGAACATGTGAATCTATGAAGCTGCCTTCATAGAATGATAGAGTTGGAAGGGACCTCTAGGGTCATCTAGTCCAACCCCCTGCACAATGCAGGAAACTCACAAACCCCTCCCCCTAAATTCTCAGGATCTTCATCGCTGTCAGATGGCCATCTAGCCTCTGTTGAAAAACCTCCAAGGAAGGAGAGCCCACCACCTCCTGAGGAACCCCCTGCACAATGCAGGAAACTCACAAACACCTCCCCCTAAATCCACAGGATCCTCATTGCTGTCAGATGGCCATCTAGCCTCTGTTGAAAAACCTCCAAGGAAGGAGAGCCCACCACCTCCCAAGGAGGAAGCCTGTTCCACTGAGGAACCGCTCTAACGGTCAGGAAGTTCTTCCTAATGTTGAGCTGGAAAGTCTTGATTCAATTCCAACCCGTTGGTTCTGGTCCTACCTTCCGGGGCCATAGAAAACAATTCCACACCATCCTCTATAGGACAGCCCTTTAAGGACTTGAAGATGGTGATCCTATCACATCTCAGCCGCCTCCAGGCTAAACATGCCCAGCTCCTTCAGCCTTTCCTCATAGGACTTCTATAGAATCAGACTATCAGTCCATCAAGGTTGTTATTGTCTACTCTGACTGGCAGTAGCTCTCCAGGGACTCAAGCAGGGGTCTTCCCATCACTTCTTCCCTGACCCTTTCCACTGGAGATGCTGGGGGTTGAACTTAGGACCTTCCGCATGCCAAGCAGACACTCTGCCACTGAGCCACAGCACCGCCCTTCCCTTTCTGTTGTCTCTACACACCTTTCTGCTTCATTCTCTTACTTTGTATCCTGTAACCAGGACTTTTTTTGTAGCAGGAGCTCCTTTGCATATTAGGCCACACACCCCTGATGTAGCCAATCCCCCTGGAGCTTGCAGTAGGCCTTGTACTAAGAGCCCTGTAAGGAATTCTAGCAGGACCTCCTTTGCATATTAAGTCACACACCCCTGATGCAGCCAATCCTCCTGGAGCTCTCAGTAGGCCCTGTACGAAGAGCCCTGTAAGGAATTCTAGCAGGACCTCCTTTGCATATTAGGCCACACACCCCCGATGCAGCCAATCCTCCTGGAGCTTACAGGAGGTCTTGTACTAAGAGCCCTGTAAGCTCTTGGAGGACTGGCTACATCAGGGGGTGTGGCCTAATATCAGGGGTGGAATTCTTGCAGGACCTCATTTGCATATTAGGCCACACACCCCTGATGTGCCAACCCCCCAGAAGCTTACAGCAGGCCCTGCACTAAGAACCCAGTAAGCTTTCAGAGGATTGGCTACATCAGGGGTGTAGCCCCTGCTTCGTGTACATCTGCTTCATTTTTTTCATGTCATCCTTCATCGTTCAGGTTTTCAGGCGCTTACTTTTATATGTGTCCCTTCCATAGTTTCTGTTTATTGCTCACCTTTGACGTCTGGGAATTAACCTTCCTGGTCGCTGTGTTTTGTTGGTCCTCCATTTCATACTCTTCTAAACCTTCCTTCCCCCCCCCTCCGTTTTCATATATCTCTATCCTGTTTGCTTTTATGGTGACTTGCTTATAGAATTCAGTGCCCACTGAAATTCAGTCCGTTGGTTCTCTGGCTTCGTGTTTTAAAACGAAAAGTCTCAGGTCTCACATCTTTCGGCTGCCCTGTGGTTGAATTTGATGGTTTTAATTTTGACACACTCCTTTCTCGCATCCGGTTTTTAAATGGTTTTGTATCTTCGGTGTGTATGAATTAGATCGCAAGCCCGCGTGGCCAGGTCTTCTTATACCGCTTAGTTTTTGGGACACTCGGCAAATAATGGATAGTTGTTACCGTTGTTATTGTATAGCGGCGGAAAACGCCATCGAGTTGCTGCTGAAATATGGCAAACCCATAAGAGAAACTATTGACTTTGTTATAACCAGGGCTTTTTTCTTTTTTAGCAGGAACTCCTTTGCATATTAGGCCACACACCCCCTGATGTAGTCAATCCTCCTGGAGCTTACAAGAAGAAGAAGATATTGGATTTATATCCCACCCTCCACTCCGAATCTCAGAGTCTCAGAGCGGCTCACAATCTCCTTTATCTTCCTCCCCCACAACAGACACCCTGTGAGGTGGGTGGGGCTGAGAGGACTCTCACAGCAGCTGCCCTTTCTTTTTTTTTTAATTTATTACTTATTTTATTGATTCCAAAAGAAAATATAACAGCCAATAGCACAACCTTCCAAACATGTATCAAATTAACATAAAATTTGGCATATCACTCATCCTTAAGGAGGATTCATCTGTGGTCCTTAAGGAGGATTCATCTGTCCTTTCAAGGACAACCTCTGCCAGAGCTATGGCTGACCCAAGGCCATTCCAGCAGGTACAAGCGGAGGAGTGGGGAATCAAACCCGGTTCTCCCGGATAAGAGTCCACACACTTAACCACTACACCAAACTGGCTCTCAAGATTCTTAATACAGGGTCTACTGGAAGCTCCAGGAGGACTGGCTACATACAGAGTTGGTAGGATCACCAACTCTGTATTGCCAAATTCCTGGAGATTGGGCGGAAGAACGCGGGGGGGGGGGGGGTGTCAGGATTTGGGGAGGGGAGGTTTCCATCAGCAGAAGGAGGAGGAGATTGGATTAATACCCAACCCTTCACTACCCAGTGGAGTCTTGGAGTGCCCTACAATCGCCTTCCCTTCCTCTGCCCACAACAGACCTCTGAGGTAGGCGGGACTGAGAGAGCTCTAAGAGAACTGTAACTGACCCAAGGTCACCCAGCTGGCTTCATGTGGTGGAGTGAGGAATCAAATCTGGTTCTCCAGATTAGAATTCAAATCCACATCTCAAGAATATGCACAGGATAGAGAAGGTAGAGAAAGAAGTCCTTTTCTCCCTTTCTCACAATACAAGAACTCGTAGGCACTCCGTGAAATTGCTGAGCAGTCGGATTAGAACGGATAAAAGGAAGTATTTCTTCACCCAAAGGAGGATTAGCACATGGAATTCACTGCCACCGGAGGTGGTGGTGGCTACAAGCAAAGACAGCTTCAAGAAGGGACTGGATAAACATACGGAGCAGAGGTCCATCAGTGGACCTCTGTCTGGGGCAGTGATGCTCTGTATTCCTGGTGCTTGGGAAGGGCAACACTGGGAGGGCTTCTAGTGTCCTGAGCCCACTGATGGACCTCCTGATAGCACCTGGGGTTTTTTGGCCACTGTGTGACACAGAGTGTTGGACTGGATGGGCCATTGGCCTGATACAAAATGGCTTCTCTTACGTTCTTATGTGACGCAGAGTGTTGGACTGGATGGGTCATTGGCCTGATCCAATATGGCTTCTCTTATGTTCTTATGTGACACAGAGTGTTGGACTGGATGGGCCATTGGCCTGATCCAACATAGCTTCTCTTACGTTCTTATGTGAAACAGATTGTTGACCTGGATGGGCCATTGGCCTGATCCAACATGGCATCTCTTATGTTCTTATGTCACACAGAGTGTTGAACTGGATGAGCCATTGGCCAGATCCAACATGGCTTCTCTTATGTTCTTCTGTGACACATAGTGTTGGACTGGATGGGCCATTGGCCTGATCCAACATGGTTTCTCTTACGTTCTTATGTGACACAGATTGTTGACCTGGATGGGCCATTGGCCTGATCCAACATGGCATCTCTTATGTCACACAGAGTGTTGAACTGGATGAGCCATTGGCCAGATCCAACATGGCTTCTCTTATGTTCTTCTGTGACACAGAGTGTTGGACTGGATGGGCCATTGGCCTGATCCAACATGGCTTCTCTTCTGTTCTTATGTGACACAGAGTGTTGGACTGGATGGGCCATTGGCCTGATCCAACATGGCTTCTCTTATGTTCTTAGGTGACACAGATTGTTGACCTGGGTGGGCCATTGGCCTGATCCAACATGGCTTCTCTGATGTTCTTATGTTCCTGTGTTCTACACCAAACTACAAAGCCATTGTGTCCACCCTCCATATCTGGGACTCAGAGACCCCCTGTCTCTAACCACTACACCGTGCTCATGCCCCTGGACATCTCCAAAGCTCAGCAAGAGGACTGTGGTTGGTTGTTTTTTTTCCCTCTGACATCCAGACATCAGAGGGAAGACAAATTAGCACTTCGGTGTCAGGACTAACAGCTACAGACAGTCACTTCCCTCCATCAGCATTTCTCAAAAGCATCTAAGCTAAAAGCTCTCTCTGCAGCCTGTGAAAGCAGATCACGTAAGTTTATCGGGCATTGTGCCATGGAAAATACTTCCTTTTGTCTGTTCCGAGCATATTGGAAATCGGTTTCATTGCGTGACCTCGAGTTCTAGCGTTATGAAAAAGAGAAAAGGACCTCTTTGTTCATTCTCTCTGCTCTCTCTCAGTTCATAATTTTATAGATCGTCACCATTTTCCTCCTCTCTCTTTTTTTTCCCCTAAACTTTTAAAACAAAACTGACAAAGGTGGAAGACGGATATAAAATTCATACTGTTCGGAAGCCGCATTCGTACAGTCAGACTGTCTGTAGTAGTAGGAAAGAGCAAGAGTCTGGGAGCAACTTAAAGACTAACAGAATTGGTGGCAGGGCAGTCGGAGCTTTTGTGAATCACTGCTCACTTCTTCCGATAGCTGGCCTACGATTGTCTTCCATTCAGATGTTTCTCACAATCCAGGTGTCCAGGGCTCTGCATTCACCACCTTTCCACATCCTGGCTTGCACAGGAATATCTTTGCCATTTAGGAGTACAAGTAGAGTCTCATATTCTAAGAACCTAAGAGAAGCCATGTTGGATCAGGCCAATGGCCCATCCAGTCCAACACTCTGTGTCACAGAAGAACATAAGAGAAGCCATGTTGGATCAGGCCAATGGTCCATCCAGTCCAACACCCTATGTCACATAAGAACCTAAGAGAAGCCATGCTGAATCAGGCCAATGGCCCATCCAGTCCAACACTGTGTGTCACATAAGGAACATAAGAGAAGCCATGTTGGATCAGGCCAATGGCCCATCCAGTCCAACACTCTATGTCACATAAGAACCTAAGAGAAGCCATGCTGAATCAGGCCAATGGCCCATCCAGTCCAACACCCTATGTCACATAAGAACCTAAGAGAAGCCATGTTGGATCAGGCCAATGGCCCATCCAGTCCAAAACTCTGTGTCACATAAGAACATAAGAGAAGCCATGTTGGATCACACCAATCCAGTCCAACACTCTGTGTCACATAAGAACATAAGAGAAGCCATGCTGGATCAGGCCAATGGCCCATCCAGTCCAACACTCTATGTCACACAGTGGCCAAAAAACCAAGCGCCATCGGGAGGTCTAGCAGTGGGGTCAGGACACTAGAAGCCCTCCCACTGTCGCCCTTCCCCCAAGCACAAAGAAGATAGAGCCTCACTGCCCCAGACATAAGAACATAAGAGCAGCCATGTTCCATGTTGGATCAAGCCAATGGTCCATCCAATCCAACACTCTGTGTCACACAGTGGACAAAAAAACAGATGGCACCAGGAGGTCCATCAGTGGGGCCAAGAAACTAAAAGCCCTCCCACTGTTGCCCCCCTCCAAGCACCAAGAATACTGAGCATCATTGCCCCAGACAGAGAGTTCCATCAATATGCTGTGTGAGAAAAGCACAAATTTCTAATTTTTTTGTCTAATTCAGGTGCCTTTGATAGCAGTTAGAACATCTCGTATGAGATTATCCCAGATGGTGAAAGGCTTTAAGAACATAACAGAAGCTGTGTTGTATCAGGCAAATGGCCCATTCAGTCCAACACCCTGTGTCACGCAGTGGCAAAAAACCAACAACAGGTGCCATCAGGAGGTCCATCAGTGGGGCCAGGACACTAGAAGCCCTCCCACTGTGCCCCCCAATCACCAAGAATACAGAACATAACTGTCCCAGACATAAGAACATAAGAGAAGCCATGTTGGGTCAGGCCAATGGCCCATCCAGTCCAACACTCTGTCACACAGTGGCCAACAAAAAAAAACACCAGGTGCCATCAGGAGGTCCACCAGTGAAGCCAAGACACTAGAAGCCCTCCCACTGTCCCCACCCTCCAAGCACCAAGAATACAGAGCATCACTGCCCCAGACATAAGAATGTAAGAGAAGCCATGTTGGGTCAGGCCAAAGGCCCATCCAGTCCAACACTCTGTGTCACACAGTGGCCAAAAACCCAGGGGCCATCAAGAGGTCCATCAGTGGGGCCAGGACACTAGAAGCCCTCCCACTTTGGCCCCTCTCCAAGCTCCAAGAATACAGAACATCACTGTAAATATTTAAATCGGGAACTCAGAGACCCGCTGTCTATAACCACTACATGTGCTTATATCAACACAACAGTAAACCACCTCTGAATGTTTCTTGCTTCGAAAACCCTTCAGGGTAACCATAAGTCTCCTATGACTTGACAGCAAAAAAAAAAAAAAAAAAAAGGTGATGGTGATGAGGAGGAGGAGGAGATAGGCCTCTACCTTAGATCCTAGAGACCCACTTCCAGTTTGAGATGACTGTACTGATCTGGATGGACCAAGGATCTGACTCAGAATAAGACAGCATCGTATGTACATATTTGACATGCAGAAGGTCCCACGTTCAATCCCAGCATCTCCAGTTAAACAGATTAAGATTCAGGTATTGTGAAAGACCTCCACCTGAGACCTTGGAGAGCCTCTACCAAACAGAGTTGACAATACTGACAGAGTAAACACTGACCTCGATGGACCAATGGTATTATTAAGTACTAGGAATAAGGCCCATTGTAGAGACAAATACAACGGGCTATAAAAAGAGGCTCTGGGGTATACTTGAATTTGAATAGATGAATGTATTTCAATATATTGCAAAATAAAAGTTTGGTTACAAAAAAAAAAAGAGGCTCTGGGCAAATGCCACCCTCACCTCAAGGGAAGCTGGTTTCTGCCATCTGGAGAGCAGTAATAATTCTGAGTGATCTCCAGCCCTCACTTGGGGATTGGCAACAGTGGTTCCCAAGGATGAAATGGCTGGTTTGGACGATGGAGTGTATGGCATTGTACCTCTCTGAGGTCCCACCCTTCCTCAAACCCCACCCTCTCCAGGCTCCACACCTTAAATCTCCAAAAATTTTCTAACCTGGAGTTGGCAACCTTATTGCCTTCTCTTTATTTGCCCCTTTGACTTCAGCTTTCCATCGCCTCATCCCTCCTCGCAGACTCTACCTAGGAAAAAGACAGTCTCTCTCCCTAGTGCATGGGTGGGGTTCTGGAGTTCTAGTCTTGTTGGTGGACCTTCTGGTGGCCCCTGGGTTTTGACCATAGTGTGACACAGAGTGTTGGACTGGATGGGCCATTGGTCTGTGTGGCAGAACCGGCCCGATTCTGCCTTCAGGCCCGGTCCCGTCAGCTCCCTATTGAGTCGCCAACTCCTGGAGGGAGCTATTTCTCCTCCTGCCCCTTGGGCGCGCTGCCACCACCTGCTCAGTCCCGGGGTTCAGATTGAGAGGAACAGGACTCCCAATCCCCCTTTCCAGCTGTGAGGCCAGGCCTCAAGGTCCTCTGCCACCCTATGTTGTTTTAAGACTGGGTTTTGAACAGCTGGCTTCAAAATTAAAAAAAAAATCAGGTTGAATCCAAGCACTGCAGCTTTGTGCAGGGAGCATACAGTTGTGTCAGAATCAATCATTGTGAAATAAAGGAACATTTGAGGCAGGACATCTTTGCAGCACTTTGAACATAAAAGATTCTCTGTGTGTGTGTCTGAGTTGGAATTAATCCATCTAGTTTAGTAACAGATCATGAAGAAGATCTCGGCTGAGATTTTTCCCCCCAGTTCCGAAGCCTGAAGCTGCCTTATCCTATACATATAAAAGCTGTTTCGTCTTGGCAAAACTGAGCTCCCTCATTGGTTGGGATTGTACATCAACCTTTGGCCCATCCAACCATCAATCTATGCCTTGCAGCTAATAGCCACTGCTGAACCTCTGCTCCATGTGTTATTCTTCTCTGTAAACTGTCTATGCTTGTAGCTGCCATCACGTCCTGCAGCAGTGAATTCCACACGTTATTTACTCTTTGGGTGAAGAAGTACATCCGACATGTTGGATTCTTTGCAGTCTTTGCAATCTTTGTCCTTACGGTCCCTAAAGTCCCTTCTATGCAGCCCAGGGCATCAGAAATAAGTTCAGATGATAATAAGAATAATTTTTAAAAAGATGCACAGAAATCGCTGCCAGGATGTTCAGGTTAGGAGGCGGCTCAAGAATCTTTGTTTTTGCCACGTCTCGGTTGCAGCTCCCAGACTGTGTACTGCTTTCAAAACTTAGCCCTAAAGTGTCGACAATCCCCAGCTCATAAGCCCAGATCGCTACAGAGCACTATGTAATTCACTTCCCTGATAAAAGCTGGTGTAATAACACAACAGCCCTCCGGAGGCGTCTCCGAGGGAACAGAGACTGAAGGATCTTCTTTGTCCGTGACCAGATAAACAATGTCTTCTGTGGTCTCTCGTGCTAAAAGAGAGGCGTTCCAAAGAACCCAGGAGATGGGAATCTTTTCTTGTTAGAACCTGCCTGTCTTTGGGCTCTCAGGGAAGAAGCTTCTTCTCTTTCTCCAGGCAGAGAGTTGCAGCCACAGAAGAAAGAGAAGGAGGAGAAGGAGGAGGAAAAGAAGGAGGAGGAGAAGGAGGAGGAGGAAAAGAAGGAGGAGGGAGGAGAGGAAGGAGGAGGAGGAGGAAAAGAAGGGGGAGGGAGGAGAGGAAGAAGGAGGAGGAAAAGAAGGAGAAGGAGGAGGAGAAGGAAGAGGAAAGAAGGAGTAGGGAGGAGAGGAAGAAGGAGGAGGAAAAGGAGGAGAAGGAGGAAGAAAAGAAGGAGGAGGGAGGAGAGGAAGAAGGAGGAAAAGAAGGAGAAGGGGAAGGAGGAGGAGGAAAAGGAGAAGGAGGAGGAGGAAGAGGAGAAGGGGAAGGAGAAGGAGGAAAAGGAGAAGGAGGAGGAAAAGAAGGAGTAGGGAGGAGAGGAAGAAGGAGGAGGAGGAAAAGGAGGGGGAGAAGGAGGAGGAGGAGGAGAAGAAGATGATGATGATAGTGGATTTATATCCCATCCTTCACTCTGAATCACAGAATGGTCACAATCTCCTTTGTATTCCTCTCTGTGAGGCAGGTAGGGCTGAGAGAGCTCTCCCAGGAGCTGCCCTTTCAAGGACAGCTCTGCGAGAGCTATGGCTGACCCCAGGCCATTCCAGCAGGTGCAAGTGGAGGAGCGGGGAATCAAACTCCATTCTCCCAGATAAGAATCCACGCACTTAACCGCTACACCAAACTGGCTCTCCTTAAGCAAAGCTTAACATATCACACCTGGTCACCGTAACTCTCTGTTGCCTGGAAGGGCCTCATTCGCATGAGGGCAAAGCTTACTTGGAGACCTGATTTGTCCCTGACCCCTTCGCTAAACCTGTTAAGGCTAGAGAAGGGAGAGCAATCAGCAGAAGTTTCCAGGAAACAATGTCCCCTTAGCAACTGCATCTGCGGAACACTGTAAGCCCTAGCAGTCGGTATCCGTGGAACATTGTCCTCCCTAGCAACCACATTTCCCCCCTTCTAGGAGACAAAAATACATCTCCTCGAGTCAACTTGATTGCCTGATTATTGCTTCACTTGAAAGCCAAGGGCTGGAGGATGTGATCCGGGTGCAATGGCTCGTTTTCCAAAACGGGCACCACCTTGATTTTCTCTGCGTCTCCGACATCAGCGACAGGTTAAGCCTGACAGATGGGGAGTAGACACCTGTTCGTCGAGCGCTGACTGTTAATTACGTGAAAGCTCCCCCAGCAACAGGCGGATGGAGCCGGAGGGGCTGGTTGAGGTCCCAGACAGCTCTCCCCATCTGTCATTTCTCTCTGTTTTCCCTTTGCTCTGAGCAGCTGTGAAGGTATAGATTCACAGAATTGTAGAATCATAGAGTTGGAAGGGACCTCTAGGGTCATCTAGTCCAACCCCCTGCACAATGCAGGAAACTCACAAATACCTCCCCCTAAATTCAAAGGATCTTCATTGCTGTCAGATGGCCATCTAGCCTCTGCTGAAAAACCTCTAAGGAAGGAGAGCCCACCACCTCCCGAGGAGGAAGCCTGTTCCACTTTGTAAAGGCTTAATCGTTCATGGTTTGCAACCAATCAAAGTTAAAAGGAGCAGGCAGGAGGTGATGGGAAAGACCTCAGCCTGAGACCTTGGAGAGCCATGAAGTGGGTCTGTGGCTCAATGGCAGAGCATCTGCTCAGCGTGCAGAAGGTCCCAGGTTCAATCCCCGGCATCTCCAGTTGAAAGGACCGGGGAGGAGGTGATGGGAAAGACCTCAGCCTGAGACCCTGGAGAGCCATGAAGTGGGGCTGTGGCTCAGTGACAGAACATCTGCTCAGCATGCAGAAGGTCCCAGGTTCATTCCCCGGCATCTCCAGTTAAAAGGACCAAGCAGGAGGTGATGGGAAAGACCTCAGCCTGAGACCCTGGAGAGCCATGAAGTGGGTCTGTGGCTCAGCGGCAGAGCATCTGCTCAGCATGCAGAAGGTCCCAGGTTCAATCCCCGGCATCTCCAGTTGAAAGGACCAGGGAGGAAGTGATGGAAAGGACCTCAGCCTGAGACCCTGGAGAGCCATGAAGTGGGTCTGTGGCTCAGTGGTAGAGCATCTGCTCACCATGCAGAAGGTCCCAGGTACAACCCCTAGCATCTCCAGTTAAAAGGACCAGGCAGCAGGTGATGGGAAAGACGTCAGCCTGAAACCCTGGAGAGCCATGAAGTGGGTCTGTGGCTCAGTGGCAGAGCATCTGCTCAGCATGCAGAAGGTCCCAGGTTCAATCCCCGGCATCTCCAGTTGAAGGGACCAGGGAAGAAGTGATGGGAAGGACCTCAGCTTGAGACCCTGGAGAGCCATGAAGTGGGTCTGTGGCTCAGTGGCAGAGCATCTGCTCAGCATGCAGAAGGTCCCAGGTTCAACCCCTAGCATCTCCAGTTAAAAGGACCAGGGAGGAAGCGATGGGAAAGACGTCAGCTTGAGACCCTGGAGAGCCATGAAGTGGGGCTGTGGCTCAGTGGTAGAGCATCTGCTTGGCATGCAGAAGGTCCCAGGTTCAATCCCCGGCATCTCCAGTTGAAGGGACCAGGGAGGAAGTGATGGGAAAGACGTCAGCCTGAGACCCTGGAGAGCCATGAAGTGGGGCTGTGGCTCAGTGGTAGAGCATCTGCTTGGCATGCAGAAGGTTCCAGATTCAATCCCCGGCATCTCCAGTTAAAAGGACCAGGCAGGAGAAGATGTGAAAGACCTCAGCCTGAGACCCTGGAGAGCTGATGGCCAGTGAAAATGGGCAATACAGACCAAGATGGACTCATGGTCTGTTTCAGTAGTAGAACATTTGCTTGGCATGCAGAGGGTTTCAGGTTCAATCCTCGGCATCTCCAACTGAAATGACCAGGTGGTAGATGATGTGATAGATTTCCACCTGAGACCCTGGGGAGCCACTGGTGGTTGATTATACTGACCCAGAGGGACCTGTGCCCTGATTCAGGACAATGTAGTTTCATGTATTCCCTAATCCTATCCCATGCAGGGATACTGCAGCCTAAACCCATTAGCATTTTTTTTTAAACAAAGAAGAAGTTAACTTTTATTGAGTGTACTAACATGACACTGAGGGAAGGAAGGTATAAGTGACAAAGTTTTGCTTCCACTGAACTTTGGAACCAGGATCCTACACCTGCGATCCTACACATTTTGCCCATAAGAGAAGCTAGGTTGAAGCAGGACAATGACCCATCCTGTCCAACACTCTGTGTGTCACTCAGTGGCCAAAACCAAGTGACCATCAGGAGAACCACCAGCAGGGCCAGAACTCCAGAAAGCTTCCACTGTGCCCCCCCCCCCCCATGTACCAAGAATACAGTGCATCACTGCCCCAGACATAAGAACATAAGAGAAGTCACGTTGGAGCAGGCCAATGGCCCTTCCAGTTTAACACTCTGTGTCACACAGGGGCCAAAAACTAGGCGCCATCAGGAGGTCCACCAGCAGGGCCAGAAGCCCTCTCATTGTTGCTCCCCCCCCCAAGCACCAAGAAGACAGAGCATTGCTGTCCCAGACACAGTGTTCCATGTAGATCTTGTGGATAATAGCCCCCTGATGGACCTCTGTTCTTAAAAACATAAGAGAAGCCATATTGGATCAGGCCAATGGCCCTTCCAGTCCAACACTCTGTGTCACATAAGAACAGAAGAGAAGCCTTGTTGGATCAGGCCAATGGCCTAACCCGTCCAACACTCTGTGTCACATAAGAACATAAGAGAAGCCATGTTGGATCAGGCCAATGGCCCCTCCAGTCCAACACTCTGTGTCACATAAGAACATAAGAGAAGCCATGTTGGATCAGGCCAATGGCCCCTCCAGTCCAACACTCTGTGTCACATAAGAACATAAGAGAAGCCATGCTGGATCAGACCAATGGCCCATCCAGTCCAACACTCTGTGTCACATAAGAACATAAGAGAAGCCATGTTGGATCAGGCCAATGGCCCTTCCAGTCCAACACTCTGTGTCACACAGTGGCCAAAACCCAGGTTCCATCAGAAGGTCCACCAGCAGGACCATAACTCCGGAAGCCCTCCCACTGTTTCCCCCCAAACACCATGAAGACAGAACATCGCTGCCCCAGACACAGTGTTCCATCTAGACCTTGCGGATAACAGCCACTGATGGACCTCTGCTCTTAACAACATAAGAGAAGCCATATTGGATCAGCCCAAATGGCCCTTCCAGTCTGTGTCACCCAGGGGTCAAACCCCAGTTGCCATCAGGAGGTCCACCAGCAGGGCCAGAACTCCAGAAGCCCTCCCACTTTTGCCCTCCAAGCACCAAGAATACAGAATATCACTGCTCCAGACAGAGTGTTCTATCTACACCTTGTGGCTCATAGCCACTGATTGAGTCCATCAACATTGAGGAGTTTAGACTACCACAGCACAGGACTCCCCTTCTAGTTTCTTGTCTGTGAAAAGGGCACGTTCACAGGTGATGCCGAAAGACCACTCTTTAAATGCCATGTGTCTCCATGGCAACGTCACCGACACCTGATTTATCCTCACTCCTGCTGTAGTGTTTCCCCGCATTTTGTTCTCAGCCACCATCTGTTGGCTCGAGAGGGGCCCACTTCTCCGGGACTCCACTTGGGAGGCTTCAGTGTCAGAAGTGGTCCTTAAGCGTCCTTGTTCAGAAACGACATCCATCTGCAGGTCGCTGAAACAGCCCGTCTGCGATTAAATGAGAGCAGAAACAAATATTAACATTCTCCCCCCCCCCTCCCAGTGTGGTGTAGTGGTTAAGTGTGCGGACTCTTATCTGGGAGAACCGGGTTTGACTCCCCACTACTCCACTTGCACCTGCTGGAATGGTCTTGGGTCAGCCACAGCTCTCTTATTTGGAAGAACCAGGTTTGATTCCCCACTCCTCCACTTGCACCTGCTAGCATGGCCTTGGGTCAGCCAGAGCTCTCTTATCTGGGAGAACCGGGTTGGATTCCCCACTCTTCCACTTGCACCTGCTGGAAGGGCCTTGGGTCAGCCAGAGCTCTCTTATCTGGGAGAACCG
Organism: Heteronotia binoei; assembly: GCF_032191835.1. Lineage (NCBI taxonomy): Eukaryota > Metazoa > Chordata > Lepidosauria > Squamata > Gekkonidae > Heteronotia > Heteronotia binoei. The sequence goes on from NC_083230.1 coordinate 123,103,673, forward strand.
GGCTTGATTCCCCACTCCTCCACTTGCACCTGCTAGCATGGCCTTGGGTCAGCCAGAGCTCTCTTATCTGGGAGAACCGGGTTTGATTCCCCACTCCTCCACTTGCACCTGCTAGCATGGCCTTGGGTCAGCCAGAGCTCTCTTATCTGGGAGAACCGGGTTGGATTCCCCACTCCTCCACTTGCACCTGCTGGCATGGCCTTGGGTCAGCCAGAGCTCTCTTATCTGGGAGAACCAGGTTTGATTCCCCACTCCTCCACTTGCACCTGCTGGAATGGCCTTGGGTCAGCCAGAGCAATCTTATCTGGGAGAACCGGGTTTGATTCCCCACTCCTCCACTTGCACCTGCTGGAATGGCCTTGGGTCAGCCAGAGCTCTCTTATCTGGGAGAACCAGGTTTGATTCCCCACTCCTCCACTTGCAGCTGCTGGAATGGCCATGGGTCAGCCAGAGCTCTCTTATCTGGCATAACCGGGTCTGATTCCCCACTCCTCCACTTGCACCTGCTGGAATGGCCTTGGGTCAGCCAGAGCTCTCTTATCTGGGAGAACCGGGTTGGATTCCCCACTCCTCCACTTGCAGCTGCTGGGATGGCCTTGGGTCAGCCAGAGCTCTCTTATCTGGGAGAACCAGGTTTGATTCCCCACTCCTCCACTTGCAGCTGCTGGAATGGCCTTGGGTCAGCCAGAGCTCTCTTATCTGGGAGAACCAGGTCTGATTCCCCACTCCTGCACTTGCAGCTGCTGGAATGGCCATGGGTCAGCCAGAGCTCTCTTATCTGAGAGAACCGGGTTTGATTCCCCACTCCTCCACTTGCAGCTGCTGGAATGGCCATGGGTCAGCCAGAGCTCTCTTATCTGGGAGAACCAGGTTTGATTCCCCACTCCTCCACTTGCAGCTGCTAGAATGGCCTTGGGTCAGCCAGAGCTCTCTTATCTGGGAGAACCGGGTTTGATTCCCCACTCCTCCACTTGCAGTTGCTAGAATGGCCTTGGGTCAGCCAGAGCTCTCTTATCTGGGAGAACCGGGTTTGATTCCCCACTCCTCCACTTGCAGTTGCTAGAATGGCCTTGGGTCAGCCAGAGCTCTCTTATCTGGGAGTACCGAGTTTGATTCCCCACTCCTCCACTTGCACCTGCTAGCGTGGCCTTGGGTCAGCCATAGCTCTGGCAGAGTTTGTCCTTGAAAGGGCAGCTGCTGTGAGAGCTCTTTCAGCCCTACCCACCTCACAGGGTGTCTGTTGTGGGGGAGGAAGATAAAGGAGATTGTGAAGCACTCTGAGACTCTGTCCTTGAAAGGGCAGCTGCTGTGAGAGCCCTCTCCAGCCCCACCCACCTCACAGGGTGTCTGTTGTAGGGGAAGAAGGGAAAGGAGATTGTGAGCTGCTCTGAGACTCTTCAGAGTGGAGGGCGGGATATAAATCCAATATCTTCTTCTTCCCCCCACAAGAGCCCCGCGGCGCAGAGTGTTAAAGCTGCAGTACTGCAGTCCTAAGCTCTGCTCACGACCTGAGTTCGATCCCCGGCGGAAGCTGGGTTTTCAGGTAGCCGGCTTGAGGTCAACTCAGCCTTCCATCTTTCTGAGGTTGGTCAAATGAGTACCCAGCTTGCTGGGGGGGGGGGTGGAAGTGTAGATGATTGGGGAAGGCACTCCGTTAAAAAGTCTGCCATGCAAACGTGAAAGCGACGTCACCCCAAAGTCAAAAACGACTGGTGCTTGCACAGGGGGACCTTCCTTTCCTTTCCCCTCCCCCCAAAATCTGCAGTTTTCCTAATCTGATTTTGAACGGGATCGTCTGACTTCCAAACTGGAACCTGCATTATTTTTTGTTAAATATGATGCCACGAATAACCAATAAGAATGGTAAACATCTTATAATACATATTGTAACCGCAGCTAGAATAATCTTTGCAAAACCCTGGAAAAAGAGAGAAATACCAACGATAGAAGAACTGACACAGAAAATACGAGAAACAGCTGAAACGGACATATTGGCAGACATTTTAAACGATAAACCCAAGCAAGAAGCGTTGGAGAGATGGACTCCTTTCTTTGAATGGATGAAGAAGTAACGAAAACGGGACTTTTTCATAGATTTAAGGTGTTGAAATGTTATCCTTATACCTAGTTTAGAAGTTTATTATCTACGGGTTGAAAGAGAGTGAAGACATTTATTGTTTTAAGAAATATATTATATCTTCCCATCCCTCTTTCCTCCCTTTCCCTTTTTCTCCCCCCCCCCATTTCCATCCCTGATTATATTTATAACAACAACGAAATTATTTGAAACAGGAATGTAAAACCTCCAACTCCCTTCCAAATGCGTCCGTCTCCCTGGCGCTTCTTGATTGTTTTGTCAGCCGTCAACCATGAAATTTCATAAACTGTCATCCGTCAAACCCCATCAGATACCATATACCCTCACTGGAGTTCCAAACAGTGCCAAACTTTGTAATCAAATAGAATACAGAGAGCCAGGAAAGAGTGACAACTGTTCAAAAAATGTTAGGACACCTTCAAGAGCCGAGCTGACCCAGAAATAAAACTTTTTTGGGGGACAAATTTGTTTCACCTCTAGTTTAAGTGGCAGCTGTAAATCCGGCTTCTCAGCTAGGCTCCCATTAAATGGAAATGAAGTTCCTCGCACACAATAAAATATATTCCAATGATTCATAGGTACATGCAAGGATAAGAGAGAAAGCCAGAGAGAAGTCACAATGGCCCTACCCAACATCATCATAGAAACCATGAAAGGGGTTGTGGAGGGGCCATGGCTCCGTGAAGAGGCTCTGTTTCACATGCAGAAAGTCCCAGGTTCAATTCCCAGCATCTCCAGTTAAAAGGACCAGGCAGGAGGTGATGGGAAAGACCTCCACTTGAGACCCTGGAGAGCCATGAAGTGGGGCTGTAGCTCAGCAGCAGAGCCTCTGCTTGGCACGCAGAAGGTCCCAGGTTCCATCCCCGGCATCTCCAGTTAAAAGGACCAGGCAGAAGGGGATGGGAAAGACCTCTGCCTGAGACCCTGGAGAGCCATGAAGTGGGGCTATGGCTCAGCGGCAGAGCCTCTGCTTGGCACGCAGAAGGTCCCAGGTTCCATCCCTGGCATCTCCAGTTAAAAGGACCAGGCAATAGGGGATGGGAAAGACCTCAGCCTGAGACCCTGGAGAGCAGCTGTCAAGATGAGTGGATAATATTGACCTTGATGGACCAAGGGTCAGATCCAAGGCATCTTCATTAGGCAGGGGCTATGGCTCAGTGGACGAGCTTCTGCTTTGAAAACAGAATGCAGAAAGTCCCAGGTTCGATCCCCAAGGCACCTTGATCATCTGATTCAGTAAAGGACAACTGTGTGCATGGAATGGCTCAGGGGTAGAGTGTAATTCTGGGGTTTATCAACAGAAGTCTAGTGTCCAGATCACGTGAAGTGATGGTATCGCTTTACTCTGCTCCGGTAAGACCTCACCTGGAGTATTGTATTCAGTTTTGGGCACCACATATTAAGGAGGATAGAGACAAGCTGGAACGGGTCCAGAGGAGGGCGACGAAGATGGTGAGGGGTCTGGAGACCAAGTCCTATGAGGAAAGGTTGAAGGAGCTGGGGATGTTTAGCCTGCAGAGGAGGCGGCTGAGAGGTGATAGGATCACCATCTTCAAGTCCTTGAAGGGCTGTCCTATAGAGGATGGTGTGGAATTGTTTTCTGTGGCCCCAGAAGGTAGGACCAGAACCAATGGGTTGAAATTAAAAGCATTTCCAGCTCAACAGCTCGGGGAGGGACGGTGGCTCAGTGGTAGAGCATCTGCTTGGGAAGCAGAAGGTCCCAGGTTCAATCCCTGGCATCTCCAAAAAAGGGTCCAGGCAAATAGGTGTGAAAAACCTCAGCTTGAGAGAGACCCTGGAGAGCCGCTGCCAGTCTGAGAAGACAATACTGACTTTGATGGAACAAGGGTCTGATTCAGTATAAGGCAGCTTCATATGTTCATAGTCAACATTAGGAAGAACTTCCTGACCGTTAGAGCGGTTTCTCAGTGGAACAGGCTTCCTCAGGAGATGGTGGGCTCTCCTTCCTTGGAGGTTTTTCAACAGAGGCTAGATGGTCATTTGAAACAACGAAGATCCTGTGAATTTAGGGGGAGGTATTTGTGAGTTTCCTGCACTGTGCAGGGGTTAGACTAGATGCCCCCGAAGGTCCCTTCCAATTCTATGATGCTAGGATTCTATGCTATGCTATGATGCTAGGTTTCTATCTGCTTGGCATGCAGAAGGTCCCAGGTTCATTTCCCAGCATCTCCAGTAAAAGGACTGGGTAGTAGGTGATATGAAAGATTTCTGCCTGGGACCCTGGAGAGCCGCTATCCATCTGAGTACAGAATACTGATCTTGATGGACCAAGGGGTCTGATTCAGTTATAAGGCAGCTTCATATTTTTTTCAAACTTCAAACAACTTCATATTTTTTCAAACTTACCTGGCAGGGAAGACACCTTGATCATAAAGGAGGTTTTCCCAGGGTGTGGCTCATCCATTACACTCCGGGTGTGCTGACCCCTGTGATTTCCCCAAATGCAGGAAACTTGACTGCATAATTTGTGGTAGTGGAAAACTGTGTTCGCACTTAGAGAGCCAGTTAGAGGTAGTGGGTAAGTGCACGGACTCTTATCTGCAGAACCGGGTTGGATTCCCCCACTCCTTCACTTGTACCTGCTGGAATGGCCTTGGGTCAGCCAAAGCTCTCTTATCTGGGAGAACCGGGTTTGATTCCCCACTCCTGCACTTGCAGCTGCTGGAATGGCCTTGGGTCAGCCAGAGCTCTCTTATCTGGGAGAACCGGGTTTGAGTCCCCACTCCTCCACTTGCAGCTGCTGGAATGCCTTGGGTCAGCCAGAGCTTTCTTATCTGGGAGAACCGGGTTTGAGTCCCCACTCCTCCACTTGCACCTGCTGGCATGGCCTTGGGTCAGCCAGAGCTCTCTTATCTGGGAGAACCGGGTTTGAGTCCCCACTCCTCCACTTGCACCTGCTGGAATGGCCTTGGGTCAGCCAGAGCTCTCTTATCTGGGAGAACCGGGGTTGATTCCCCACTCCTCTACTTGCACCTGCTAGCATGGCCTTGGGTCAGCCATAGCTCTGGCATAGGTTGTCCTTGAAAGGGCAGCTGCTGTGAGAGCCCTCTCCAGCCCCACCCACCTCACAGGGTGTCTGTTGTGGGGGAGGAAGGTAAAGGAGATTGTGAGCCGCTCTGAGATGCTGAGATTCGGAGTGGAGATTGTGAGCTGCTCTGAGACTCTTCGGAGTGGAGGGTGGGATATAAATCCAATATCTTCTTCTTCTTCTTGTGCTCTCTCATTCCCTTAACATGAGGAAATCAGGCTTCTTCTACCAAACAGTAGAAGGTGTGAGTGAAGATTCATCACACCACGAGAGTCAGATTTCATGACTAGAGCTCAATCCGCTCACCTCTGGCCCAGCTAGGGCTCGTTGTAATTCATCACCGTCTCTTCCTGCAGCTCTCACAACACTGCCCCTTCCAATCCAGGTGCAAATGCGAAGACCGGGGCCTTTAGCAATCGACCAACATCAAAGGTGGCATCACCTTCTATCCCCTTTAACGGGATGTGATACGCTGGAGAGAGATGCAGAGAACTGGAAGGAGCTGGTTGCCTCTCACTTGAGCCCTGATCAAAGAGGAAACTCATTGGTTTTGCTCCAACAATGTTCCACTGACCCTCCCTTTACACGCAGTTGTATTTTGCTCAGGGTTTTTTTTTTTTTTGGTAACAGGAACTCCTTTGCCTATGAGGCCACACACCCCTGATGTAGCCAGTCCTCCAAGAGCTTACAGGGCCAGTTTAGTGTAGTTGCAAAGTGCGCAGATTCTTATCTGGGAGAACAGAGTTTGATTCCCCCACTCCTCCACTTGCATCTGCTGGAATGGCCTTGGGTCAGCCAGAGCTATCGCAGGAGTTGTCCTGGAAAGAGCCGCTTCTGGGAGGCTCTTTCAGCCTCACCCACCTCACAGGGTGTCTGTTGTGGGGGAGGAAGATAAAGGAGATTGTGAGCTGCTCTGAGATTCAGAGTGGAGGGCAGGATACAAACCCAATATCTTCTTCTTCTTCATACAGGGTCTACTGTAAGCTCCAGGAGAATTGGCTACATCCAGGGGTGTGTGGCCTAATATGCAACGGAGTTCCAGTTTGGTGTAGTGGTTAAGTGTGCGGACTCTTATCTGGGAGATCTGGATTTTATTCCCCACTCATCCACTTGCAGCTGCTGGAATGGCCTCGGGTCAGCCATAGCTCTCGCAGGAGTTGTCCTTGAAAGGGCAGCTTCTGTCAGAGCTCTCTCAGCCCCACCCACCTCACAGGGTGTCTGTTGTGGGGGGGGGAGAAGATATGGGAGACTGTAAGCCGCTCTGAGTCTCTGATTCAGAGAGAAAGGCGGGGTATAAATCTGCAGTCTTCTTCTTCCTGCTACAAAAAAAAGCCCTATCAGGGCTATCCAGGCAGCAACAGCTGTGTTCCTTGAACACACACGAAGCTATCTTATATTGAACCAGACCTGTGGCCCATCACAGTCAGTCTTGTCTACTCAGACTGGCAGCAGCTCTCCAGGGTCTCAGGCTGAGTTCGTTCATATCACCAACTGCCAGATCGTTTTAGCAGTAGATGCCGGGGATTGATCCTCAGATGTCCTGCATGGGAAGCAGATGTTCTCCCAACTGAGCCGTGGCCCCTTCCGCCCGCTTTAGTCTCTCTTTCTTCCATATGTGAGAGGCACAGAGACTTGCACGGATCCCAGACACTTCCTGAGAAAGATGCATTGTGGAAGAAGGCCCGCAGCCCAGCGTCTCTTGTCGGACTCGTTCTGAGGGATTGCTTCCCAGGTCTTCACACTGCGGCAAGTGAATTCCCAGCCATGTGCTGGCTCCTCTGAAACATCTGTTCTCTACAGAGATTTTTTTTTAAACCTTAAAAATCAACTTCACATGAAATTATCAGACCCTTGGTCCATCGAAATCATAATTGTCTACTGAAAGCATCTCTCCGGGGTCTCTGGATGAGGTCTTTCCCATCACCTACTGCTTGGTCCTTTTAACCGGAGATGCTGGGGATTGAACCTGGGACCTTCTGCAAGCTGAGCAGATGCTCTGCCACTGAGCCACAGCCCCACTTCATGGCTCCCCAATGTCTCAGGTGGAGGACTTTCTCATCACCTACTGCCAGGTCCTTTTAATTGAAGACACCGGGGATTGAACCTGGGACCATCTGAATGCCAAGCAGAGGCTCTACCACTGAGCTACAGCCCTACTTAATGGCTCTCCAGGGTCTCAGGCTGAGGTCTTTCCCATCACCTACTGCCTGGTCCTTTTAACTGGAGAAGCTGGGGATGGAACCTGGGACCTTCTGCATGCTGAGCAGAGGCTCTGCCACTGAGCCAAAGCCCCACTTCATGGCTCTCCAGGGTCTCAGGCTGAGGTCTTTCCCATCACCTCCTACCTGGTCCTTTTAACTGGAGATGCCGGGGATTGAATCTGGGACCTTCTGCATGCTGAGCAGAGGCTCTGCCACTGAGCCACAGCCCCACTTCATGGCTCCCCAGGGTCTCAGATGGAGGTCTTTCTCATCATCTACTGCTAGGTCCTTTTAATTGGAGACACCGGGGATTGAACCTGGGACTTTCTGCATGCCAAGCAGGTGCTCCACCACTGAGCCACAGCCTCTCCTACATTGGAAGTTCATGATAAATACTGGGCTGTCTCCATAAAAAAAAGTTAAGCCTGTCAGAAACAGGAGAGGCAGGACCAAATTAAACATCTTGGTTTAAGGTATGTAGAGGGTAGAGCGAGCATCACAGGCCCAGACAGAGTGCTCCATCTATATTTGTGACTCAAAGCTACTAATGGACCACTGCTCCAGATGTTCATCCAGTCTCCAGGCTGCAGAGGAATTGCTGCTAGTGCCATCAAATTGCAGTCAGTTTATATCCATCCTGTAAGGTTTTTGAGAGGACACAGAGGTACCTGGTTTTTGGCCACTGTATGAAACAAAGTATTAGACTGGATGGGCCACTGGCCCAATCCAGCATGGCTTCTCTTATGTTCTCATTGCCCTGCTGGTATGCCTCCTGGTGGCACCTGGTTTTTGGCTACTGTGTTACACAAGCTGTTGGACTGGATTGGCCATTGGTCTGATCCAACATGGCTTCTCTTATGTTCTTATGTCTTGAGCAGTGATGCTCTGTATGCTCTTGAACAATTCCGCAGGGCCTGCAAGACCTTCCTCTTCGCTGACGAAGAAAGAAATTGCTAATGATTACCGCCATCATAAAAGAACAAATAGCATTAGCACTTTTATCAATTTAATTAATTAATTTTAAACATATCAAGAATTTTTAATGTTAATGTTTAATGTTTAATGTTAAATGTAACCTTGTCTTTTGTATAATGGAATTTGAATGATCTTGTTGGCCGCCCTGAGCCTGCTCCGGCGGGGAGGGCGGGATATAAATAAAATTATCTATCTATCTATCTATCTATCTATCTATCTATCTATCTATCTATCTATCTATCTATCTATCTATCTATCTATCTATCTATCTATCTATCTATCTATTACTGATGCTTGAGTGGGGGGGGGGAAGGTGGGAGGGCTTCTAGAGTTCTGGCCCTAATGGAGGGCATCCTGATGGAACCTGGTTTTTGGCCACTGTGTGACACCGAGTGTTGGACTGGATGGGCCACTGGCCTGATCCAACATGGCTTCTCTTATGTTCTTATGTGACACAGAGTGTTGGACTGGATGGGCCATTGGCCTTATCCAACATGGCTTCTCTTATGTTCTTATGTGACACAGAGTGTTGGACTGGAGGGGCCACTGGCCTGATCCAACATGGCTTCTCTTATGTTCTTATGTGACACAGAGTGTTGGACTGGATGGGCCATTGGCCTTATCCAACATGGCTTCTCTTATGTTCTTATGTGACACAGAGTGTTGGACTGGAGGGGCCACTGGCCTGATCCAACATGGCTTCTCTTATGTTCTTATGTGACACAGAGTGTTGGACTGGAGGGGCCACTGGCCTGATCCAACATGGCTTCTCTTATGTTCTTATGTGACACAGAGTGTTGGACTGGAGGGGCCACTGACCTGATCCAACATGGCTTCTCTTATGTTCTTAGAGGTGGTTTGCCATTGCCTGCCTCTTTGTAGTGACCCTGGACTTCCTTGGTGGTCTGCCATCCAAAGACTAAACAAAGCCAAGCCTGCTTAACTAGAGAGTTCACTACATACAATTCAAAGATCTCTGGTAAAAGAACCAGAGTGGTGTAGTGGTTAGAGTGTCATGTTAGGACTGGGGAGGACTGGATTCAAGTCTTGTTCCCAAGCTCTTTTGAAGAAGGATGAGACAAGACATATAAGACAGATGGACAGAGTTCAGAAAATACAAGACCCTACCTGAGATTCTGGAGAGCTGCTGGCAGTCAACTACTGACCTATATCCTTGATGCTTGGGGGGGCACGGTGGGAGGGCTTATGGAGTTCTGGCCCAACTGGTGGACCTCCGGATGGCCCCTGGGTTTTAGCTGCTGTGTGACATACAGTGTTGGACTGGATGGGCCATTGGCCTGATCCAACATGGCTTCTCTAATGTTCTTATGTCTGGGGCAGTAATGCTCTGTCTTCTTATGCTTGGGGGTCGATCATGGGAGGGCTTCTGGAGGCCACCATCGTGGACCTCCTAATAGCACCTGGGTTTTTTGGCCACTGTGTGACAGAGTGTTGGACAGGATGGGCCACTGGCCTGATCCAACATGGCTTCTCTTATGTTCTTATGTGACACAGAGTGTTGGACTGGATGGGCCATTGGCCTGATCCAACATGGCATCTCTTATGTTCTTATGTGACACAGAGTGTTGGACTGGATGGGCCACTGGCCTGATCCAACATGGCTTCTCTTATGTTCTTATAGAGAGCCAGTTTGGGGTAGTGGTTAAGTGTGCAGACTCTTATCTGGGAGAACCGGGTTTGATTCCCCACTCCTCCACTTGCACCTGCTGGAATGGCCTTGGGTTAGCCATAGCCCTGGCAGAGGTTGTCCTTGAAAGGGCAGCTGCTGTGAGAGCCCTCTCCAGCCCCACCCACCTCACAGGGTGTCTGTTGTGGGGGAGGAAGGTAAAGGAGATTGTTATGGTCCTGCTGGTGGACCTCCTGATGGAACCTGGGTTTTGGCCACTGTGTGACACAGAGTGTTGGACTGGAAGGGCCATTGGCCTGATCCAACATGGCTTCTCTTATGTTCTTATGTGACACAGACTGTTGGACTGGATGGGCCATTGGCGTGATCCAACATGGCATCTCTTATGTTCTTATGTGACACAGAGTGTTGGACTGGATGGGCCTTTGGCCTGATTCAACATGGCTTCTCTTATGTTCTTATGTGACACAGAGTGTTGACTGGATGGGCCATTGGTGTGATCCAACATGGCATCTCTTATGTTCTTATGTGACACAGAGTGTTGGACTGGATGGGCCTTTGGCCTGATTCAACATGGCTTCTCTTCTGTTCTTATGTGACACAGAGTGTTGGAATGGATGGGCCATTGGCCTGATCCAACATGGCTTCTTATGTCTGGGGCAGTGATTCTCTGTCTTCTTTAGTGCTTGGGAAAGCACAATGGGAGGACTTCTGGAATCCTGGTCCTGCTGGTAGACCTCCTGACAGCACCTTGTGTTTTTTTGGCCACTATGTGACACAGATGTTGGACCAGATGGAGCAATAGGTTCTTATGACCTTGATAGACCAATGATTCAGTTGTGTGTGTGTGTTCATACTGGATAGTTAGTTTTCTTGGGTGGAAAACCCCAGATGAGTTTTATTATCCCCTCCGGGATTACGTGTATCTGGGGCCACGCCTGCTCATGGCATGGTAGGGGCATGGCCTGGCCAGCCACGGAGGAGGATACAACCAGGAGCCAGTCTGGGCCGCCCTCCTCCTGCCGTTCCAAGCTGTCCGGTCACGTGGACCAGCCGGGAGAAAGTTCTGAGCACTTCCCGACATGCTGCCTGTTGCCATGGCAACCGCTCTCTCAGCATCCCAGGGCCGGCCGGCCATCCTGCGGTACGTCTGTCTCACTTTATCAAGCCGGCGGGGTGGGGAACAGCCAAGCAAAGTGCGTGGAGGGGACACGCAAGGGCTTTGGTTTCCCGGGCACGTCTGGGCGAGCGCTGCCAGCTGGGATAACCCAGCGGGCGCCGGTTTCCACTTTGTTGCGACGCAGTGCAAAATAGAGAGCATTTCTCTTTTTTCTCCAAGCTGGGTTCTGCAGAAGTCAGTCGCCCCTACAGCTGCAGAGATGGAGTTAAAGAGAGAGAGAGAGAGAGAGAGAGAGAGAGAGAGAGAGAGAGAGAGAGAAGAAGCTCAACAATGTGTCTGAATATAAATAAAGCTGTTCAGAAAGCAAAAGCAGTGCCTTGTGGGGGGGGGGGGGGAAGGCTCAGGATTCTGTCTCCAACTGGCTGAGAATGTTAACATTTCCTATGAATTAGAACTCAAAGATACGATTATACTCGAGACTGTCTTATTGGTCACACAGGGTGAGGAATGCCAGGGGTGGGGAAAACAGAAGGACATCTGATTGTTTGTTCCTCCTCTCCGCTAGGAAACGTCAACAAAGAGGTCAGCAGGGATCTATTGGGTTAAACGTAAGAAATAGATATCGTCGGCCTTCAAGCACAGAAGCTTTTTTTGCAGGATCTCTGATCCTCCACATCTCCCGGCTAAGGGGAAGACGCTGTTCGAACAAATGACAAAGACGATCTGACTCCAACGGTAATGCGAGAAAGAAATTTTACTCACAAAAATAGAAGCACGTCTTGTAGAACATATTCATGAAGGTAGTAGCAGCAGTACTACCTTGCCTTAGCAGTAGTCTGTGCGAAAAGGATCTAGGGGTCTTAGCGGATCATGCGCTGAACATGAGTCAACAGTGTGATGCGATGGCTAAAAAGGCAAATGCAATTTTGGGCTGTATGCACAGAAGTATAGTGTCCAGATCACGTGAAGTGATGGTATCGCTTTACTTTGCTCTGGTTAGACCTCACCTGGAGTATTGTGTTCAGTTTTGGGCACCATATTTTAAGAAGGATCTAGACAAGCTGGAGCGGGTCCAGAGGAGGGCAACAAAGATGGTGAGGCGTCTGGAGACCAAGTCCTGTGAGGAAAGGTTGAAGGAGCTGGGGATGTTTAGCCTGGAGAGGAGGCAGCTGAGAGGTGATAGGATCACCATCTTCAAATACTTGAAGGGCTGTCATCTAGAGGAGGGTGTAGAATTGTTTTCTGTGGCCCCAGAAGGTCAGACCAGAACCAGTGGGTTGAAATTAAATCAAAAGAGTTTCTGGCTCAACATTAGGAAGAACCTCCTGACCGTTAGCGCGATTCCTCAGTGGAACAGGCTTCCTCGGGAGGTGGTGGGCTCTCCTTCCTTGGAGGTTTTTCAGCGGAGGCTAGATGGCCATCTGACAGCGATGAAGATCCTGTGAATTTAGGGGGAAATGTTTGTGAGTTTCCTGCATTGAGCACTTGTGTATCTGGGGCCATGTCTGCTTGTGACATGGTACGGGCGTGGACTGGCCAGCTTACCACTCTGCGTCATGGGGCTGTTTGGGAAACCCTGGGCTATAGGGCTTCTTAAACTCCCATTTGGTTCCAGACTAGAGCTTGCTGTACCCAGCCCTCATTGTGAGCTAGCCATGGTCCTGAAATTTGGATTTCCTGGCCAACTCACACCTTTCCAGGATACAGACACAGACAACAACTTGAAGCAGATAAATAAGGTGACTGAGCCTTCCTTTCTTCAAGATCCATGTGCCTTAAGAGATGGGACTCAAAAGAGTAAACAATCATGATCTTAAAGGATTGGTGTAATGATGGCCACAGGACTAAACAGCTTAAAAATAAAAGGGCGATTAGACATATTCATGGAGGATCGGTCTGTTGGCTTCTACCTATGGTAACTGAGGGGAACCTCCACATTCAGAAGCATGAAACCTCTGGATCCCAGAGCCAGGAGGCAACATCAGAGGAAGGCCTCAGCTTCTATGCCCTGTTGTTGGCCCTCCAGAGGAACTGGTTGGCCACTGTGTGAGACAGGAGGCTGGACTAGATGGACCCTCACTGGTCTGACCCAGCAGGGCTCTTCTGATGTTCTTATGAAGACCTTGGCCTCTGTGACCTATTTGTTGGATCTCCTGAGGAACTATCTGGCCACTGTCTGAGACAGGAAGCTTGGCTATAGGGACCCTCACTGGTTTAATCCAGCAGGGCTCTTCTGAAGTTCTTATGAAGGCCTCAGCCTCTCTGCCCTGTTGTTGGACCTCCTGAGGAACTGGCTGGCCACTGTGTGAGACAGGAGGCTGGACTAGATGGAACGTCACTGGCCTGATCCAGCAGGGCTCTTCTGATGTTCTTATGAGGGCCTCGGCCTCTCTGCCCTGTTGTTGGCCCTTCAGAGGAATTGGCTGGCCACTGTGAGACAGGAGGCTGGACTAGATGAACCACTGACCTGACCCAGCAGAGCTCTTCTGATGCTCTTATGAAGACCTTGGCCTCTGTGACCTATTTGTTGGACCTCCTGAGGAACTATCTGGCCACTGTCTGAGACAGGAAGCTTGGCTATAGGGACCCTCACTGGTTTAATCCAGCAGGGCTCTTCTGAAGTTCTTATGAAGGCCTCAGCCTCTCTGCCCTGTTGTTGGACCTCCTGAGGAACTGGCTGGCCACTGTGTGAGACAGGAGGCTGGACTAGATGGAACCTCACTGGCCTGATCCAGCAGGGTTCTTCTGATGTTCTTATGAAGGCCTCAGCCTCTCTGCCCTGTTGTTGGCCCTCCAAAGGGACTGGTTGGCCACAATGTGGAACAGAGTGCTGGGCTAGATGAACCTCACTGGTCTGATCCAGCAGGACTCTTCTGATGTTCTTATGAAGGTCTCAGCCTCTCTGCCTTGTTGTTGGCCCTCCAGAGGAACTGGTTGACTGCTGTGTGAGACAGGAGGCTGGACTAGATGGACCCTCACTGGACTGATCCAGCAGGGCTCTTCTGATGTTCTTATGAAAGCCTCAGCCTCTCTGCCCTGTTGTTGGCCCTCCAGAGGGACTGTTTGGCCACTGTGTGGAACAGGGTGCTGGGCTAGATGGACCCTCACTGACCTGATCCAGCAGGGCTCTTCTGATGTTCTTATGAAGGCCTCGGCCTCTCTGCCCTGTTGTTGGCCCTTCAGAGGAATTGGCTGGCGACTGTGAGACAGGAGGCTGGACTAGATGAACCACTGACCTGACCCAGCAGAGCTCTTCTGATGCTCTTATGAAGACCTTGGCCTCTTTGACCTATTTGTTGGACCTCCTGAGGAACTATCTGGCCACTGTCTGAGACAGGAAGCTTGGCTATAGGGACCCTCACTGGTTTAATCCAGCAGGGCTCTTCTGAAGTTCTTATGAAGGCCTCAGCCTCTCTGCCCTGTTGTTGGACCTCCTGAGGAACTGGCTGGCCACTGTGTGAGACAGGAGGCTGGACTGGATGGACCGTCACTGGCCTGATCCAGCAGGGTTCTTCTGATGTTCTTATGAAGGCCTCAGCCTCTCTGCCCTGTTGTTGGCCCTCCAGAGGAACTGGCTGGCCACTGAGTGGAGAGGATGCTGCACCAGATGGGCTGTTGGTTTGATCCAGCAGGGCTCTTCTTACATTCTCCTGGTGGTGGTGGAAGGAGTAACAATGGAGGAAAGAAGGTAGCACAAAAAAGCCCAAACCCACACCACTGAATAGTGTGCTGAATGCTTTGTGGCCACCTCTTGACAAAATTAAGAAAGAAAGAGCTGTAGGGCTGCTCATCGCATTTTGCTCCTCCTCACGAGGAGTAAAACCAGAAGTCCTTTGGCCAAAAAATACATGAGAATGCGGTCGCTTTGCACTATTTAAGCCAGGGGCGGCCAAACTGTGCCTCGGGAGCCACATGTGGCTCTTTCACTCATTTTGTGTGGCTCTTGAAGCCTCCACCACCCCATTGGCCAGCTTGGAGAAAGCAGTGGTCTCTTTAAATCACTTCCACAAGCCGAGCCAACCAGCTGCTTCGAGAATACATTAAAGTTAAAGTGCTTTCTTTCCACCTCTCTTCCTTCCACCCCATCTATTCTCTCCTTCCCTCCCTCCCTTCCTTCCCCATTGCTCCACTTGCAGCTGCTGGGATGGCTTTGGGTTAGCCATAGCTATCACAGGAGTTGTCCTTGAAAGGGCAGTTGCTGTGAGAGCTCTCTCAGCCCCACCCACCTCACAGGGTGTCTGTTCTGGGGGGAGAAGATATAGGAGATTGTAAGCCACACCGAGTCTCTGATTCAGAGAAAAGGGTGGGATATAAATCTGCCATCTTCTTCTTCATCTCCTTCCCTCCCTCCCTCCTTCCTTCCTTCCTTCCTTCCTTCCTTCCTTCCTTCCTTCCTTCCTTCCTTCCTTCCTTCCTTCCTTCCTTCCTTCCTTCCTTCTTTCCTTCTTTCCTGTATTGTGGCTCTCACGCATTTGATATGGCTCTTATGTTAGTTGTTTGGCCCCACCCACCTCACAGGGTGTCTGTTCTGGGGGGAGAAGATATAGGAGATTGTAATCCACACCGAGTCTCTGATTCAGAGAAAAGGGTGGGATATAAATCTGCCATCTTCTTCTTCATCTCTTTCCTTCCCTCCCTCCCTCCTTCCTTCCTTGCCTCCCTCCCTCCTTCCTTCTTTCCCTCCCTCCTTCCCTCCTTCCCCACTCCTCCACTTGCAGCTGCCAGAATGGCTTTGGGTTAGCCATAGCTATCGCAGGAGTCATCTTTGAAAGGGCAGCTGCTGGGAGAACCCTCTCAGCCCCACCCACCTCACAGGGTGTCTGTTGTGGGGGGAGAAGATAAAAGGAGATTGTGAGCCGCTCTGAGTTTCTGATTCAGAGAAAAGAATGGGGTATAAATCTGCCATCTTCTTCTTCATCTCCTTCCCTCCCTCCTTCCCTCCCTCCCTCCTTCCTTCCTTCCTTCCTTCCTTCCTTCCTTCCTTCCTTCCTTCCTTCCTTCCTTCCTTCCTTCCTTCCTTCCTTCCTTCCTTCCTTCCTTCCTGTATTGTGGCTCTCACGCATTTGATATGGCTCTTATGTTAGTTGTTTGGCCACCCCTGATTTAGACACATCACAGAATTCAGCCTTGATTAGCACAGAACTCTTTTGTGGCAGCGCTTGGATCGTATCCTTCCTACGTAGGCCTGACCCAGTGGAATCTCTGGGCATTTCCCAAACTCCCCATGACAGGCTATTGCCATGGGGAGCCCGATGCTCTGGTTTGATCTTAATCATTCTAATGGGCTCCTTGGAATCCCGTCCTTGGCTAATAACCCAGCCAGGTCAGACCAAATGGGGAGAAATGGTACAGAGGCACTAAAAACGCTTTTATTGCACAACGTCAGGACGGAAAGGACACGGCAAAGGTCAGAGAAACAAGAGGAGCCACGGCATAAATAGTTGTCGGGCTGGCTGGAAGCCATCAGCCGGGGTGAGTCGCATTAGCAGTGCCCACGACGTCAGGAAATGTGGGGAAGCGGAGGGGAACCAGCAAGGCCTGAGGGGGTTAGAAGGAAACGAAGCGCTCGCCACCGTCAGGACTGAAAACCAGCCACACAAACAGCCGCATGTTAAATCAGTGAACTGTACTGAAGAGCTGTCCTGAACAAACACCTGGTCACTGAACGCCTTTCTCATCATTCATCATCAGCTGCTTTGAGAGCCAGTTGGTGTAGTGGTGAAATCCATGGACTCTTATCTGGGAGAACCGGGTTTGATTCCCCACTCCTCCACTTGCAGCTGCTGGAATGGCCTTGGGTCAGTCATAGCTCTGGCAGAGGTTGTCCTTGAAAGGGCAGCTGCTGTGAGAGCTCTCTCAGCCCCACCTACGTCACAGGGTGTCTGTTGAAGGCGAAGAAGGTAAAGGAGATTGTGAGCTGCTCTGAGACTCTGAGATTCAGAGTGTAGGGTGGGGTATAAATCCAAAATCTTCTTCTTTTAAACCAAAGTCTGTAGGGAAGGAGGAAGAGAGACAGCCACGGAATCAGTGGGTTACATCAAGGAACCTCATAAGAACATAAGAGAAGCCATGTTGGATCATAAGAGAAGCCATGTTGGATCAGGCCAATGGCCCATCCAGTCCAACACTCTGTGTCACATAAGAACATAAGAGAAGCCATGTTGGATCAGGCCAATGGCCCATCCAGTCCACCACTCTGTGTCACATAAGAACATAAGAGAAGCCATGTTGGATCAGGGCAGTGGCCCATCCAGTCCAACACTCTGTGTCACAAAAGAACTTAAGAGAAGCCATGTTGGATCAGGCCAATGGCCCATCCAGTCCAACACTCTGTGTCACAGAAGAACATAAGAGAAGCCATGTTGGATCAGGCCAGTGGCCCATCCAGTCCAACACTCTGTGTCACACAGTGGCCAAAAATTTATATACATATATATACACACTGTGGCTAATAGCCACTGATGGACCTCTGCTCTATATTTTTATCTAACCCCCTCTTGAAGCTGGCTATGCTTGTAGCTGCCGCCATCTCCTGTGGCAGTGAATTCCACATGTTAATCACCCTTGGGGTGAAGAAGTGCCTCTTTTTATCTGTTCTAACCCGACTGCTCAGCAATTTCATGGAATGCCCATGAGTTCTTGTATTGTGAGAAAGGGAGAAAAGTACTTCTTTCTCTACCTTCTCCATCCCATGCATATTAATATTATTATTATTATTATTATTATTATTATTATTATTATTATTGTTGTTGTTGTTGTTGTTGTTGTTGTTGTTGTTATTATTATTATTGTTATTATTACGTTCGACTTATATCCCGCCCTCCCCACAAGCAGACTCAGGGCGGCTCACAACATCATGTCAATACAATTAATACAATTAAACCAATAAAACATATAAAACCATAATTTACATTTTCAATTTTTAAAAACCATTCTGTGGTGCTGCATCAGTACAATATAGGCGGCAATATAGGTAATATAGGTAGACCTCTCTCATGTCACCCCGCAGTCGACGTTTCTCCAAGCTACAGAGCCCCAAGCGTTTTAACCTTTCTTCATAGGGAAAACGTTTCAACCCTTTAATCATTCTAGTTGCCTTTTTCTGCACTTTTTCCAGTGCTGTAATATCCTTTTTGAGGTGCGGTGACCAGAATTTCACACAGTAATGCCAGGTAGCGGAAATATAAACTTTATAAAGGAAGCAGACAAACATAATTAAATATTTCTTTTAGAAAAAAATATTAAAACATGCTTAAAAGATTAGCACTCTTGCAATATTTCTTTATTTATTTCTGATAACTGACACCCCTTGCTCTGAATTATTGCATCAAAATCTGGAGACAATGTCTGCGCTGTAGCAGTCGTGAGTATGCTGTTCTGGTGCTGTTCAAATGTGTGTGCGCGAGAGTTGCAAACCTACTTTTGATGGATTGACATTCACTCCAGAAA
Source organism: Heteronotia binoei (assembly GCF_032191835.1). Lineage (NCBI taxonomy): Eukaryota > Metazoa > Chordata > Lepidosauria > Squamata > Gekkonidae > Heteronotia > Heteronotia binoei. Next base: position 123,122,213 of record NC_083230.1, read on the forward strand.
TCTCATGGTCAATGCTTCGAGCCTAAGACCCAGGGGAAAATATGAAATGGCTGGGCATTGTGAGCTTTTCGACATAAGCTGCTTCACGTCCTAGTCAGCCAATGGAGAAAATAGAGGCTTTGCTCTGCGGCTCCTGTGCAATTGAGCAAGCCTGGTAAAGCAAGCTGTGATGCAGAAGGAAGCAAGAGAGGGAGAAGGAAGCAGATGACAGTGAGTTGCTCATGGGGCTGATAAGAGCCCTCTGGGGCCCTGGTCTGGCCCTTGGGCCGCACGTTTGGCACCCCTGTTCCAGATCAAATCAAACCTGCACTCTCCCTAGAAGCTACTACGACTAAAATGAAGCTATCATACTTTGATCACATTATCACAAGACAAGATTTACTGGAAAAAACCAATAATGCTAGAAAAAGCTGAAGGCAGCAGGAAAGCAGGCAGATGCAACCTAAGAGGGACTGACTTAGAATCATAGAGTTGGAATGGACCTCCAGGGTCATCTAGTTCAACCCCTGCACAATGAAGGAAAACTCACCAATACCTCCTCGTAAAAACACAGGATCCGCATTCGACTTGATCAAGGAGGATCAACTGGCCCTCAGCTTGTAAGACCTGAGAACAGCTCTAATCACAGTATCATAGTTAGAAGGGACCTCCAGGGTCATCTAGTCCAACCCCTACGCAATGCAGGAAACTCACAAACACCTCCCCCTAAATTCACAGGATCTGCATCGCTGTCAGATGACCATCTAGCCTCTGTTGAAAAACCTCCAAGGAAGGAAAGCCCACCACCTCCCGAGGAGGAAGCCTGTTCCACTGAGGAACCACAGTCAGGAAGTTCTTCCTAATGATGAGCTGGAAACTCTTCTGGTTTAATTTCAACCCATTGGTTCTGGTTCCACCTTCTGGGGCCACATGATGGGAACGATAGGAAGTTTTGGAGGTCATTAATTCATTGGGTTGCCCTAAGTTGGAAGTGACTTGGCAGCCCTTAATTACACAGAAGGGTAAGGACAGAGGAGGGAATTAATTTGAACATCTTTTTAATACATTATCACAGCACATCACTCCAGTGGAAGAAGAAGAAGAAGAAGAAGAAGAAGAAGAAGAAGAAGAAGAAGAAGAAGAAGAAGAAGAAGAAGAAGAAGAAGAAGAAGAAGAAGAAGAAGAAGAAGAAGAAGATATTGGATTTCTATCCCGCCCTCCACTCCGAAGAGTCTCAGAGCGGCTCACAATCTCCTTTACCTTCCTCCCCCCACAACAGACACCCTGTGAGGTAGATGAAGATATTGGATTTATATCCTGCCCTCCACTCCAAAGAGTCTCAGAGCAACTCACAATCTCCTTTACCTTCCTCCCCCACAACAGACACCCTGTGAGGTAGATGAAGATATTGGATTTATATCCCGCCCTCCACTCCGAAGAGTCTCAGAGCGGCTCACAATCTCCTTTACCTCCCCCCCCCCAGAACAGACACCCTGTGAGGTGGGTGGGGCTGGAGAGGGCTCTCCCAGCAGCTGCCCTTTCAAGGACAACCTCTGCCAGAGCTATGGCTGACCCAAGGCCATGCCAGCAGGTGCAAGTGGAGGAGTGGGGAATCGAACCCGGTTCTCCCAGATGAGAGTCCGCACACTTAGCCACTACACCAAACTGGCTCTCTCTGGTGAAGCAGATGTGGAGAGAGTTTTTTGGAAAAAATATATATATATACATATATTTGTTTCAAGAGTCTGGAAATGGTTCTGAAATGTCACCATGAATTATTTAACGGGATAAATAGCCCCTTTTAATTAATATGCAAAATGAGAAGCCGCGTCAGTGTCTTTGAGAGCGTTGTCCAAATTGGGGTCGAGGAGCACGTGAATAGCCAAGGACGCTGCCTCTCTAAAAATTCCAGACTCGGGAAGTGGAAAATCCGTCTTTGGAAGGCGGATTTTACAATGATGACTTCATTTATTCTTGTGCCGTTGTCTTTATTCCTGGGTTTTGGAATCATGGAAAGGAGATTTCTGGCCCCAGGCACGATAGAAATTGCTAATTAAAAATACACACTCTTGACAAGGCGGGAAGTTGGGAGTATTACCTTTTCTTTCTGTTGTGACACAAATGCTTTCGGATTTTCTGATGTGATGCAGGCCTTTGGATACGGGGCAAGGTATCATTCCCGCGGCGAAATGCATTCTTGACAGCTCAGTCCTATATAGAGTTACCCCATTCTAAGCCTATTGAAAGAAATGGCTCAGGCAGGCATAACTCCGCAGAGGATTACACCGAAAAGCTTCGGGTGTGCCGTCCGTTGGGGAATCAACACACTCACACTCTTCCTGTTCATTTCAAAGGCAACTGTGTGGCATAATTTCTCAGTAGATTTTTGCCCATGGCTTTTTTTTTGTAGCAGGTACTGCTTTCCATATTAGCCACACACCCCTGACGTAGCCAATTCTCCAAGAGCGTACAGGGCCGGTTTGGTGTAGTGGTGAAGTGTGCAGACTCTTATCTGGGAGAACCGGGTTGGATTCCCCACTCCTCCACTTGCAGCTGCTGGGATGGCCTTGGGTCAGCCATAGCTCTCTTATCTGGGAGAACCGGGTTGGATTCCCCACTCCTCCACTTGCAGCTGCTGGAATGGCCTTGGGTCAGCCATAACTCTCTTATCTGGGAGAACCGGGTTTGATTACCCACTCCTCCACTTGCAGCTGCTGGAATGGCCTTGGGTCAGCCAGAGCTCTCTTATCTGGGAGAACCGGGTTTGATTCCCCACTCCTCCACTTGCAGCTGCTAGACTGGCCTTGGGTCAGCCATAGCTCTGGCAGAGGTTGTCCTTGAGAGGGCAGCTGCTGCAAGAGCTCTCTCAGCCCCACCCACCTCACATGGTGTCCGTTGTGGGGGAGGAAGGTAAAGGAGATTGTAGGCTGCTCTGAGACTCCAAGATTCAGAGTATAGGGTGGGATATAAATCCAATATCATTTCTTCTCTTCCTCCTCCTCCTTAGTACAGGGCCTATTGTAAGCTCCGGGAGGATGGGTTACATCAGGGATGTGTGGCCTAATATGCAAAGGAGTTCCTTCTACAAAAAAAAAAAGCTCTGCCCACATCTCTATAATGTTTTCTGATAATAGGAAAGGAAAGGTCCCCTGTGCAAGCACCAGTCGTTTCTGACTCTGGGGTGACGTTGCTTTCACAACGTTTTCACGGCAGACTTTTGACGGGGTGGTTTGCCATTGCCTTCCCCAGTCCTCTATGCTTTCTCCCCAGAAAGCTGGGGACTCATTTTACTGACCTCAGAAGGATAATACCCACCCAAATTCTGGGAGGATAGGTCTCAACCAAAATTAGCCCAGCAGGGTTTGCGATAGGTCAATGGACTTCTCATCGGAGAATCCAAAAATATTGTAGAGAGAAGGCAGCATAGTACAGCCCAATCTCATCAGATCTTGGAAGCTAAGCAGGGTGGATACTTGGAAGGGACGCCACCAAAGAAGGATCATAGAATGATAGAGTCGGAAGGGACCTCCAGGGTCATCTAGTCCAACCCCCTGCACGATGCAGGAAATTCAAAAATACCTCCCCCTAAATTCGCAGGATCTTCATTGCTGTCAGATGGCCATCCAGCCTCTGTTGAAAAACCTCCAAAGAAGGAGAGCCCACCACCTCCTGAGGAAGTCTGTTCCACTGAGGAACTGCTCTGTCAGGAAGTTTTCCCTAATGTTTAGTCGAAAACTCTTCTGATTTAATTTCAACCCATTGTTTCTGGCTTGACCTTCTGGGTCCCTAAAACACATCTCAGCACCATCCTTTATATGATAGCCCTTCAAATACTTGGGAGATGGTGATCATATCACCTCTCACGCATCCTCTCAGAAAGTCCCTTGCTGGGGTTGTATCAAGGTGGCTACAATTCAGTGGCACTTTATGCATATGAATCCAAAAATATTGTGGAGGGGGGAGACTTCCCAAAGGAAATGAGTCCTGCAGAGTATACACATTCATATTCCTTGGTGTAGTGGTTAAGTGCATGGACTCTCATCTTGGAGAACCGGGTTCGATTCCCCACTCCTCCACTTGCAGCTGCTGGAATGGCCTTGGGTCAGCCATAGCTCTCGTAGGAGTTGTCCTTGAAAGGGCTCTCTCAGCCCCACCTACCTCACAGGATGTCTGTTGTGGGGGGAAAGGTAATGGAGATTGTAACCGCTCTGAGACTCTGAGATTCAGAGTATAGGGTGGGATATAAATCCAATATCTTCTTCATATTATTCTTGCCATCATTTTATTACAAATGGTCCTATCCCAAAAACTCAAGTTATGGTATAAAAGCAAGGATTGCCATTAAAACAAGGTCAATGGCTTCATGTGAATTGAATTCCAGTTCAGATTAGGTCAAGAGCTAAGATCTCCATTACTAAATCCTGGGTGCTTTCATTGAATTCACTACACGTTCACCCAAGGGCCTCTCAGCCGGTTTAGCATATTCATGAACACGACACTTGCTGTCGTTTTGACACTGGGATTCTTGCAATATCTTAACATTTCATGACATCCAGTAATCTCATCCAGGCTCACAGTATTACTATCACCTTTCCACACCATGATATTCTGTACAAAATTATCAATTTTACTCCCCAGTACACTTCCTTCCTTCCTATTTGAGTAGAAGAATTGAATGTTTAAAGACTATAAAACCCATGACGCAGTGTGTGCATGTGTGTATTTTAAGTGCCCCCAAGTCGCTTCTGATTTATGGTGACTCTATTAATCAAACACCTTCATAGTGTCCTATCATTAGCAGCCTTGCTCAGGTCTTATAGAATGAGGGATGTCGTCTGTTTGATGGAGTCAATCCTTCCCATGTTAGGTCTTCCTCGTTTCCTGCTGCTTTCAACTTAGGGCCGCCAAACCCCCAGTCTGGCTGGGGGTCCCCCCGCCGGGAGGTTCCCCCACTGGGAAACTCCCCCGATGTCGCAATGACATCATCCAGAAGTGATGTCATTGCACCAGCAACATCGTGTGGCAGCCGCTCTATGTGTTTCTGGGAAAACTCTATGGTTTTCCCAGACGCTCTAGCAATTTGGGAGGGAAAACTCTATGGTACAATAGGCATCATAGAGTTTTTCCCCTCCCAAATGGTAGAGAGTCCCCCACCGGAGAGTCCCCCACCGGAGGCAGTGAGGGACTTGGCAACCCTATTTTCAACTTCTTCTCTACATGATTGACTTTTCCAGTGAGTCTTGTCCTCTCATGATTAGATCAAAGTACAATAGCCTCAATTTTGTCATTCCAGCATCTAGAACAGGGGTGTCAAACATGCGGCCCAAGGGTCGGATTGGGCCCCTGGAGGGCTCTTATTAGGTCCAAGAGCAACTTACTGTCATCTGCTTCCTTCTCTCTCTCTTGTTTCCTCCTGCATCACAGCTTGCTTTGCCAGGCTTGCTCAATCACACAGAAGCTACAGAGCAAAGCCTCCATTTTCTCCATTGGCTAACCAGCACATGAAGCAACTTATGTACAAAAGCTTGCAATGCCCCGCCATGTCATGTTTTCCTCTGAGCTCAAAGCATTGACCTAGGCTCAAAGCACTGACTATGAGATGTCTGTAATGAATGTTAATAAATCAAAAGTAGGTTTGTGGTGGACTTGTGAAAAAGCAAAAGAATTTTGGAAGATGATACAACAAGAAATCTCCAAAATTTTGGGTTATGATTTTAAGAAAACTGCAGAGACTTTTTTGCTTGGATTACAATTAGAAAAATTTCCAAAGGAAGATAGGACTTTAATTTGGTGCTTGCTCTCAACTGCTAGGACATTGTATGCGCAGCTGTGAAAACAGGGAAAAATACCAGAGAAATGGGATTGGATTGTGAAAGTTTTATCGTGGAGTGAGATGGACAAATTAACTAAAACTTTAAGAGACTATGATTTAGATATATTCAAAAAGGAGTGGAAGAAATTTAAAGGATATAGAGAAAGAATGGAATATAAAAAGTTATTGATTAGTATTAATGAGAGAAGAAAAATATTGGACTTTGATTGGTTAGTGGTACCTTTGCAATTGAATTTAAATTTATAACTTCGGGGAAGTCAAAAATTGGAGGGAGGGGGTTTGAAATATCATATGGGTTAGCATAGAAAAGAGACAATTAATTATTGTAACCATATGTTATTAATAAATTGTTAAAACACAATAAATCAAAAGTAGGTTTGCAACTTACAGATACACATCTGAACAACACCTGAACAGCCTACTCAAGATTGCTACAGCACAGACCTTGTCTCCAGATCTTGATGCAATAATTCAGAGCAAGAGGTGTCCGTTATCAGATACTGTTAAATAAACAAAATATTGCAAGAGTGCTAATCTTTTTATCATATTTTACGTTTTTTTTAAAAAAAAGAATTAATTGTGTTTTTGTGTGTCCTTTATAAAGTTTATCTCTCTGCTACTTGACGTTACTTTTTATGATCCATATGGCCTGGCCCGACAAGATCTCATTTATGTCAGATCCGGACCTCCGAACAAATGCAAGAGACATTCAGAGGTGGATTGCTATTGCCTTCCTCTGCATAGTGGGCTTTCATGATGGTCTCCCATCTCATTACTAACCAGGATCAACTCTGCTTAGCTTCCTAGATCTCCAAACTTCAAGGCAGCCTCTGCCACCCGGGTGAGGGCAAGCCAGTTATCAGAACCCGATAAAAGTTGTTTCTTTTAGTGCTTCGAGTGGTTGAGTCACGGGCTTCGGGAATGAAAAACAAGTGTAACATTTTTTATCTGAGAAACGTTGGCAGAGAACCAAGCGAACAGCACAAGCAATGTTGTGTTATATAAGTAGCGGCTTCTTACGTAAGGTGGGACGAGAAAACTTGGCACATGTAAAGTTCACCTATGGAGAGAGAAGAGAAGCATCCGAAGCCACAGAATTGTACATTCATGAGGAGAAAACTCATCCCCACTGCTTAGAACTGTGTTGTTTTTCCAGTGAATTAACTTCCTGCCGGGAGGCTTCAACTTCCTGTATGTCTTGGGCCACCATCACTTTTATGGTGAGCATGTGAATGAATGACCCCCAAGACATGCTATCGTTGACAGGTCTTGCAAACTGAGGGCCGTGGCTTCCTAGACTGTGTCCATCTTTCTCCTGTTGGGTCCTCCTCTTTTCCTGCTGCCTCCAACTTTTCCTACCATTATCATCTTTCCCAGTGACTCTTCTTTTCTCACGATGTGACCAAAGAAGAAGAAGAAGACAACACTGGATTTATATTCCGCCCTCCACTCAAGAGTCTCAGAGCGGCTCACAATCTCCTTTCCCTTCCTCCCCCACAACAGACACCCTGTGAGGTGGGTGGGGCTGGAGAGGGCTCTCACAGCAGCTGCCCTTTCAAGGACAACCTCTGCCAGAGCTATGGCTGACCCAAGGCCATTCCAGCAGGTGCAAGTGGAGTGGGGAATCAAACCCGGTTCTCCCAGATAAGAGTCCGCACACTTAACCACTACACCAAACTGGCTCTCAAAGACACCCTGTGAGGTGGGTGGGGCTGGAGAGGGCTCTCCCAGCAGCTGCCCTTTCAAGGACAACCTCTGCCAGAGCTATGGCTGACCCAAGGCCATTCCAGCAGGTGCAAGTGGAGGAGTAGGGAATCAAACCTGGTTCTCCCAGATAAGAGTCCGCACGCTTCACCACTACACCAAACTGGCTCTCAAACCACCAAACCAAAGTATGATAGCCTTGAGTTGATCTAGAACCCTCCCGATTGTCTTTTTGTTGGTCCAAAGAATCCATAAAATTCTCTTCTAACGTCACATTTTAATTTTAGTGAACACAGAGTTGGAAAGAAGAGTTTAAATTTCCCAGAAAGGGAGGCATTTTTGTTGTTGCTGCTCAGTCAAGTCTGACTCTTTGTGACCCCGTGGACCAAGTCATGCCAGGCCCTCCTGTCTTCCACCATCCTCCAAAGTCTGCTCAAATTTGTGTTAGCTACATAAGGAACGCTGTCTGACCATCTCATCCTTGGCCATTCCCTTCTTCTTTGGCCTTCTGTCTTTCCCAGCATCAGGATCTTTTCCAGGGAGTGCTCCCTTCTCATTGGGTAGCCAAAGTACTGGAGCTTCAGCTTCAGCATCTGTCCTTCCAGGGAACAGTCTGGGTTGATTTCCCTTAGGATGGACTGATTTGATCTTCTTGCAGTCCATGGGACTCTCAAGAGTCTTCTCCAGTGAGTGCTGCCTTCTCATTTGGGGGCCAAAGTATTTGAGCTTCAGCTTCAGCATCTGACCTTCCAGGGAACAGTCTGAGTTGATTTCCCTTAGGACTGACTGATTGGATCTTCTTGCAGTCCAAGGGACTCTCAAGATCCTTCTCCAGCACCACAGCTCCAAAGCATCTATTCTTCTTGGCCTTCCTTATGGTCCAACTCTCACAACCATACATTACCACTGGGAATACCATCGCTTTGACTATACAGACTTTTGTTGTCAGGATGATGTCTCTATTTTTCAATCAATCAATCAATCAATCAATCATTTTATTTATATCCCGCCCTCCCCGCCGAGGCAGGCTCAGGGCGGCTAACAACATCAGGCTAACAACTGCCTAGGTTTGGCATAGCTGCCCTCCCAAGAAGAAGAAGACTGCAGATTTATACCCTGCCCTTCTCTCTGAATCAGAGACTCAGAGCGGCTTACAATCTCCTTTATCTTCTCCCCCCACAACAGACACTCTGTGCGGTGGGTGGGTCTGAGAGGGCTCTCACAGCAGCTGCCCTTTCAAGGACAACTCATGTGATAGCTATAGCTAACCCAAGGCCATTTCAGCAGCTGTAAGTGGAGGAGTGGGAAATCAAACCCGGTTCTTCCAGATAAGAGTCCGCACACTTAACCACCACACTAAACTGGCTCTCTCAGCGTTCTCTCAGCCCCACGCACCTCACAGGGTGTCTGTTTTGGGGGGAGAAGATATAGGAGATTGTAAGCCACTCTGAGACTCTATTTCAGAGAGAAGGGTGGGGTATAAGTCTGCAGACTTCTTCTATTATAGCCTTGAGTTGATCTAGAGCCCTCCCAATTCGTCTTTTTGTTGGTCCAAAGAATCCATAAAACTCTCTTCTGACACCACAATTTAATTTAAGTGAATACAGCATTGGAAAGAGGAGTTTAAATTTCCCAGAAAGGGAGGCATTACCACACTTTAATTTGGGGGAATTCTTAACCAGCTCACTCAAACTCATGTCACAAGTTTGCCTCAGAACCAAGCATGGTCTACAGGATAATCTTCAGTCCGCCAGCCTCAAAGAGTCCAACTCATTCTTTTCCAAGGGCCACAGAAAGATTAAAAGAAGAATACTTGCTCTGAAGAACAAATAAAGAATTAATAATAATTATCATATGGCCTTGAGTGTAGTATAGCCTGGAGATCCTAAGATTGTCTGGCAGTCAGAGGTTCTAGCTCTATTAGCATTAAGCACCACTAGGTGGCGAGCTAGACTTGTTTTTAAAGCAAGAAATGTTTCAGAGGTGGTGTGCCATTCTGTACCCCTGCATCACACCCCTGGTATTCCTTGAAGGTCGCTCTTTCAAATAGTACCCAAGGCTGACCCTGCGTGGCTTCTAAGATCTGACAAGATTGGGCTATCCAAGTCAGGGAGAAGAAGAGAAACAACATTGCCCTGAAGAGCACCACATTTTAAGAAGTGCTCAGTTTTGAGCACCACATTTTAAGAAGGATATAGACAAGCTGGAACGGGTCGAGAGGAGGGCGAAGAAGATGGTGAGGGGTCTGGAGACCAAGTCCTGTGAAGAAAGGTTGAAGGAGCTGGGGATGTTTAGCCTGGAGAGGAGGCGGCTGAGAGGTGATAGGATCACCATCTTCAAGTCCTTGAAGGGCTGCCATATAGAGGATGGAGTCTTGTGTTCAGTTTTGGACACCACATTTTAAGAAGGATATAGACAAGCTGGAATGGGTCCAGAGGAGGGTGACCAAGATGATGAGGGGTCTGGAGACCAAGTCCCATGAAGAATGGTTGAAGGAACTGGGCATGTTTAGCCTGGAGAGGAGGCGGCTGAGAGGTGATAGGATCACCATCTTCAAGTCCTTGAAGGGCTGTCCTATAGAGGATGGTGCAGAATTTTTTTCTGTGGCCCCAGAAGGTAGGACCAGAACCAACGGGTTGAAATTACATCAAAAGAGTTTCCAGCTCAACATGAGGAAGAACTTCCTGATCGTTAGAGCGGTTCCTCAGTGGAACAGGCTTCCTCAGGAGGTGGTGGGCTCTCCTTCCTTACAGGTGTTTCAACAGAGGCTAGATGACCATCTGACAGCAATGAAGATTTAGGGGGAGGTATTTGTGAGTTTCTTGCATTGTGCAGGGGGTTGGACTAGATGACCCTGGAGATCCCTTCCAACTCTATGATTCTAAGAGAAGCAACATTACTGGTAATCAGTGTTCCCTCTAAGCTGAGTTAGTGTGAGCTCGCTCACAGTTTTTTAGCCTCCGGTTCACACATTTTTGTCTTAGCTCAGTAAAAATGGCCCCAGAGCAAACTCACTTATGCAGCAGCTCATGAATGCCAGTAGCTCACGAAATAGACTTTCTGCTCACAAGACTCTAAAGCCTAGAGAGAGCATTGTTGGTAATCTGAAGGTCCAGGATTTCGGTGAGGACAGGAAATCTCCCTTTGTCGCCTTATCAGACAACTCAGGCATAACAAGGAATTCCCACTGGAATCAGGGTTATATTTTAGTTTTAAAACTGGATTCAGAAATTTAAACCATCACCTCGTGAGTCTTTACCCACTTCAGAGCTGCGGAACGACCCAAGAAATCCAGCTGGGACCGATTCCTCGCGTTGCAATTACTTCTGCAGAGAGTTCTGTGGAAGAAATTTTATACTCTTATATTTTCCCAACCTGTCTCAGGGGGGTTCTTTTTTTTTTTTGGTAGGCAACTTCAAGTCAACTTAGGAAACCCCATGGGGTTTTCAAAGCGAGAGATATTCGGAATTCGTTTGTTGTTGCCTGTCTCTGCATAGCAACCCTGATATTCTTTGGTGGTCTCCACACCCAACTCCTCACCAAGGATGACCTCGCTTAGATTCTGAGATCTGATGAGACTGGGCTAGCCTGGGCCACCCACAGCAAGGCAATCTAGTCTCAGCACTAGCCTTTCCCCCCCAGAGAGCTAGTTTGGTGTAGTGGTTAAATGCATGGACTCTGGGAGAACCGGGTTTGATTCCCCACTCCTCCACTTGCAGCTGCTGGAATGGCCTTGGGTCAGCCAGAGCTCTCTTATCTGGGAGAACCGGGTTGGATTCCCCCACTCCTCCACTCGCAGCTGCTGGAATGGCCTTGGGTCAGCCAGAGCTCTCTTATCTGGGAGAACCGGGTTTGATTCCCCACACCTCCACTTGCACCTGCTGGAATGGCCTTGGGTCAGCCAGAGCTCTCTTATCTGGGAGAACCGGGTTTGATTCCCGCCTCCTCCACCTGCACCTGCTGGAATGGCCTTGGGTCAGCCAGAGCTCTCTTATCTGGGAGAACCGGGTTGGATTCCCCACTCCTCCACTTGCAGCTGCTGGAATGGCCTTGGGTCAGCCAGAGCTCTCTTATCTGGGAGAACCGGGTTTGATTCCCCACCCCTCCACTTGCAGCTGCTGGAATGGCCTTGGGTCAGCCAGAGCTCTCTTATCTGGGAGAACCGGGTTTGATTCCCCCCTCCTCCACTTGCAGCTGCTAGAATGGCCTTGGGTCAGCCAGAGCTCTCTTATCTGGGAGAACCGGGTTTGATTCCCCACCCCTCCACTTGCAGCTGCTGGAATGGCCTTGGGTCAGCCAGAGCTCTCTTATCTGGGAGAACCAGGTTGGATTCCCCACTCCTCCACTATTGATTCCCCACAGTTTGATTCCCCGGGTTTGATTCCCCACAGCTGCTGGAATGGCCTTGGGTCAGCCATAGCTCTCGCAGAGTTGTCCTTGAAAGGGCAGCTTCTGAAAGAGATCTCTCAGCTAGGCTTGCCAATCCCCAAGTGGGGGCAGGGGATCCCCTGGTTTGCGGGGCCTACCCCCGCTTCAGGGTCATCAGAAAGCAGGGTGGGGATTGTCTGCTGGGCACTCCATTATTCCCTATGGAGACCCATTTCCATAGGATCTAATGGAGAATTGATCCTTAGGTATTTGAGGCTTTGGGGAGCTGTTGTTTGAGTTAGAGGCACCAATTTTGCAGCATAGCATCCAGTGCCTCTCCTCAAAACACCCTCCATTTTTCAAAAAGATTGGGCTGGGGAGCCCAGTTCTGTGAACCCCCAAAGTAGGTGCCCCTATCCTTCATTTTTTCCAGTGGAGGGAAGGTATTTAAAAGGTGTGCGGTCCCTTTAGATGTGATGGCCAGAACTCCCTTTTGAGCTACGCTTGTCACAGCCTTGCTCCTGGCTCCACCCTCAAAGGCTCCTGGCTCCACCCCCAAAGTCCACAGATATTTCTTGTATTGGACTTGCCAACCCAACTCTCAGCCCCACCCACCTCACAGAAGTGTCTGTTGTGGGGGAGTAAGGTAAAGGTGATTGTAAGTCGCTCTGAGACTCTGATTCAGAGAGAAGGGTGGGGTATAAATCTACGGTCTTCTTCTTCTGCAGCTTAGCCAGCTAAAGCCCAACGGGTGGCTAGTTATACCTGCTAGACTCCAGATCAGACCTCAAATTCCTGTTTAACCAAACATGTTTACTGGCTAGGACAGTCATTAGAACCAAGAGCTGTTATCCAATAAATAAAATGTCAACTTCTGGCTAGTTCGACACCTTCAAAAACTGTCTCAAGACATGAAAGGTACATTAAGGTTGTAGAAAAGTTACTGTTCCCAGTCAGATTCAACTGCAGTGCAATAAATTCCGATGCCACGTTATCACTCCGGACCATCAGTCAACTAAAGATGGCCTGTCTAATCCCACTTACCTGGTCGTAAGTCTTGAGGATCAAAAGAGGGAAGAGAGGTGGGAGAAAAGGATGCAGGGACCTATAGAGTTCCTTCGTGTGGAGCCGCCTCTAGACTTGAGTACATCAAAGGGCTGGATTCAGCGTCTAGGAGGAGGTAAACCTGCAATTATGCTCTGCTAATAACATCTTTAAAGGAATGGAATGGGAACTGATTTCCAGGCAGGTGACACACACACCTGTGGTGGTCTTCCAGGAGACTGCAACCCATAAGATTGCAGATGTAACAATAGGGTCCTCGCATCTGACGCTTAACAGTGTCATTTGTGAACACGATATCACATGGGGGAGACACATTAGTGGAAAAACAAACACAGAGAAGAAGACTGCAGATTTATACCCCACCCTTCTCTTTGAATCAGAGACTCAGAGCGGCTCACAATCTCCTATATCTTCCTCCCCCACGATCTCCTATATCTTCCTCCCCCCTCCTCCCCTCTCCTATATCTTCCTCCCCTGTGAGGTGGGTGGGGTTGAGAGAGCTCTCCCAAAAGCTGTCCTTTCGAGGATAACTCTTACGAGAGCTCTGGCTGACCCAAGGCCATTCCAGAAGCTGCAAGTGGAGGGGTGGAGAGTCAAACCCGGTCCTCCCAGAGAAGAGTCCGCGTACTTAACCACTACACCAAACTGTTTCTCTTGTGTTTCTTTCTCCAAGTGGAGGGCTCAAAGTACGTGTCAGCCAGAGTTCTGTGATTCTTTTCACAGACGTGTGTTGCTGCCGGACTACTGAAGTGGAAGTCTCTGCAGGATGGAAACTGGAGTCAGGTGGCAGGTAGGTGTGGCCTCATGGGAGGGTCGGTACAGAGGTAGACTCAACTGAAGGTTAGAGTCAGAGCTGAGGTGTGGTTAAAGGGAACCTCCGTGTTCAGAGGCAGTCGACTTCTAGTGCCTCAGCCTCTCTGCCTTGTTGTTGGCCTTCTAGAAGAACTAACTGGTTGGCCACTGTGTGAGACAGGATGCTGGACAAGATGGATCACTGGTCTGATGCAGCAGGGCTCTTCTGATGTTCTTAGGATGCTGGACTAGATGGACCACTGGTCTGATCCAGCAGGGCTCTTTGTATATTCTTAGGATGCTGGACTAGATGGACCATGGTCTGACCCAGCAGGGCTCTTATGTTCTTAGGATGCCGGACTAGATGGACCTCTGGTCTGATCTCTGATGTTCTTAGGATGCTGGACTAGATGGACCACTGGTCTGATGCAGCAGGGCTCTTCTGATGTTCTTAGGATGCTGGACTAAATGGACCACTGGTTTGATCCAGCAGGGCTCTTTGTATATTCTTAGGATGCTGGACTAGATGGACCATGGTCTGACCCAGCAGGGCTCTTCTTATGTTCTTAGGATGCCGGACTAGATGGACCTCTGGTCTGATCTCTGATGTTCTTAGGATGCTGGACTAGATGGACCACTGGTCTGATCCAGCAGGGCTCTTCTTATGTTCTTAGGATGCTGGACTAGATGGACCATGGTCTGATCCAGCAGGGCTCTTCTGATGTTCTTAGGATGCTGGACTAGATGGACCCCTGGTCTGATCCAGCAGGGCTCTTCTGATGTTCTTAGGATGCTGGACTAGATGGACCACTGGTCTGATCCAGCAGGGCTCTTCTGATGTTCTTAGGATGCTGGGCTAGATGGACCACTGGTCTGATCCAGCAGGGCTCATCTTATGTTCTTAGGATGCTGGACTAGATGGACCACTGGTCTGATCCAGCAGGGCTCTTCTGATGTTCTTAGAATGCTGGACTAGATAGACCACTGGTCTGATCCAGCAGGGCTCTTATTATGTTCTTAGAATGCTGAACCAGATGGACCCCTGGTCTGATCCAGCAGGGCTCTTCTAATGTTCTTATGTTCTTAACATAGATAGGTACGGGGCTTTTTTTTTGAGCAGGAACACACAGGAATGCAGTTCTGGCTGGCTTGGTGTCAGGGGTGTGTGGCCTAATATGCAAATGATTTCTGCTAGGCTTTTTCTACAAAAAAAGCCCTGCGTGAAACAATGGTGCCTTCGGGGTGTGTGGCCTAATATGCAAATAAGTTCCTGCGGGGCTTTCTCCACAAAAAAAGCCCTGCATAGATAGATGATAGACAGACAGAAGCCAGACTGTGACTCCCGAGAGCCTGGTTGCTTCATTTCCAAGGGGAGAGATTGGTGGTTCTGAAGTTCTAGGAGCTTTTTACCTGTTTCCTACTGCATGGAGGAGAATGTGAACAAGAAGAAAGGGCTGTGCAGGAATTTGCTGGCGATCCGTCTCTTGCATAACCTCTTGGCCCATCTGTCCCCAGAGCCTTCGGAGCTGAAATGCTAACAGCTTCCCCAGTCTTTCAAAAACCAAATAAAATGCACAAACGAAGCATGGAATTCAGCAGAACAAAAGCTGAAGTTTCAAACCAACAATTTCCTCTGTTCTGAAGGCTTTTGTCTCTCCCGGAAGCTGGGAACAAAATGCTGTCGAATTTATTTTTTATAGGAGAACAGCACTTTGGTGTCACCGGAACCTTTGAAAGAAATCTGGGTTACGTATCGTTCTTGATACCCCATGGAGAGGTGGGAAAACCCGGATCAGGTTTGTGTCACAGCCCCTTTGATACATGCATCGGTCTGAAGGCAATTAATTTTAGAAGAGTTTTGTTGTATGAGAGAGAAAAATTACATCTGAAATAATCATCTGTGTTCAGGAATTTGTTTTTTTAAAAAAAGAGGTCCAGTTTTGGTCTTGAACTGATTTGATTCTCTTTTGGCATGGGAAAATGTAGGTGGCTGATGAGAAGGAGGAGGAGAAGGAGAAGGAGGAGAAGGCAGAGGAGGAGGAGGTGGTGGAGGAAGAGAAGGAGGAGGAGGAGGTGGTGGAGGAGGAGAAGGAAGAAGGAGAAGGAGGAGGAAAAAGAGGAGGAGGAGAAGCAAGAGGAGGAGGGGGAAAGGAGGAGGAGGTGGGAGGAGGAGGAGAAGGAGAAGGAAGAAGGAGGTGGTGGAGGAGAAGAAGGAGGAGTTGGTGGAGGAGGAGAAGGAGAAGGAAAAGGAGGAGGAGGAGAAGAAGGAGAAGGAGATGGTGGAGGAGGAGGAGGAGGAGGAGGAAAAGGAGGAGAAGGAAAAGGAAGAGAAGGAGAGGAGGAAGAGGAGGAGGAGAAGGAAAAAGGAGGAGAAGGAAGAAGGAGAAGGAGGAGGAAAAGGAGGAGGAGGAGAAGGAAGAGGAGGAAAAGGAGGAGGAGGAGAAGGAAGAGAAGGAGGAAGAGGAGGAGAAAGGACGAGGAGGAAAAGGAGGAGGAGGAGAAGGAAAAGGAGGAGAAAGAAGAAGGAGGTGGTGGAGGAGGAGGAGGAGAAGGAAGAAGGAGGAGAAGAAAAAAGAAAAGGAGGAGGAGAAGGAAGAAGGAGGTGGTGGAGGAGAAGAAGGAGGAGTTGGTGGAGGAGGAGAAGGAGAAGGAAAAGGAGGAGGAGGAGGAGGAGAAGAAGGAGAAGGAGATGGTGGAGGAGGAGAAGGAGGAGGAGGAGAAGGAAGAGAAGGAGGAGGAGGAAGAGGAGGAGGAGGAGAAGAAGGAGATGGTGGAGGAGGAGGAGAAAAAGGAGGAGAAGGCGGAGGAGGAGAAGGAAGAGAAGGAGGAAGAGGAGGAGAAAGGACAAGGAGGAAAAGAACGAGGAGGAAGAAGGAGGAGGAGGAAAAGAAGGAGGAGGAGAAGGAAGAGAAGGAGGAAGAGAAGGAGAAAGGACGAGGAGGAAAAGGAGGAGAAGGAAGAAGGAGGTGGTGGAGGAGGAGGAGAAGGAAAAGGAGGAGGAGGAAGAAGGTGAAGGAGGTGGTGGAGGAAGAGGAGAAGGAGTAGGAGAAGGAGGAGGTGTTGGAGGAGTAGGAGAAGGAGGAGGTGGAGGAGATGGTGGAGAAGGAGAAGGAGGTGGTGGAGGGGAAGGAGGTGGTGGAGAAGGAGGAGGAAATGTAGATGGCTGGTGATAGTCAAGAGAGCTGAAGGAGTACAATCCACCACCTCAGTCTGCCCAATGAATGGCAGGGCTCCTGAGCTATCATGAAAAAAGCCACAAATGGAATTTACATATCCCCTCAGTGGTAATCTGAGATGAGGAACAAAGAATGAGTCCAGTGGAAAGTAGGTGATGGGAAAGACTTCAGCCTGAGACCCTGGAGAGCTGCTGCCAGTCTGAGTAGATAAGACTGACTTTGATGGACTGAGGGACTGATTCAGTAGAAGGCAGCATCATGTGTGCACACATGAGGATCATAAGAACATAAGAGAAGCCATGCTGGATCAGGCCAATGGCCCATCCAGTCCAACACTGTCACATAGTGGCCAAAAAACCCAGCTGCCACCAGGAGGACCACCAGTGAGGCCAGGACACTAGAAGCCCTCCCACTGTGCCCCCCCCCACCAAGCACAAAAAATACAGAACATCACTGCCCCAAACAGAGAGTTCCAACAATACACTGTAGCTAATAGCCTTGGACCTCTGCTCCATATGTTTCTCCAGTCCCCTCTTGAAGCTGTCTCTGCTTGTGGCTGCTGCCACCTTCTGTAGCAGTGAATTCCATTGTTAATCACGCTTTGGGTGAAGAAGGCCTTCCTTATATCCGTTGCAACCCAACTGCTCAGCAATTTCATTGAGAGTCCACGAGTTCTTGCATTGCGAGAAAGGGAGAAATGTGCTTTTTTCTCTACCTTCTCGAAACCCGTGCACCATCTTGTCAACCTCTACCGTGTCACCCTCAGTCGACATTTCTGCAAGCTAAAGAGCCCCAAGCATTTTAACCTTTCTTATTGGGGAAAGCGTTCCAACCCTTGAATCATTCTAGTTGCCCTTTTCTGCGCTTTCCCCAATGCTATAAAATCCTTTTTTGAGGTGCAGTGACCACAATCATGCACATCGCCTTGAAGCATCTTCTCCCTCCCATATCCTCTCTCTCCGAGTCCAGCTTCCTCACAATTTGACACAGAGACTGCCTCTGCGCTTCCAGCAAAGGATGACCAAGAGGGCTAGGAACTTGCTCCTTTGGGTGCGAGTCGCTGTTGTTCTTCATGAGCCATTCGGTTGCGGTCACATCGATTTCTGGAACACCGTTCGGGGGGTGCCGGACCCAAAAGAGTTAACTTCAGTGTCTGCTTAGCAAAGCAATGGGCACACTTCCGCACAGTGAAGAAGCACGGCAGTCACTGGCTGGAGAGAGAATCAAACTAATTCCCTCCGTAATTAGCAAAACTAATTGCCTCGCTAATTACCAAGGATCTCCAGAGCAGGCGTTCTTGCCTGCAAACCTGCCACATGGTGGGTAATGGAGCCTCCAGGGAGAAGAGAGGACACTAGGGTTGCCAATCCCCAGGCGGGGGCTGGGGATCTCCCGGTTTGGAGGCCCTCCCCCCCATTCCAGGGCGATCAGAAAGTGTGTGGGAGGGGAGAGGACGGAAATGTTTGCTGGGCACTCCATTATACCCAGTTTGGTGTAGCGGTGAAGTACGCGGACTCTTATCTGGGAGAACCGGGTTTGATTCCCCACTCCTCCACTTGCAGCTGCTGGAATGGCCTTGGGTCGGCCAGAGCTCTGGCAGAGGTTGTCCTTGAAAGGGCAGCTGCTGTGAGAGCCCTTTCAGCCCCACCCACCTCACAGGGTGTGGGGGAGGAAGATAAAGGAGATTGTGCGCTGCTCTCTCTGATTCAGAGAGAAAGGCAGAGTATAAATCTGCAGTCTTCTTCTTCCTCTTCTTCTTCCTCTTCCTCTTCTTCCCATTCTTCTTCCTCTTCCTCGTCTTCTTCTTCCTCTTCTTCTTCAGAATGACCTCCACCTGAGACCCTGGAGAATGGCTGGCAACCTGAATAGACAATATGGACTTCAGGGGACCAAAGGTCTGATTCAGGGAAAGAGAGCTTCATGGGGAGGAACTGTAGCTTAGTGGTAGAGCATCTGTTTGGCATGGGGAAGGTCCCAAGATAAGTTCCCGGCATCTCCAGTTCTGAGACTCTGATTCAGAGAGAAGGGCAGGGTATAAATCTATGGCCTTCTTCTTCTTCTATGGAGACCAATTCCAATAGAGTATAATGGCGAATTGATCTGCATGTATCTGGGGCTCGGGAGAGAGGGGTGTTTTTTAAAATAGAGATACCAACTTTTCAGCATCTGGTACCTCTCCTCAAAACACTCCCCAAGTTTCAAAAAGATT
The DNA here is from genome assembly GCF_032191835.1 of Heteronotia binoei. Lineage (NCBI taxonomy): Eukaryota > Metazoa > Chordata > Lepidosauria > Squamata > Gekkonidae > Heteronotia > Heteronotia binoei. Next base: position 123,141,339 of record NC_083230.1, read on the forward strand.
GGACTAGGGGGTCCAATTCTATGAGCCCCAGAAGAAGGAGCCCTTATCCTTCATTATTTCCAAATGGAGGGAAGGCACTGAAAACTAAAGTTCGTCATGAGTTTTGGGTGGTTCGCGAAGCAATGCTCGTGAACTGACGAATTTTTGCCATAAACGTTCACAAATGTTGATGCACTTTGATGTGGTTCATGAAGAGCAGAAAGCAGGGGTTCAAACCTCTGCTTTCTGCTCTTCGGGAAAAACAGGTGAGTTGTTTCCCAGGGCTTGGCTGCCCGAGAAGCCCCTTTAAACAGCTGAGCTGTGGGAGGTCGGCTGTTTCAGGCACGAACCTCATGAACCCAATTCAGTTCGAATGCAAGCCAACAGGGTTCTTGAGGTTTGTGCTTCGGTTTGCAGTTTGCCCACCAACTGAACCACTTTTTGTGGTTTGTGCTGATCTGTATTCCCCACTCCTCCCCACGAAGAATGCTGGGTGACATTGGGCAAGTCCCAGTTCTCTCAAAACTCTCTCAGCCCCAGTGGCCTCACAAGGTGCTGACTGTGGGCAGAGAAAAGGAAGGCGATTGTAAGCTGCTCTGAGACTCCTCAAGGCAGATAAAAGTGGGGGATAAAAAACTTCTCCTCCCTCCTGAGGAAGGCCTGTTGTCTGAAAGCCAGTTTGGTGTACTGGTTTCGTGTACAGACTCTTATCTGGGAGAACCGGGTTGGACTCCGCTCTCCTCCACTTGTAGCTGCTGAACGGCCTTGGGTCAGTCATAACTCTGGCAGAGGTTGTCCTTGAAAGGGCAGCTTCTGGGAGAGCTCACTCAGCCCCACCCACCTCACAGGGTGTCTGTTGTGGGGAGGGGAAGGTAAAGGAGATTGTGACCGCTCTGAGATTCAGAGTGAAGGGCAGGATATAAATCCAATATCATCATCATTATTATCATCATTTTCTTCTTCTTCTCCTTGGCTCCCTCCTCCATTTGCACCTGCTGGAATGGCCTTGGAATGCCCTTGAAAGGGCAGCTGCTGTGAGAGTCCTCTCAGCCCTACCCACCTCGCAGGGTGTCTGTTGTGGGGGAGGAAGATAAAAGAAATTGTGAGCCGCTCTGAGACTCGGAGAATCGGAGTGGAGGGCGGGATATAAATCCAATATCTTCTTCATCTTCTTCTAGAGCATTTGCTTGGTAAGCAGAAGGTCCCAGGTTCAATCCCCCGTATCTCCAACTAAAAAGGGTCCAGGCAAGTAGACATGAAAAAATTCCACTTGAGACCCTGGAGAGCCACTGCCAGTCTGAGCAGACAATACTGACTTTGATGGACCCAGGGTCTGATTCAGTAGAAGGCAGCTTCATATGTTCATATTTTGGGGAGGGATGGAAGCTCAATGGTAGAAAACCGGGTTTGATTCCCCACTCCTCCACTTGCACCTGCTGGAATAGCCTTGGGTCAGCCATAGCTGTCGTAGGAGTTGTCCTTGAAAGGGCAGCTGCTGGGAGAGCCCCTCTCAGCCCCACCCACCTCACAGGGTGTCTGTTGTGGGAGGAGGAAGGTAAAGGAGATTGTGAGCCGCTCTGAGTCTATGATTCAGAGAGAAGAGTGGATTATAAATCTGCAATTCTTCTCCTTGGCTCCAAGATGTGAAGTTCTAGAGTGCCCTTATGTCAGTCAAAGACAGCAAATTTTAACAGATTTCTTAAAGGATCTTTCTCTTAAAATGATTACTGCTGTTCCCTTTCCTCCATAAGTTCACATAGTGGGGTGGAGAATCCTAACAAGGAAGATCTTGGTTTTCTCCACAGGTTCTACAGAGCTGGGGACTGAAGTCTTTCTTTCCCTCTTAAAAGTATGCAGGTGGGGGAAACCCTCCATATCTGTTCTCCAGGGGTTTTTTTGTAGCAGGACCTCCTTTGCATATTAGGCCGCCCACCCCTGATGTAGCCAATCCTCCTGGAGCTTACAGTAGGCCTTGTACTAAGAGCCCTGTAAGCTCTTGGAGGACTGGCTACATCAGGGGGTGTGGCCTAATATCAGGGGCGGAATTCTTGCAGGACCTCCTTTGCATATTAGGCCACACACCCCTGATGTAGCCAATCCTCCTGGAGCTTACAGCAGGCCCTGTACGAAGAGCCCTGTAAGGAATTCTAGCAGGACCTCCTTTGCCTATAAGGCCCCACCCCCCTGATGTAGCCAATCCTCCTGGAGCTTCCAGTGGGCCCTGTACGAAGAGCCCTGTAAGGAATTCTAGCAGGACCTCCTTTGCATATTAGGCCACACACCCCTGATGTAGCCAGTCCTCCTGGAGCTTACAGCAGGCCCTGTACGAAGAGCCCTGTAAGGAATTCTAGCAGGACCTCCTTTGCCTATTAGGCCCCACCCCCCTGATGTAGCCAATCCTCCTGGAGCTTCCAGTAGGCCCTGTACGAAGAGCCCTGTAAGGAATTCTAGCAGGACCTCCTTTGCATATTAGGCCACACACCCCTGATGTAGCCAGTCCTCCTGGAGCTTACAGTAGGCCTTGTATTAAGAGCCCTGTAAGCTCTTGGAGGACTGGCTACATCACGGGATGTGGCCTAATATCAGGGGCGGAATTCTTGCAGGACCTCCTTTGCATATTAGGCCACACACCCCTGATGTAGCCAATCCTCCTGGAGCTTACAGCAGGCCCTGTACGAAGAGCCCTGTAAGGAATTCTAGCAGGACCTCCTTTGCCTATAAGGCCCCACCCCCCTGATGTAGCCAATCCTCCTGGAGCTTCCAGTAGGCCCTGTACGAAGAGCCCTGTAAGGAATTCTAGCAGGACCTCCTTTGCCTATTAGGCCACACACCCCTGATGTAGCCAGTCCTCCTGGAGCTTACAGCAGGCCCTGTACGAAGAGCCCTGTAAGGAATTCTAGCAGGACCTCCTTTGCCTATTAGGCCCCACCCCCCTGATGTAGCCAATCCTCCTGGAGCTTCCAGTAGGCCCTGTACGAAGAGCCCTGTAAGGAATTCTAGCAGGACCTCCTTTGCATATTAGGCCACACACCCCTGATGTAGCCAGTCCTCCTGGAGCTTACAGTAGGCCTTGTATTAAGAGCCCTGTAAGCTCTTGGAGGACTGGCTACATCACGGGATGTGGCCTAATATCAGGGGCGGGATTCTTGCAGGACCTCCTTTGCATATTAAGCTGCCACCCCTGATGTAGCCAATCCCCCTGGAGCTTGCGTAGGCCCTGTACTAAGAACCCTGTAAGCTCTTGGAGGACTGGCTACATCAGGGGGTGTGGCCTAATATCAGGGGCGGATTTCTTGCAGGACCTCCTTTGCATATTAGGCCACACACCCCTGATGTAGCCAATCCTCCTGGAGCTTGCAGTAGGCCCTGTACTAAGAGCCCTGTAAGCTCTTGGAGGATTGGCTACATCAGGGGGGGGGGTGTAGCCTAACGTGCAAAGAAGTTCCTGCTACAAAACAAAGTCCTGCTGTTCTTTCAGACTCGAAGAATTTCTTCTTTCCAGAGCTGACATTTCACTTCAGGAGACGGAACCTCAGCTTTAGGGGTGGGGTGTGTGTGGCGTCCCTGCTTGGGTCAGGAATTCCTTTCCCCTGTCTCCCTTTGCTGGGGACAAAGCGTTGCTCCTTTGAGCCACGAAGACTAACTTTGTCAGCAATTCTGTTTGAATATTAAAGAGAGTATGCAAATACCCTTTTATTTTTTAATTTGAAGCAGAGGTTACCTTCAAAAGTTTTCTCTCTCTCTCTCTCAAAAACTGCTATCTTTGCAAGGTTAGAAACCTGCACTATCCTCCAGAGTGATGGGTGGCCAAAAGAAGGCTATGGAAATGCCTAAATCACGTCGAAGGACCTTTTGACGCCAGGCATAATTGGCGAAGAGGCATGCTGAAGCCCATTGTCTCCCTTGGAATCTCCTTAGTTTGAGTCCAGGATACTGAATTGACAGTCCCCCCTCCCCTGACCCTTGGGCAGTGTCATCAGGGTGGGTGACAAGTAAGGTGTTCACCAAGTGATATTTGTTGTTGTTGTTGTTGTTCAGTCGCGCAGTCGAGTCTGATTCTTTGTGACCCCAAGGACCAAGTCACGCCAGGCCCTCCTGTCTTCCACCATCCTCCGAAGTCTGCTCAAATTCGTGTTAGTTCCCTCAGTAACACTGTCCAGCCATCTCATCTTTTGCCGTCCCCTTCTTCTTTGGCCTTCTGTCTTTCCCAGCATCAGGGTCTTCTCCAGAGAGTGCTCCCTTCTCCTTTGGTTGGCAAAGTATTTGAGCTTCAGCTTCAGTGTCAAGCATTAGAGCTCAAAATAACCACTCCTTGGTTTTGAAACAAAGTATTGCTTTATTGATAATCCATTGTACTCCAATAGGCACCAGATTGGAAGTGACACATTGTAACTCAAGAATACTAGCTTTAAGGGGGCACATCAAAGATACCTTAGGAATTTCTACTCAAGCGAGTGAAATTCACACGCTTGCTATGTTATCTATTACTATGGTTTAGCAACATCCTGGGTTCAAGATAGAAGAAGAAGAAGATATTGGAAGATATTCCTGCCCTCCACTCCGAAGAGTCTCAGAGCGGCTCACAATCTCCTTTACCTTCCTCCCCCACAACAGACACCCTGTGAGGTGGGTGGGGCTGGAGAGGGCTCTCACAGCTTCAGACCTGAGCCTGTGTTCCCGGAGGCCTTATCTTCAAAGAGGACATTCCTGCATTTGCTACTAGTGAGAACTAAGGAAGAGGTTACATGGCTTTGATGTGCAACACATTAGAATAGCAGTTAACAATACCCTTCCCTTTTGCAGTGCCACAATGGAGCCCCTGCTCCACCACTCCCTCTGGCACACTCAGAGGAGTGCTGCTAGCCTCGGCCCTACTCGCTTTGACGTGGGCATCTCAGCATTCTCTCTTAAGAGGACGCTTGAGAAGGCTTCGCTCCCTCTTCCGCTGCCACTGTCAGCCGGCGGACAAATGGCAACCGCGGCGACAGGTGGGGTGGGGGGGAAATTAGACATTTGTCTTGGAGAGCGGGAGGGGGGAGAGCCGAATTTGGCACCCCTTCCCAGCACCCTAGGCAAATGCCTAATTTGCCTAGTGGGCGAGCTGGCCCTGGTACCAGCTTCAATCCCTGGTATTTAAGCGGCCTCATTTGGAATATTGTGTATAATTCGGGTCACCGCACCTCAAAAAAGATATTATAGCATTGGGAAAAGTCCAGAAAAGGGCAACTAGGATGAATGAAGGGTTGGAACACTTTCCCTATGAAGAAATGTTAAAATGCTTGGGGCTCCATAGCTTGGAGAAACGTCGACTGCGGGGTGGCATGATAGAGGTTTACAAGATTATGCACGGGATAGAGAAGGTAGAGAAAGAAAGACTTTTCTCCCTTTCTCACAATACGAGAACTTATGGGCATTCAATGAAATTACTGAGCAGTTGGGTTAGAATGGATAAAAGGAAGTCCTTCTTCACCCAAAGGGTGAATAACACGTGGAATTCACTGCCACAGGAGGTGGTGGCAGCTACAAGCTTAGACAGCTTCAAGAGGGGAATGGATAAAAATATGGAGCAGAGGTCCATCAGTGGCTATTAGCCACAGCGTATTGTTGGAACTCTCTCTCTGGGGCAAGTGATGCTCTAATTCTTGGTGCTTGGGGAGGGCACAGTGGGAGGGCTTCTAGTGTCCTGGCCCCACTGGTGGATCTCTTGATGGCACTTGGTTTTTTTGGCCACTGTTTGACACGGAGTGTTGGCCTGATCCAACATGGCTTCTCTTACATTCTTATGTTCTCATCAGTGCTCTCATCAACTTCAATCAAGTGGTCAGACCATATTTAAGACATCAAATGACCGACTAAGTGCTGAGCATCGGCAGTCCAAAAAAAGACAGATTTTCTTTCGCTCCCCCCATTCGCTACTTTCGAGGTGAAAATCAAACCGGGCGACTATGCAGCCCAGTCAGCACAAGTAATTTAAGCGTCTGTCCAAACGACTCCTGGAAAACAGCTCTCCTCTGCTTGTGTATCATCACTTGGCCTGTCAAACATCTCTTTTTCCTTTTTCAGCAACTGTCCTCTTGCCTAGGATGAGTACAGAATGGCTGTCAACGCCTTGGCTCCCTGTTACAATAACGAATCGCACAGAGGAAGAAGGCTGCGAGGCAGCTGTTTTGCAGACCCTCAATCAAGTCTCCGCGCAAACGAGTTGTTCGCATGCCTGTCGCTTTGCCTGGGTGTTCACTCAGGATTTGTCTCTCTTGAAAGAGCTTCTTTCATAAGAACATCAGAGAAGCCAGGTTGGATCAGGCCAATGGCCCATCCAGTCCAACACTCTAAGTCACATAAGAACATCAGAGAAGCCAGGTTGGATCAGGCCAATGGCCCATCCAGTCCAACACTCTGAGTCACATAAGAACATAAGAGAAGCCGCGTTGGATCAGGCCAATGCCCCATCCAGTCCAACACCCTGTGTCACATAGGAACATCAGAGAAGCCAGGTTGGATCAGGCCAATGGCCCATCCAGTCCAACACTCTGTGTCACATAAGAACATAAGAGAAGCCATGATGGATCAGGCCAATGGCCCATCCAGTCCAACACTCTGTGTCACATGAGAACATAAGAGAAGCCATGTTGAATCAGGCCAATGGCCCATCCAGTCCAACACTCTGTTACATAAGAACATAAGAAAAGCCATGTTGGATTAGGCCAGTGGTCCATCCAGTCTAACACTCTGTGTCACATAAGAACATAAGAGAAGCCTTGTTCGATCAGGCCAGTGGCCCATCCAGTCCAATACTCTGTGTCACATGAGAACATAAGAGAAGCCATGTTGAATCAGGCCAATGGCCCATCCTGTCCAACACTCTGTTACATAAGAACATAAGAAAAGCCATGTTGGATTAGGCCAGTGGTCCATCCAGTCCAACACTCTCTGTCACATAAGAATAGACGAGAAGCCATATTGGATCTGGCACATCCAGTCCAACACTTTGTGTCACATAAGAACAGAAGAGAAGCCATGTTGGATCAGGCCACTGGCCCATCCAGTCCAACACTCTGTGTCACATAAGAACAGAAGAGAAGCCATGTTGGATCAGGCCAGTGGCCCATCCAGTCCAACACTCTGTATCACACAGTGGCCAAAAAACCCAGGTGCTGTCAGGAGGTCCATCAGTGGGGCCAGGACACTAGAAGCCCTCCCACTGTTGCCCCTCCCAAGCACCAAGAATACAGAGCATCACTACCCCAAACAGAGAGTTCCATCTTTACCCTGTGGCTAATAGCCATTGATGGACCTCTGCTCCATAAGTTAAATGGCCCCACAAAAATGTCAAGATGTGCTTCTATTTTTGCAAGTAAAATTTCTTTCTCTTGTTACCACTGGAGCCAGGTCATCTTTGTCATTTGTTTGAACAGCAAACGGGGACACTTAGAAATGTGGTGAATTAGGGATACTGCCAGGGCTTTTTTTGTAGCAGGAACTCCTTTGCATATTAGGCCACACTCCTCCAAGAGCTTACAGGGCTCTTTGTACAGGGCCTATTGTAAGCTCCAGGAGGATTGACTACATCAGGGATGTGTGGACTGATATGCAACAGAGTTCCCAATACAGAAAGAAAGAAAGAAAGAAAGAAAGAAAGAAAGAAAGAAAGAAAGAAAGAAAGAAAGAAAGAAAGAAAGAAAGAAAGAAAGAAAGAAAGAAAGAAAGAAAGAAAGAAAGAAAGAAAGAAAGAGAGAGAGAGAGAGAGAGAGAGAGAGAGAGGGAGGGAGGGAGGGAGGGAGGGAGGGAGGGAGGGAGGGAGGGAGGGAGGGAGGAAGGAAGGAAGGAAGGAAGGAAGGAAGGAAGGAAGGAAGGAAGGAAGGAAGGAAGGAAGGAAGGAAGGAAGGAAGGAAGGAAGGAAGGAAGGAAGGAAGGAAGGAAGGAAGGAAGGAAGGAAAGGGAGGAAGGAAAGGGAAGAAGGAAGGACGGAAAGGGAGGAAGGAAGGATGGAAAGGGATGAAAGAAGGAACGAAGGAAGGAAAGAAAGAAGGGGAGAAAGGAAGGAAGGAAAGAAGGAAGGAAGGAAGGGAGGAAAGAAGGGAGGAAAGAAGGAAGGAAAGAAGGGAGGAAGGAAGGAAAGGAAGGGAGGAAGGGAGGGAGGAAGGAAGGGAGGGAGGGAGGGAGGAAAGGAAGGAAGGAAGGAAGGAAGGAAGGAAGGAAGGAAGGAAGGAAGGAAGGAAGGAAGGAAGGAAGGAAGGAAAGGGAGGGAGGAAGGTAGGAAAGAAGGAAGGACGGAAAGGGAGGAAAGAAGAAACAAAGGAAGGAAAGAAGGAAAGAAGGAAGGGGAGGAAGGAAGGAAGGAAGGAAGGAAGGAAGGAAAGAAGGGAGGAAGGAAGGAAGGAAGGAAGGAAGGAAGGAAGGAAGGAAGGAAGGAAGGAAGGAAGGAAGGAAGGAAGGAAGGAAGGAAGGAAGGAAGCCAGGCAGCCCTGGATGCTGCAAAAACGCTACTACAGAACCCACCTCCGGTTCTTGCACCACTTAACACACACTCACGCACAATGAAATACTATCAATTAAACTGTAATCACAAAGCATCTTGGTAATTAATGCAAGAGAGCGCTCCAGGAAGGGGTTCTGAATACTAATCAGATCTGCAGGTGCACACACAACTGTACACTTTGATGCAGTTCAAATGTTGCCAATTAGGGAATTAGAACAGGTAAATAAATAAGAGGCGGTGCAAACAACTGGCCCAGGCTTATCCTTCCCGTCGCTGTTGGAAGATCCTTCAAAAGGGATGGGGACAGAAGGGAGTCGGTGCGGAAGAGACCGCTGAAGGTGGCCCCAAGAGGAAAGGCTGAGGGAGTTGGGAATGTTCAGTCTGGAGAAGAGGAGGTTGAGGGGGAGACATGATTGAAGCGTTTGAAGGGCTGGCACTTAGAAGAGGGCAGGGAGCTGTTCCTGCTGGCAGCAGAGGAGAGGACTCGCAATCATGGGTTGGAATTACGGGCAGGAAGGTACCAGCTGGATATTAGGGGGAGAAAATTACAGGAAAATTTGTTCAGCAGTGGAATAAGAACATAAGAAAAGGCATGTTGGATCAGACCAGTGGCCCATCCAGTCCAACACTCTGTGTCACACAGTGGCCAAAAAACCCCAAGTGCCATCAGGAGGTCCACCAGTGGGGCCAGGACACTAGAAGCTCTCCCACTGTGCCCCCCCCCCCACAGCACCCAGAATACAGGGCATCACTGCCCCAGACAGAGAGTTCCATCAATATTCTGTGGCTAATAGCCACTGATGGACCTCTGCTCCATATGCTTATCCAATTCCCTCTTGAAGCTGGCTATACTCCTGTGGCAGTGAATTCCATGTGTTAATTATCCTTTGGGTGAAGAAGAACTTCCTTTTATCTGTTCTAACCCGACTGCTCAGCAATTTTATTGAACGTCCACGAGTTCATGTATTGTGAGAAAGGGAGAAAAGTCCTTCTTTCTCTACCTTCTCTATCCCATGCATAATCTTGAAACCTCGATCATGTCACCCCTCAGTCAATTTCCTAGGCCAAAGGTGTCAAACACAAGTGAGACCTTGTCAGGCCGGGCCATGTGTGTCATAAAATGTAATGCCAGGTAGCGGAGATATAAACTTTATAAATGCCACAAACACAAAAATTTTTAAAAACCTTGAACATACTTAAAACATTAGAACTCGTTGGTCTTAAAGGTGCTTTCTTTGTATCTCTCCCATGGAATCCAGGGAACGGGGCAAAGGAAGCTCTGGCTTTTTCCTTCCTTCCGCAGGGGACCAAGAGGGGGGGGGGAGCCTCAGCCAATAGAAGGCTCAGTAGCTCTGCTGTGCGATTGAGAGACACTGGCAGAGCAAGCTATTCCTCCCCCCTCTCCTCCCCAAGGGAGGAGCCTCAGCCAATGGAGTAATTAGAGGTTCTGCTCTGTAGCTCTGCTGTGCGATTGAGCAAGCCTGGCCAAGCAAGCTGTGGTGCAGAAGGAAGCAAGAGAGAGGGAGAAGGAAGCAGATGAAAGCCAGTTCCTCGGGGGCCTGATAGGAGCCCTCCGGGGCCTGATTTGGCCCCCAGGATGCATGTTTGACACCCCTGCTAGTCTGATGCTGCACTGAGCAGGGGGTTGGAGTAGATCAGAGGCGTCAAATGTTATTTGTTATGACATAAATGGGACCTTGTCGGGCCAGGCCATGTTGGGCTGGGCAGTGTGTGTTCCTATTTAAGATCAGGTAGCAGAGATGTAAACTTTATAAAGGACACAGACAAACACAATTAAAGTTTTAAAACAAAACAAAACCTTAACGCATGCTTAAAACATTAGCGCTAGTTGATCTTAAAGGTGCTTTCTTTGTATCTCTCCCAGAGGTCCAGCGACCGGGCAGGGAAGCTCTGGCTCTTTCCTTCCTTCCTTCCTCAGGGGACCAGGAGGGGGAGGAACCTCAACCAATAGAAGGAAGAGAGGCTTGGCTCAGTAGCTCTGCTGTGCGATTGAAAGAGCCTGGCAAAGCAAACTTTGCCTCTCCCCCTTCCTCCCCAAGGGAGGAGCTTCAGTCAACGGAGAAAATAGAGACTTTGCTCTGTAGCTCCTGTGTGATTGAGCAAGCCTGGCAAAGCAAGCTGTGATGCAGAAGGGAGCAAGAGAGAGGGAGAAGGAAGCAGATGACAGCCGGTTGCTCGGGGGGCCTGATAGGAGCCCTTCAGGGGCCTGATTCGGCCCCTGGGCCTCATGTTCGACACCCATTTAAAATACTTCAACTCAATCGCCTTTCCTCTGCAATATTATGAGCACTAAGAAACTCGTTAAAGCAGGATCTAGCTTGAAGTCTCCAAGACAGTTCCCCAAGTTTTATTCTTATCCGAGAAGAGATTCTAGGAATGAAGGAGAAGTCGACAAAATGGCCACAGACAATGTACTGGTAAGCCTGCCAATCCATTTCCCCCCTGATCTGTAAGACCTTGTTCCTAAACACAGATTTGCACTTAGAAACCTTCTTTCTTAAAAAAGAGGGCTTTTCTGTGCAGGTGATAGGGCTGCAACAAATGTTCCCTCTAAGCTGTGGAGTCTTGTGAGCAAAAATTCTACTTTGTGAGCTACTGGTGTTCAAGTTTGGATAAAAATATGGAGCCGAGGTCCATCAGTGGCTATTAGTCACAGTGTGTGTGTATACTTTGTCCACTGTGTGACACAGAGTGTTGGATTGGATGGGTCATTGGCCTGATCCAACATGGCTTCTCTTATGTTCTTCTGTGACACAGAGTGTTGGACTGGATGGGCCACTGGCCTGATCCAACATGGCTTCTCTTATGTTCTTCTGTGACACAGAGTGTTGGACTGGATGGGCCACTGGCCTGATCCAACATGGCTTCTCGTCTGTTCTTATGTGACACAGAGTGTTGGACTGGATGGGCCATTGGCCTGATTCAACATGGCTTCTCTTATGTTCTCATGTGACACAGAGTGTTGGACTGGATGGGCCACTGGCCTGATCTAACAAGGCTTCTCTGATGTTCTTACATGACAGAGTGTTGACTGTATTTACTCACTGTGTGCCAACTGCTTTGAGTGAGAATAACGTCGATCAATAAAATAAAACAATTAAACCCAGTGAAGTAGGCTGAGCTGAGAGCTTTGTGATGGGCTCAAGGTTACCTTGAGAGCTTTCATGGTTAAAGTCATGATTTGAACCTAAATCGCCCAGGGTCCTAATCAGACACTCTGTCTATTACGCCACACATCTCCAAGGGCTCATTGGAAGAGCATCTTCTTGGCATGCAGAAGGTCCCAGGTTCAATCCCTGGCATCTCCAGTTACAGGGTTCAGGCAGGAGGTGATGGAAAAGACCTCAGCCTGAGACCCTGGAGAGCTGCTGCCGGTCTGAGTAGACCATAGTGACTTTGATTGGCAAAGGGTCTGACTAAGTAGAAGGCAGCTTCATCTATGTTCATGTGTGTGTGTGTTCAAGGGCAGAGTCCACACAGTTTCAGGCAACTCCCCGGGCTTGGCCACAGCCCCATCTCCTTCAGGGCACCTATTCAACCGTTGGAGCCTCCAGCTTAGTCACATAAGAACATAAGAGAAGCCATGTTGGATCAGGCCAATGGCCCATCCAGTCAACACTCTTGAGTCACATAAGAACATAAGGGAAGCCATGTTGGATCAGGCCAATGGCCCATCCAGTCAACACTCTTGAGTCACATAAGAACATAAGGGAAGCCATGTTGGATCAGGCCAATGGCCCATCCAGTCAACACTCTTGAGTCACATAAGAACATAAGAGAAGCCATGTTGGATCAGGCCAGTTGCCCATCCAGTCGAACATTCTGTGGCAGTGGCAAAAAAAAAAACAGGTGCCATCAGGAGGTCCATCAGTGGGGCCAGGACCCGAGAAGCCCTCCCACTGTGCTCCCCTAAGCACCAGGAATAGAGAGAACCACTGCCCCAGACAAAGAGTTCCAACAATACACTGTGGCTAATAGCCACAGATGGACCTCTGCTCCGTATGCTTATCCAACCCCCTCTTGAAGCTGTCTATGCTTGCAGCCACCGCCACCTCCTGTGGCAGTGAATTCCATGTGTTAATCACCCTTTGGGTGAAGAAAGACTTTCTTTTACCCGTTCTAACCCGACTGCTCAGTAATTTCATTGAGTGTCCACGAGTTCTTGTATTGTGAGAAACGGAGAAAAGGCTTTCTTTCTCTACCTTCTCTAAGGGATGTGTGTTAATTCTTGGCCCAGATGAAGAGGGATGCTGTTATCTGATACGAGCACACTGAGATAACGGATAAAGGACCCCTCGGATAAGCCACGAGGGCACAGCTGCCTAAAAAGATGGCTGCTTGTGGAAGCCGTCCAGTTCCTACTGTAGAAGCTCATGCCCAGCAGAACTGCCCGTGTGATTTAGCGGTATCAAGGAGAGTTAATGCAACGGGTATTGATTGTCGCCATGGTTTGTGCTGTGACTCGAGAGCTGCTGCGGTATCGGCCTACCCTAATGAATAAAATGGGGACGCTACGCAACCTGCCTGGACACTTATGGGATAACCGGGGGGGAGAGGTATTTTTCCTGCTGCTATAAACGCTCATTTCCTGTTTCGTTTCACGTCAAATTCCCTCATCATAACTAGTTTTGTTTGACTGGAAGGCTGGCTGCATGCCACACTTTGGAAGGTTAAGAGCCCAATTTTACACTGAAAATATTCTACTGATTCCAGTGGCATTCGGCATGTCTACCTGTGTATAATCTCAGAGCCTGAGTGGTCACAATCTCCTTTCCCCCCCCCCCCCCACACCCCTCCACATCAAACCCTGTGAGGTGGCTGGGGCTGAGAACTCTGACAGAAGCTGCCCTTTCAAGGACAACTCCTACGAGAGCTATGGCTCACCCAAGGCCATTCTAGCAGCTGCAAGTGGAGGAGTGGGGAATCAAACCCGGTTCTCCCAGATAAGAGTCCGCACACTAACCACTACACCAAACTGGAAGATAAAGAAGTTTGTAAGAACATAAGAGAAGCCATGTTGGATCAGGCCAATGGCCCATCCAGTCCAACACTCTGTGTCACACAGTGGCCAATATATGTGTGTGTGTGTGTGTGTGTGTGTATATACACACACACACACACATATATATACTGTGGCTAATAGCCACTGATGGACTTGCTCCATATTTTTATCCAATCCCCTCTTAAAGCTGGCTATGCTTGTAGCCGCCACCACCTCCGTCACCACCTCCTGTGGCAATGAATTCCACATGTTAATCACTGCCCCAGACAGAGAGTTCCAACAGTACGCTGTGGCTAATAGCCACTGATGAACCTCTGCTCCATAAGTTGATCCAATCCCTTCTTGAAGGTGGCTATGCTTGCAGCCGCCGCCACCTCCTGTGGCAGTGAATTCCATGTATTAATGGAATTCACTGCCACAGGAGGTGGCAGCGGCTATAAGCATAGCCAGCTTCAAGAGGGGATTGGATCAACATATGGAGCAGAGGTCCATCAGTGTCTATTAGCCACACCATCTTGTTGGAACTCTCAGTCTGGGGCAAGTGATGCTCTGTATTCCTGGTGCCTGGGAGGGCCAACAGAGTGAGGACAAAAAAGAGCCTTGTAAGCTCTTGGAGGATTGGCTACATTAGGGGTGTGTGGCCTAATATGCAAAGGAGCTCCTGCTAGAATTCCACCCCCGCACCCACTGAAGATGATGCATTTAGCAGCACAACAGACATTCTCAGCCCTCCATGTCACAGAATGAATTTTTATTACGGATACTGAAAAGACATAATTGTCAGTATTTGGTGAGAGTGCAGCACAGTCATAGGTTACTGTTACAAAATAATCAAACGCCTTATTAGAATCGTGATTTGCAATCAATGAACTCCAGCGCAACAGAAGCTTCGAGGAACATGATTCCGGCAGAGGGGGGAAGATGGACGACCCTTTCGGTTACATAATTTTGGCAATAAATTAAACCAACGTCCTCGTGATTAGGCCAAGGAAAACAGAACATTTAGAAGAGCGCAGCAGGCAGCCAATGACGATCCAGGGAAGGGGGTGGCAGTGCGGGACGGATCTGTGGCAAAAGAACTAGAGGACCTGGCAGAGAGATTTCCCTCCCCTAAGGTCAGTGCAAGTTTTCTGCCTTGCCTTTCTTCAATCACCGGCGAGTGGGTTTTACGAGCTGCCCTCGGACGTGCGATTTCAAGCGTCATGAAGGTACGGGTCTCGGTCGCATTGATTGAGCTGCGTCGTCCGCTGGTCTTGATCTGGCCCTTCCGGATTTGCTCTCTCCTGCCCTCTCCGTAAAGGGGCGGTGGGATCGCTCATAAAGAAAGCACCTTGTTCTGCTGCTGGAGTTGGGATTGACGGATCGGCGCTCGAAGTGGAAGGACCTTTACCCGCCTCTGCCAGCCATGCTCTGCAAGGGACACGAGAAGAAGCAAAAAAAAAAAAAGGAGAGTCGTCATTGTTGACAGCGATATGGGGAGCCAGAAAACGGAGATACCGGAGGCTTTAAGGCCAACTGAGTTTCATTCAGAATGGAAGCTTTCGTATGCTCTTAAGCAGACTTCATCAGACAAAATGGGAACGGAAGTAGCAAATCTTAAGATGTGGGCAGTGTGGAATCATGGGAATGTTTTTAGCAGACCCAAAGAATCGCAAATAGGGAGCTGTGTCTGTTAGTGTCAGGGCAAAGCAGGGCTGGAACAACACTGGAGGGGGATCAAAAGCAGACTGCTGTTGTAGGTGCGAAGTGCCATAAATCTAGGTAACACTCTGGCTTTACCTAGATTTACCTAGATTTATGGCACTTCGCACCTACAACAGCAGTCTGCTTTTGATCCCCCTCCAGTGTTTTTTCAGCCCTGCTTTGCCCTGACACTAACAAACACAGATCCCCATTTGTGATTCTTTTAATCTGCTAAAAACATTCCCGTGATTCCACACTGCCCACTTCTATTAAGATTTGCTGCTTCTATTCCCATTTTGTCTGATGAAGTCTGCTTAAGAGCATACGAAAGCTGACATTCTCAATAAAACTTAGTTGGTCTTAAAAGTGCCCTTGTCTACGGCTTTGTTCTATTGCTACAGATCAACACGGCTGCCTACTGGGATCTATACCAGAGGCTTGAAAGTGAGGAAAAAGCTGCCCAGCAGAACATGCATCGAAAGACAGTCCCTGTTTACCTAACAATAGCTTCTTTCCCTCCACAAACAAGGCAGCCTTTAACACTGTAGCGCAGGGGTGGCCAAACTGAGGTTTGGGAGTCACAGGTGGCTCTTTCACACATATTGTGCGGCTCTTGAAGCCCCCACCGCCCCATCAGATGGCTTGGAGAAGGCATCTGTCTCTTTAAACCATTTCTCCAAACCAGCAGCTTGGAGAATGCATTTATAGTTAAAGTTGCTTTCTTCTCACCTCTCTATCCGCCACCTATTTCCCTTCCTTCCTTCCCTCCCTCCCTCCCTTTGAGAGCCAGTTTGGTGTAGTGGTCAAGTATGCAGACTCTTATCTGGGAGAACCGGGTTTGATTCCCCACTCCTCCACTTGCACCTGCTAGCATGGCCTTGGGTCAGCCATAGCTCTGGCAGAGGTTGTCCTTGAAAGGGCAGCTGCTGTGAGAGCCCTCTCCAGCCCCACCCACCTCACAGGGTGTCTGTTGTGGGGGAGGAAGGTAAAGGAGATTGTGAGCCGCTCTGAAACTCTTCGGAGTGGAGGGCGGGATATAAATCCAGTATCTTCATCTACCTCACAGGGTGTCTGTTGTGGTGGTGGGGGGAAGGTAAAGGAGATTGTGAGCCGCTCTGAGACTCTTAGGAGTGGAGGGCAGGATATAAATCCAGTATCTTCATCTACCTCACAGGGTGTCTGTTGTGGTGGTGGGGGGAAGGTAAAGGAGATTGTGAGCCGCTCTGAAACTCTTTGGAGTGGAGGGCGGGATATAAATCCAATATCTTCATCTACCTCACAGGGTGTCTGTTGTGGGGGGGGGGAGGTAAAGGAGTTTGTGAGCCGCTCTGAGACTCTTGGGAGGGCAAGATATAAATCCAATATCTTCATCTACCTCACAGGGTGTCTGATGTGGGGGAGGAAGGGAAAGGAGATTGTGAACCACTCTGAGACTCTTCGGAGTGGAGGACAGGATATAAATCCAGTATCTTCATCTACCTCACAGGGTGTCTGTTGTGGGGGAAGAAGGGAAAGGAGATTGTGAGCACTCTAAGACTCTTTGGAGTGGAGGGCGGGATATAAATCCAATATCTTCATCTACCTCACAGGGTGTCTGTGGTGGGCGGGGGGAAGGTAAAGGAGATTGTGAGTTGCTCTGAGACTCTTTGGAGTGGAGGGCGGGATATAAATCCAATATCTTCATCTACCTCACAGGGTGTCTGTTGTGGGGGAGGAAGGTAAAGGAGATTGTGAGCCGCTCTGAGACACTTCGGAGTGGAGGGCGGGATATAAATCCAATACCTTCATCTACCTCACAGGGTGTCTGTTGTGGGGGAGGAAGGTAAAGGAGATTGTGAGCCGCTCTGAGACACTTCGGAGTGGAGGGCGGGATATAAATCCAATACCTTCATCTACCTCACAGGGTGTCTGTTGTGGGGGAGGAAGGTAAAGGAGATTGTGAACCACTCTGAGACACTTCGGAGTGGAGGGCGGGATATAAATCCAATATCTTCATCTACCTCACAGGGTGTCTGTTGTGGGGGAGGAAGGAAAAGGAGATTGTGAGCCTCTCTGAGACACTTCGGAGTGGAGGGCGGGATATAAATCCAATACCTTCATCTACCTCACAGCGTGTCTGTTATGGGGTGGGGAGGAGGAAGGTAAAGGAGATTGTGAGCCACTCTGAGACTCTTCGGAGTGGAGGGCGGGATATAAATCCAATATCTTCATCTACCTCACAGGGTGTCTGTTGTGTGGGGGGGAGGAAGGTAAAGGAGATTGTGAGCCGCTCTGAGACTCTTCGGAGTGGAGGGCGGGATATAAATCCAATATCTTCATCTACCTCACAGGGTGTCTGTTGTGTGGGGGGGAGGAAGGTAAAGGAGATTGTGAGCCGCTCTGAGACTCTTCGGAGTGGAGGGCGGGATATAAATCCAATATCTTCATCTACCTCACAGGGTGTCTGTTGTGGGGGAGGAAGGTAAAGGAGATTGTGAGCCGCTCTGAGACACTTCGGAGTGGAGGGCGGGATATAAATCCAATACCTTCATCTACCTCACAGGGTGTCTGTGGTGGGGGGGGGGAAGGTAAAGGAGATTGTGAGCCGCTCTGAGACACTTCGGAGTGGAGGGCGGGATATAAATCCAATACCTTCATCTACCTCACAGCGTGTCTGTTATGGGGTGGGGGGGAGGAAGGTAAAGGAGATTGTGAGCCGCTCTGAGACTCTTCGGAGTGGAGGGCGGGATATAAATCCAATATCTTCATCTACCTCACAGGGTGTCTGTTGTGGGGGAGGAAGGGAAAGGAGATTGTGAGCCACTCTGAGACTCTTTGGAGTGGAGGGCGGGATATAAATCCAATATCTTCATCTACCTCACAGGGTGTCTGTTGTGGGGGAGGAAGGTAAAGGAGATTGTGAGCCGCTCTAAGACTCTTCGGAGTGGAGGGTATAAATCCAATATCTTCTTCTTCTGCCCAAAACGAGGCCTGGATGTAATGCGCACACAGGCTCTTTGTTATAGATTCTGTTGCACCACACCGGCTTGCTGGCAACTGCTACCAGGCTGAATAGTCGACACTCTATAAATTTAAACACTGCATAAATTAACATAAAATCTTTTTTTAGGAGGCGTGTGGGGGGAGAGATGCCGCAAGTGAGAAAGCGGGAGCCCCAATTCCTCTCTTCAGGAACCTGACAGGTGAGAAAGGGCATCCAGGTGGCTGCCCGTCATTTGCAGACTGCTGACTACGAGAAAAACCATTTCCGCGGCAAGGGAGGCCTGGCGTGGCACCGAGAAGACCGAGCTGGCCAAGCGGGGGGTTCCCGCCACAGTGTTTGTGGAGCCGCGGCAGCTATTCTTGCAACGTTTTGGATTAATTGCTCAAGAAACTTGCTAATTGCTGGACATTTCCCTTGGTTAAAAAAACAGTCCCGCGCAAGCGTATCAAATAACGATGTACTGCGCTGGCTTCATGTGGAAAAACCAAACGCGAGAAAAAAGGCAAATGCAATTTTGGGCTGTATCGACAGAAGTATGGCGTCTAGATGTCGTGATGTGATGGTACCTCTTTACTCTGCTCTGGTAAGACCTCACCTGGAGTATTGTATTCAATTTTGGGCACCACATTTTAAGAAGGATAGAGACAAGCTGGAACGGGTCCAGAGAAGGGCGACGAAGATGGTGAGGGGTCTGGAGACCAAGTCCTATGAGGAAAGGTTGAAGGAGCTGGGGATGTTTAGCCTGGAGAGGAGGCGGATGAGAGGTGATAGGATCACCATCTTCAAGGACTTGAAGGGCTGTCATATAGAGGATGGGGTGGAATTGTTTTCTGTGGCCCCGGAAGGTAGGACCAGATCCAATGGGTTGAAATTAAATCAGAAGAGTTTCAACATTAGGAAGAACTTCCTGACAGTTAGAGCGGTTCCTCGGGAGGTGGTGGGCTCTCCTTCCTTGGAGGTTTTTTAAACAGAGGCTAAATGACCATCTGACAGCGATGACGATCCTGTGAATTTAGGGGGAAGTGTTTGTGAGTTCTCTGCATTGTGCAGGGGGTTGGACTAGATGACCCTAGAGGTCCTTCCAACTCTATGATTCTATGAAATACATTGGAGTGTCATGATGATGACACCCCTCTTCGGTTTCTGTAGCTCTCGGAAATAATATTAAAAACTGACATGGTTTAGAAGCCATTCAGAAGTCCTAAAGACCAATGGCATGTAAAAACCAAGCCTTTTTTTGATCGGGAATGCCCAGGAACACAGTTCCGGCTGGCTTGGCATTAGGGGTGTGGCCTAATATGTAAATGAGACCCTGCAAGGCTTTTTCTAAAAAAAAGCCCTGTGGGAAACAATGGTGATGTCAGGGGGGTGTGGCCTAATATGCAAATGAGTTCCTGCTGGTTTTTTTCTACCAGAAAGCCCTGGTAAAACCTCATCCAAATGAATATGGCGAAATGAATATGAACCGTAGAAGCCCCAGTATTAACTCCAAGGATGAAACTGACCCATTTTTGCAGTCTTCAATTAACACAAAGAGAAAAGACTGTGAAGGGGGGGGGGGAGAGATGCTT
Source organism: Heteronotia binoei (assembly GCF_032191835.1). Taxonomy (NCBI): domain Eukaryota; kingdom Metazoa; phylum Chordata; class Lepidosauria; order Squamata; family Gekkonidae; genus Heteronotia; species Heteronotia binoei. Next base: position 123,161,057 of record NC_083230.1, read on the forward strand.
GCAGACAGGGTTCCCTCTAAGCTGAGTGAGCGTGAGCTAGCTCACCGACTTTTAGCCTCCAGCTCACACATTTTTGTCTTAGCTCAGGAAGGATGACCCCAGAGCCCGATAATTTATGCAGGAGCTCACGACTTTAATGCCAGCAGTACAAGGTAGAAGTTTTGCTCGCCAGACTCTGCAGCTTAGAGGGAATACTGCGATATCCTGGGCTCCTGGTCACTCGACACATGAAGCTGCCTTATACTGAATCAGTCCCTTGGTCTAGCGAGGTCGATATTATCTTCTCAGACTGGCAGTGGCTTCCTAGGGTCTCGGGCAGAGGTCTTTCCCATCGCCCTACCACCTGCTCCTTTTTAACTGGAAACGCCGGGGATTGGACCTGAAACATCCTGTATCCAAAGGAGACGTTCTAAGCCTGAGCCACGGCTGAGCCACCAACGTTCTCTCTAAGCTGAGATAGCGCGAGCCGGCTCACAGATTTTTAGCCTCCGGCTCGCACCTTTTTGTCTTAGCTCGGGAAGGATGACCCCCAAAGCACAATCATTTATGCAGCGGCTCACAACTTTACTGCCAGTAGCCCACAAAGCAGGATTTTTGCTCACAAGGCTCTGCAGCTTAGAGGGAACGTTGCCGGCCACCTCCGTTCAGGCTTGGCTGTTGCTTCCCTGCCTCTGCATCGATGGTGCGGTCTCATTTGGAGTACTGTGTGCAGTTCTGGTCGCTGCACCTCAAAAAGGATATTATAGCATTGGAGAAAGTCCAAAAAAGGGCAACTAGAATGATTACAGGGTTGGAACACTTTCCCTATGAAGAAAGGTTGAAACTCTTGGGGCTCTTTAGCTTGGAGAAACGTCGACTGCGGGGTGGTGACATGATAGAGGTTTACAAGATAATGCGTGGGATGGAGAAAGTAGAGAAAGAAGTCCTTTTCTCCCTTTCTCACAATACAAAAACTTATGGGCATTCCATGAAATTGCTGAGCAGTCGGGTTAGAACGGATAAAAGGAAGTACTTCTTCACCCAAAGGGTGATTAACATGTGGAATTCACTGCCACAGGAGGTGCTGGCGGCCACAAGCATAGCCACCTTCAAGAGGGGGTTAGATAAAAATATGGAGCAGAAGTCCATCAGTGGCTATTAGCCACAGTGTGTGTGTGTGTGTATATATATATTTGGCTGCTGTGTGACACAGAATGTTGGACTGGATGGGCCATTGGCCTGATCCAACATGGCTTCTCTTATATTCTTATGTGACACAGAGTGCTGGACTGGATGGGCCATTGGCCTGATCTAACATGGCTTCTCTTATGTTCTTAAGTGACGCAGAGTGTTGGACTGGATGGGCCTCTGGCCTGATCCAACATGGCTTCTCTTATGTTCTTATGTGACACAGAGTGTTGGACTGGATGGGCCTCTGGCCTGATCCAACATGGCTTCTCTTATGTTCTTATGTGACACAGAGTGTTGGACTGGATGGGCCATTGGCCTGATCTAACATGGCTGCTCTTCTGTTCTTATGTGACACAGAGTGTTGGACTGGATGGGCCTCTGGCCTGATCCAACATGGCTTCTCTTATGTTCTTATGTGACACAGAGTGTTGGACTGGATGGGCCATTGGCCTGATCTAACATGGCTGCTCTTCTGTTCTTATGTGACACAGAGTGTTGGACTTGATGGGCCATTGGCCTGATCCAGCATGGCTTCTCTTATGTTCTTATGTGACACAGAGTGTTGGACTGGATGGGCCACTGGCCTGATCCAACATGGTTTCTCTTATGTTCTTATGTGACACAGAGTGTTGGACCGGATGGGCCACTGGCCTGATCCAGCATGGCTTCTCTTATGTTCTTATGTGACACAGAGTGTTGGACTGGATGGGCCACTGGCCTGATCCAGCATGGCTTCTCTTATGTTCTTATGTGACACAGAGCGTTGGACTGGATGGGCCACTGGCCTGATCCAACATGGCTTCCCTTATGTTCCTATGTGACACAGAGTGTTGGACTGGATGGGCCATTGGCCTGTTCCAACATGGCTTCTCTTCTGCTCTTATGTGACGGAACATGTGGACTTTTGTCTTTGGACAAAAGACACAGCGTCACACAAAGCAAGCGACCTGGGTTTTCAGGTAGCCGGCTCCTGGTTGACTCAGCCTTCCATCCTTTCCGAGATCGGTCAAAGGAGTCCCCAGCTTGCTGGGGGGGGGGGGGAAATGTCGATGACTGAGGAAGGCAATGGCAAACTGCCTCGTAAAAAGTCTGTCGTGAAAGCAACGTCACCCCAGAGTCGGAAACGCCTAGCCCTTGCGCAGGGGACCTTTCCTTTCCTTGCTTGTTTTTGACTTGTGGTGGGTTTGCACTGACTTTGATGGACCAAGTGTCTGATTCAGTATAAGGCAGCTTCGTATGTCCCCCCTTTTGGCGTTAACTGCAAGACTGATTCTGTCCCCTGCAGTCTGAAGTGGTATAGCCCATTCTACTAAAGACGCAGGCAAGGCATCAGGTGGTGTTGTGTGGGAGTCTAATGGCTGTGTGGTGCAGTGGTTAGGGTGGAACCAGGATGGGGTGGCCAAACTAGCTTAAGGTACGAACCACACAGAATAAACGTCAAATGTCTGAGAGTTGCAAGACAAAGAAGGAAGGGGGGGATGGAGAGAGGGAGGAAGGGAGGGAGAGAGAGAGAGGGAGGAGAGGTGGAAAGAAAGCAACTTTAAATGCATTCTACAAGCCTGCTGATAGGGTGGTGGAGGCTTCAAGAGCCACACAATATGCGTGAATTTATTTATTTGGTTTATAGCTCGCCCTCCCCAGCAAAGCAGGCTCAGGGCGGCTTATATATTCCTAAAAACGTCACATAAGCCACACACGTGGCTCCCCTGAACTAGGACCTGGGAGAACCGGATTCGAATCCCCACCCACGCCATGGAAGATCACTGGGCCGGTCACAAGCGCTCAGCCTAACCTACCTCAACGGGTTGTGAGGATAAAATGGAAGAAAGGAGAAAAAAAGTAAGCTATTTTGGGTCCCCGCTGGGGAATAAGGTGGGATACAGATGAAGTAAACGAATGTAATAATGAAATTATGCTGCTTTCGGCTCGACCCTTGTTTTAGGTGTGTCTAAATGTTGTTTCCAAACAGGGGAGTCAGAATCTTCTCCTCCTCCTCCTCTTCCAATAACCACAATAAACTGCCACCTCTCCACTACCGCTTTGATGGGGAAAATGTATATATCTATCTATCAATAGTAGGCCTCAGCTTATCAACTGCCTCAAGAGAACTTCAGGTGAAGATTTCACTCAAGATACGGGCTGGTGTCGAAGCCTTCAATATTAGCAGCTCCCACAGATTTTTCTAAGGGACAGACAGAACCGAGAGATTACGGAGTGCCGAAGAAGGAGCGGGCCTGCGACAGCGAGAGCTGAGTCGATTGTGATCGTGGCAGGAAGGAAAAAGGAGTCCATAAATTCAATTTGCGAGCAGCACAAAGAGCCCTTGGCTGCGGCCGCAATCATCACCACCTGGAAAAAAACCCCCCAATTTCCTCCAGCATCCGCTTTGCAATCCTGAGCCAGTTCCCCCCCACATTTTTGCCCTTCGATTGGCTGAATCTCCTATTTTTCTCCTCCCGGGTTTATTTGTTCCCCTGCCTTTGTTAATCACAGCCACAACTTATTCTGCTAGTCTAAGACTGGCTTCAAAACAACTATTTTGTTCAAGTTTTTCATCAGTGAGCAGGGTTGTTTTTTTAAAAAAAAATTACATTTCCTGATATGCAGAATCAGGCAGTGGCAAAACACCTGTGAATAAGAATATAAGAGAAGCCATGTTGGATCAGGCCAATGGCCATCCAGTCCAACATTCTGTGTCACATAAGAACATGAGAGAAGCGATGTTGGATCAGGCCAATGGCCCATCCAGTCCAACATTCTGTGTCACATAAGAACATAAGAGAAGCCATGTTGGATCAGGCCAATGGCCATCCAGTCCAACACTCTGTGTCACATAAGAACATGAGAGAAGCCATGCTGGATCAGGCCAGTGGCCCATCCAGTCCAACACTCTGTGTCACATAAGAACATAAGAGAAGCCATGTTGGATCAGGCCAATGGCCATCCAGTCCAACACTCTGTGTCACATAAGAACATGAGAGAAGCCATGCTGGATCAGGCCAATGGCCCATCCAGTCCAACACTCTGTGTCACATAAGAACATAAGAGAAGCCATGTTGGATCAGGCCAATGGCCATCCAGTCCAACACTCTGTGTCACATAAGAACATAAGAGAAGCCATGTTGGATCAGGCCAGTGGCCCATCCAGTCCAACACTCTGTGTCACATAAGAACATAAGAGAAGCCATGTTGGATCAGGCCAATGGCCCATCCAGTCCAACACTCTGTGTCACATAAGAACATAAGAGAAGCCATGTTGGATCAGGCCAGTGGCCCATCCAGTCCAACACTCTGTGTCACATAAGAACGTAAGAGAAGCCATGCTGGATCAGGCCAATGGCCCATCCAGTCCAACACTCTGTGTCACATGAGCAGCCATGTTGGGTCAGACCAATGGCCCATCCAGTCCAACACTCTGTGTCACATAAGAACATAAGAGAAGCCATGTTGGATCAGGCCAATAGCCCATTCAGTCCAACATTCTGTGTCACACAAGAGAAGCCATGTTGGATCAGGCCAATGGCCCATGCAACCCAACGCTCTGTGTTACATAAGAACATAAGAGAAGTCATGCTGGATCAGGCCAATGGCCCATCAGTTTATTCGGCTGTATTAAAGCACTGTAAAGCCGAATCAGATTCTCTGATCTGATTCGGGAGCCGCATACTGCAGCCATGAATTGCTGCCGAAATTCGGCAACCATTCAGTTCCATTATACCCTATGGGCCATTGAAATCAGATTCGGGAATAGTCATATGTCTCCCGAATCAGATTCGGCTCCCAAATCTGCTATTAGGAGATATACGGCCTCCTGTATTTTTTAGCCCCCTATATTCCCGAATCCAATTTTTTTTCTTTTGCACACCCCTAGTTCTAACCTGACTGCTCAGCAATTTCATTGAGTGTCCACAAGTTCTTGCATTGTGTGAAAGGGAGAAAAGTACTTCTTTCTCTACCTTCTCTATCCCATGCATAATCTTGTAAATTTTGATCATGTCACCCCTCAGTCGACATTTCTGCAAGCTAAAGAGCCCCAAACGTTTTAACCTTTCTTCACAGGGAAAGTGTTCCAACCCTTTAATCATTCTAGTTGCCCTTTTCTGGACTTTTCCCAATGCTAGAATATCTTTTTTGAGGTGTGGTGACCATAATTTTACACAGAATTCGACCTTTAATGAGACCGAAAGTCTCTAGCATCCTCCTCTGTCAAGTCCCCCGCAATGCTTGCAGGCCAAGGGGGGGGGGGCAATCAAATAAAAATGTATTTACCCCCACCAGCCTCTGTTCTCGGGCAGTGCCTGAAGCCGTGAGCAGTGAAGAGGACTATACTGCAGAACGTCAAGCGAGCAACTAGAAAACTTCAACTGCAGTAAACACACACACACACACGGCAGCGGGAGGCAGGCAACAATCATGTATCTATAAAGATGCCATAATTGGCCCTTTCCGCCGCTCAGCCTCCTGCATGCGGTCTCTGCCAGTCGACTGCGTTCTCTTGAGAGGCTCTGCAAAGTCAACTTGGCGAGCTGCCTTGATGACCATTATAAACTGGCACGTCCCCGGGATCAGCAGACATGCAAAGCGAGCGGACGGCAGGCGTACAAGCGGGAGCGTGGCTTCTGGCCCTGCCGGTCTGCCGGGGACGCTCTGTGAGAGAGAGCAGGCCAACTCTGGCGGAAATGGGATCGGAACAAGGGAAGGGTAATTTATAAAGCATTGCTACGAGGGGCTGCCCAGACTAGAACGTGCGACTGACTGCCTTTGCTGGCAATGCGACTGTGGAGAGGCTGGAGAAGGGGGGCCAAACTGTGGCTCAGGAGCCACGTGTGGTTCTCTCACACACATTGTGTGGCTCTTGAAGCCCCTACTGCCCCATTGGCCGGTTTGGAGAAGGCATTTCTCTCTTTAAATCGCTTCTCCAAGCCAAGCCAGCTGGCAGCCTGGAGAATGCCTTCAAAGTTAAAGTTGCTTTCTTCCCACCTCTCCCTCCCTCCCTTTTCCTTACAGCTTGCAAACATCTGATGTTCTTGTCTTGTGGCTCTCAAACATCTGACGTCTATTCTGTGTGGCTCTCCCGTTAAGCAGGTTTGGCTACCACTGGGCTGGAGGGTTTCCAGCAGGAAGATCTCCTGTTAAGGCCTTGCTAGGAACAAACAACAGTGATGCAAAAGACCTGGCTCTTTTGCACATATTGTGCGGCTCTTGAAGCCCCCATCGGCTGGGTTGCAGCAGGCATTTGTCTTTTTAAGTCACTTCTCCAAGCCAAGCAAACTAGCAGCTTGGAGAATGCATTTAAAGATGCTTCATTTCCACCTCCACCTCCCTCCCCATCTATTTGTCTTTGTCTTCCATCCTTCCTTCGCAGCTTGGAGAATGCATTTAAAATTGCTTTCTTTCCACCTCTCCCTCCTATTTGTCTTTTCCTTCCTTTGCAGCTTGGAGAATGCATTTAAAGTTGTTTTCTTCCCACCTCCACCTCCCTCCCCATCTATTTGTCTTTGTCTTCCTTCCTTTCTTCCTTCCTTCGCAGCTTGGAGAATGCATTTAAAATTGCTTTCTTTCTACCTCTCCCTCCTCATATTTGTCTTTTCCTTCCTTTGCAGCTTGGAGAATGCATTTAAAGTTGTTTTCTTCCCACCTCCACCTCCCTCCCTATCTATTTGTCTTTGTCTTCCTTTCTTCCTTCCTTCGCAGCTTGGAGAATGCATTTAAAGTTGCTTTCTTTCCACCACTCCCTCCTCATATTTGTCTTTTCCTTCCTTTGCAGCTTGGAGAATGCATTTAAAGTTGTTTTCTTCCCACCTCCACCTCCCTCCCTATCTATTTGTCTTTGTCTTCCTTTCTTCCTTCCTTCGCAGCTTGGAGAATGCATTTAAAGTTGCTTTCTTTCCACCTCTACCTCCTCATATTTGTCTTTTCCTTCCTTCCTTCCCTCCCTCCTCCCTCCCCTCCTTCCTTCCTCCCTTCCTTTTTCCCTCCCTCCCTTCCCTCCTTCCATCCTCCCCTCCTTCCTCCCTCCTTCCTTCCCTCCCTCCTTCCTTCCTCCCTTTCCTCCTTCCCTCCCTCCCTCCTTCCTTCCTCCCTCCCTCCCTTTCTTCCTTCCTCCCTCCCTTCTTTTCCTCACTCCTTCCCTCCTTCCTTCCTCCCTTCCCTCCCTCCTTCCTCCCTCCCTTCCCTCCTTCCTCCCTTCCCTCCCTCCTTCCTCCCTTCCCTCCCTCCTTCCTTCCTCCCTTCCTCTCTTCCTTCCTTCCCTCCCTCCCTCCCTCCTTCCTTCCTCCCTTCCCTCCTTCCTTCCTCCTTCCCTTCCTCCCTCCCCTCCCTCCTTCCTCCCTTCCCTCCTTCCTTCTTTCCTCCCTCCCCTCCCTCCCTTCTTCCTTCCTTCCCTTCCTCCCTCCTTCCTTCCTTCTTCCCTTCCTTTCTCCCTCCCTCCTTCCTTCCGCCCTCCTTCCTTCCCTCCTTCCTCCCTCCCTTCCCTCCTTCCTCCCTCCCTCCTTCCTCCCTTCCCTCCTTCCTCCCTTCCTTCCTTCCCTCCCCCCTCCCTTCCTCTCTTCCTCCCTTCCTCCCTGTAAAGCTAGGAGGGGTCATGAGCGCAGTTCCCTCTAGGGCAGGCATTTGTTAGGGGGCCACATCTGACATAAATGGGACCTTGTTGGGCTGGGCCATGTGTGTGCCTATTTAAGGTTAGGTAGCAGAGATATAAACTTTATAAAGGACTCAGACAAAAACAAAGATTTTTTTTTAAAAAATGCTTAAAACATTAGCACTCATTGGTCTTAAAGGTGCTTTCTTTGTATTTGTCCCATGGGCCATGGGATCCAGAGAACTGGGCAAAGGAAGCTCTGGCTCTTTCCTGCCTTCCCCAGGGAATCAGGAAAGGGAGGAGCCTCAGTCAATAGAAGGAAGAGAGGCTTGGCTCAGTAGCTCTGCTGTGCAATTGAGAGAGCCTGGCAAAGCAAGCTCAAACTCCCCCCTTCCTCCCTGAGGAGCCTCAGCCAATGGAGAAAATGGAGGTTTTGCTCTGCAGCTCCTGTGCGATTCAGCAAGCCTTGCAAAGCAAGCTATTATGCAGAAAGAAGCAAGAGAGAGGGAGAAGGAAGCAGCCAGTTGCCCGGGGGCTTGACAGGACCCCTCTGCGAGCCTGATTCGGCCCCTGAGCCAGATGTTTGACACCCCCTGCTCTAGGGACTTCAAAATCACCCTTTGACTGACAAATGGCATTCTTGCATTCCCTTTGGACGCAAACAAAACTCGGCATCCCCCATTTCTGGAAAAAAAAAGAAATCAGCTCCAAACAGCCTGGATTCAAAGACAGTGCATAAGGCACAAGGATCACCGCAGAAGGCGCAACCATCTTCAGGGGACTGATGTGCAAAAGGCTAAGCAGGAAGATGTGCAAAGAAAGCCGCCAAAAAAAGAAAAAAGTGAGAGGAAGCCGTAGTTTCGGTGTGCCCTCGCTCCTAAGAAAAAGGGACACCTAGGGCTTTTTTTTGTAGAAAAAGCCCAGCAGGAACTCATCTGCATATTAGGCCCCACCCCTGGCGCGACCATCATTTCACACAGGGCTTTTTTTGCAGAAAAAGCCCAGCAGGAACTCATTTGCATATTAGGCCACACCCCCTGGTGCAACCATCATTTCACACAGGGCTTTTTGGGTAGAAGAAGCCCAGCAGGAACTCATCTGCATATTAGGCCACGCCCCCCCATGCCACCATCGTTTCATGCAGGGCTTTTTTGGTAGAAAAAGCCCAGCAGGAACTCATCTGCCTATTAGGCCACACCCCTCGATGGTACCATCACATCACACAAGGCTTTTTGGTAGAAAAAGCCCAGCAGGAACTCATTTGCAGATTAGGCCACACCCCTTGATGGCACCATCACACCACACAAGGCTTTTGGGTAGAAAAAGCCCAGCAGGGACTCATTTGCATATTAGGCCACACCCCTTGATGGCACCATCACATCGCACAAGGCTTTTTGGTAGAAAAAGTTCAGCAGGAACTCAATTGCATATTAGGCCACACCCTCTGATGTAACCATTGTATCACACAGCTTTTTGGTAGAAAAAAGCCCAGCAGGAACTCATCTGCATATTAGGTCACACCCTCTGATGGCACCATCGCATCGCACAAGGCTTTTGGGTAGAAAAAGCCCAGCAGGAACTCATTTGCCTATTAGGCCACACCCCCTGACACCAAGCCAGCCAGAACTGTGTTCCTGAGCGTTCCTGTTAAAAAAAAAGAAGCCCTGGATACCTTCTTGGAACTACTAAAGCCGCTCCAGATAGGCAAGAAGAAATGTGTGGCTCTAAATGACTGCAGGATCACTCTGAGCAAAAAGGGAGACATGGATCAAAAGCCCACCTATTATGGTCAACTGCTCCAGCAAAATTATAGCAAGGTTTGTAAAGGGCTACAAAAATTCAAAGAAAGGAGATCTATAAATTGAGCGCAATTAAGGGAGTGGGAAGAAAATGATCGTTTCCATTGTTGAGTATTAACACAGGAACGATTGAACAAAAATGCTGAAGAGAAATTGACTTAGTAGTAAGTAAGCCAATCCCAAGACACGCAGAGCCAAACTAAAAGCGACAGTGACCATGGGGCCATAAGCGTGGGCCATTTCTGCACCTGAAAAGGCAAAGGTGGGCACAAAAACCTCTGGAGTTGCCACCTGCCCAATCTGGACCAAAGTCTCACAGTAATTTTTTTGAAGAAAGCACCCACAACCGCTTCTAAAATGAAGTGGGTGGTCACGAGATGGACTCCCAGGTTGCTGAGATGTTTAGTTTGGCTCACCATAGACTCATGGGATCACAGAACTGGAAGGGGCCATACAGTCCAAGCCCCTGCTAAATGCAGGATCAGCCAAGAGCAGGGGTGGCGAAACGGCGGCTTGGGAGCCACGCGTGGCTCTTTCCCACATATTGTACGGCTCTCGAAGCCTCCACCGTGTCATTGGCCAGCTTGGAGCAGGCATTTCTCTCTTTCAATCACTTCACCAAGCCAGCTGGCGGCTTGGAGAATGCGTTTAAAGTTGCTTTATGTCCACCTCTCCCCCCCAATCTATTTCCTGCCTGCCTGCCTGAATTGGGGCTCTCAAACGCCTGATCGTGTCTTGCGGCTCTCACACGTCTGATGTCTATTCTATGCGGCTCTTATGTTAAGCGAGTTTGGCCACCCCTGGTCTAGAGCACGCACGACAAGTGTTTGTCCAGCCGCTGCTTAAAGACTGCCGCTGAGGGGGAGCCCACCGCCCCCTTTGGAGCTGATTCTGCTATTGAACGGCTCTTACTGGAAAAAAGTGTTCCCTGCTACCCAGCTGGTACCGTCTTGTCTTTAATTTAGCCCCCTTATTGAGAGTCCTCTCCTCTGCTGCCAACCGGAACGGTTCCTTGTACTCCTCTAAGTGGAAAGGGAAAGAATTGGTAGTCCTGCGTACACTCAAGGGGCAGTGGTGTCTACCATGTTGCCTCATGCTCAGAGTGACTTAGAAGAATTGGTAGTCCAGCGTACACTCAAGGGGCAGTGGTGCCTACCATGTTGCCTCATGCTCAGGGTGACTTAGAAGAATTGGTAGTCCAAGGTACACTCAATTGGCAGCTGTGTCCACTTTGCCTCCCCATGCTCAAAGCAAGTCTTCCAAACTCAACGCAACCTGTCCCATTCACACACTGAGGCAGCAACATCCACCTGCTTCTTCCTTCCCACAGTTCATGCAGGAGTCAGTGGGGTGTGTGTGTGTGGGGGGGGCAGTATTAATGAATTTCCTGCATTGAGAAGTTGGACTAGATGATCCTGCATGTCCCTTCGAACTCTATGTTTATAATAAATTTTTTTAATAATAAAATTTTATTTATATCCCGCCCTACCCCACCAAGGCAAGCTCAGGGCGGCTAACAACATTAAGAAGGACACAATACAATAGATAATAAAAACTTTAAATTAACATTATTTAAAAACCAGTTAATACTTAATTAAACTTAACTTATCTGACAGTACCATGATGTTCTGACGCTATTTCTGTCAGTTTACATAATAACAGGGTCCCTAGACAGGACCATATTGGCGGTTTTCTTTATTAAACACCATGAGTCAGCAGTCCGTGAACACCAGCTTGAAGAGGGTGGTCTTGCAGGCCCTGCGGAACTGATCAAGGCTCCGCAGGGCCCGCACCTCCTCCGGGAGCTGATTCCATAGGCATGGGGCCGCGATGGAAAAGGCCCGTGCACGGGTGTTCTGAAGTTTAACCTCTTTTGGCCCAGGGATGGTCAGTTTGTTTTTTCCTGCTGACCTCAGCGCTCTCTGGGGTTCATACGGGGAGAGACGGTCCCTCAGGTAGGCCGGTCCTCAGCCATATAGGGCTTTAAAGGTGATGACCAGCACTTTGTACTGGACCCGGTACGTAATTGGCAGCCAGTGCAGTCCGCGTAGCCCCGGCCGTATATGCTCCCACTTCGGGAGACCTAACAACAGCCTGGCTGCTGCGTTCTGCACTAGCTGCAACCTCCGGGTCTGGCACAAAGGCAGCCCCATGTAAAGGGCATTACAGTAGTCCAATCTTGAGGTGACCGTCGCATGAATCACTGTTGCTAGGTCCCGACGCTCTAGGAAAGGGGCCAGCTGCCTCGCCCGCCTCAGGTGGAAGAATGCTGACTTGGCAGTGGCTGTTATCTGGGCCTCCATTGATAATGAAGACTCCAGTAAAACACCCAGGCTCTTTACCTGGTGCGCTGGTTTCAATGGCGCACCATCGAAGGCCGGGAGAGATATTTCCTTCCCCAGAGCGCCGCGACCCACACAAAGGACCTCTGTCTTCGTCGGGTTCAGCTTCAGCCCACTCAGCCTAAGCCATGTTGCAACAGCCTGTAAAGCTGTTTCTATGATCAGGGCTTTTTTTGTAGCCAGGACCTCCTTTGCATATGAGGCCAAACACCCCTGATGTAGCCAATCCTCCTGGAGCTTACAGTAGGCCTTGTAAGAAGAGCCCTGTAAGCTCTTGGAGGATTGGCTACATCAGGGGTGATGTAGCCAATATGCAAAGGAGTTTCTGCTACCAAGCCCCCCCTATGCTTCTGTTTCCTCCTCTTTGCCACCTAAGTCACATCCCGTATCTCCATGATACAGCCTGTTCTCCATCATAAAACAGGGAAAAGTAGTCCCCTGTGCAAGCACCAGTCGTTTCCGACTCTGGGGTGACGTTGCTTTCACAACGTTTTCACGGCAGACTTTTTACAGGGTGGTTAGCCATTGCCTTCCCCAGTCATCTACACTCCCCCGCCCTCAGCAAGCTGGGGACTCATTTGACCGACCTCGGAAGGATGGAAGGCTGAGTCAACCACGAGCCGGCGACCTGAACCAGCTTCCGCCGGGGATTGAACTCAGGACGTGAGATTAGGACTGAAGTACTGCAGCATTAACACTCTGCGCCGCGGGGCTCTTCAAGTGCCCCTGAGTGACAACCCTTCAAATACTTAAGAGAGCAAGCATGTCTTAGCAGCAGTATGCTTTGTTCAACATCTTTATCAGTGATTTGGATGAAGGAATAGAGGGAATGCTTATTAAATTTGCCGATGATACTAAATTGGGAGGGGTTGAAACAGAAGAAGACAGAAACGGGATGCAGGATGACTTCAACAGGCTGGAAAACTGGGCTAAACCCAATAAAATGAATGTTAACAGGGATAAATGTAAAATTCTGCATTCAGGTAGGAAAAACCCAATGCATGGTTATCGGATGGGGGAGACTTGTCTTAGCAGTAGTATGTGCAAAAAGGATCAAGAGGTCTTAGTGGACTATACGCTGAACGTGAGTCAACAGTGTGATGTGGTGGCTAAAAAGGCAAATGCAATTTTGGGCTGTATCAACAGAAGTCTAGCGTCCAGATCACGTGATGTGATGGGATCGCTTTACTCTGCTCTGGTAAGACCTCACCTGGAGTACTGCGTTCAGTTTTGGGCACCACAATTTAAGAAGGATATAGACAAGCTGGAACGGGTCCAGAGGAGGGCGACAAAGATGGTGAGGGGTCTGGAGACGAAGTCCTATGAGGAAAGGCTGAAGGAGCTGGGCATGTTTAGCCTGGAGAGGAGGCGGCTGAGAGGTGATAGAATCACCATCTTCAAGTACTGGAAGGGCTGTCATATAGATGATGGTGTGGAATTGTTTTCTGTGGCCCCGGAAGGTAGGACCAGAAACAATGGGTTGAAATTAAATCAAAGAGTTTCCAGCTCAACATTAGGAAGAACTTCCTGACCATTAGCGGATTTCCTTACTGGAACAGGCTTCCTTGGGAGGTGGTGGGCTCTCCTTCCTTGGAGGTTTTTAAAGAGAGGCTAAATGGCCATCTGACAGCAATGAAGATCCTGTGAATTTAGGGGGGGGAGGTATTTGTAAAGTTCCTGCATTGTGCACGGGGTTGCACTAGATGACCCTGGAGGTCCCTTCCAATTCTATGATTCGACGTAAAACGATAACGAAACAGAAAAGAATGATCATAAAATGGTCAAAGCCAAGAGGGTGTAAGGAGTCTCTAGAGCAGGGGATCCCCAGCTCTGTAGGCAGATTTGGGACTCTGACATATGAAGGCAGGTGAGACAACACAATGGCAAGGTAGATTCTTGTGCAGTGCTAGCAGCTGTTGCCAGTGCAACATTTAAAAAAAAAAAATCTCCCATCAAATTTCCAGGAGCAAAGAAGAATAAGACAACACATTTGATTTGTATCCCATCCTACACTCTGACTCTCAGGGTCTCAGAGTGGCTCACCATCTCCTTTCCCTTCCTCTCCCACAACAGACACCTTGAGAGGAAGGTGGAGCTGAGAGAGCTCTCCCAGAAGCTGCCCTTTCAAGAACAGCTCTGCAAGAGCTATGGCTGACCGAAGGCCATTTTAGCAGCTGCAGGTGGAGGAGTAGGGAATCAAACCTGGTTCTCCCAGATAAGAGAGCTATAGCTGACCCAAGGCCATTCCAGCAGCTGCAAGGGAAGGAGGGGGGAATCAACTCCGGATCTCCCAGATAAGAGAGCTCTGGCTGACCCAAGGCCCTTCCAGCAGCTGCAAGGGAAGGAGGGGAAATCAAGCCCGGTTCTCCCAGATAAGAGAGCTATGGCTGACCGAAGGCCATTTTGGCAGCTGCAAGCGGAGGAGTGGGGAATCAACCCCGGTTCTCCCAGATATGAGCCCATGCATTTCACCACTACACCAAACTGGCTCTCAAAAGGAAGACTGCAGATTTATACCTCACCCTTCTCCCTGAATCAGAATCTAAGAGCAGCTCACCATCTCCTTTCCCTTTCTCCCCCACAGCAAATACCCTGTGAGGTAAGTGGGGCTGTGGAAGCTCTGACAGAAGCTCCCCTTTCAAGGACAACTCCTGCCGAGAGCTATGGCTAACCCAAGGTCATTCCAGCAGCTGCAAGTGAAGGAGTGGGGAATCAAATCCAGTTCTCCCAGATAAGAGTCCATGCACTTCACCACTACACCAGAGTGGCAAAAGCCCCACCTGACGGCACTCACTTTCTCAATCCACTTGGCGGGTGCCAGAAACGGCGTCGACGGGCATATTGGGGACCCCTGCTCCAAAAGCCTAGTCAACAGATCCCGTTCACTCCTCTCTGCTGTTCTGAACTCACCTGCTTGGCAAGATTGACGCATTTCAAGTACTCGTGGGCCAGGGCCGAGCAGCTGAGCGTCTGCTGAGAGTTCTGCTGGTAGCACTGGAGGATTTTGTCCTGCAGGTCGGCACAGACCGGGTGAGACTTGTAGCGCCTGCAAGGGAGAAGGGAACAAACCAGCATGCTTAACGGGTGCACTCAGAGTTAGAAGCCAAAAAAGCACATTTGGAGCTGCAGCTGTTCATTGGAGCTTTGCTCCGAAGGTGGGTTTTTTAATCGAATGAAGGACCGAGAAGCAAGCAATGCCCTGCGCATTTCATTTTCAACTGCAGCAAATGCAGATGATTCTAGAACAGTGGTCTCCCATCTTTTCGAGCACGTGGACACCTCTGGAATTCTGACACAGGGCGGTGGGAAGAAGGAATTGGTTCTATACCCCATCTTACACTCTGAATCTCAGAGCGGCTTACAATCTTCTTAATCTCCCCCCCTTACAACAGACACCCTGTGAGGTGGGTGGGGCTGAGAGAGCTCCCCCAGAAGCTGCCCTTTCAATGACACCTCTGCGAGAGCTATGGCTGACCCAAGGCCATTCCAGCAGCTGCAAGTGGAAGAGTGGGGAATCAAACCTGCTTCTCCCAAATAAGAGAGCTCTGGCTGACCCAAGGCCATTCCAGCAGCTGCAAGTGGAGGAGTGGGGAATCCAACCCAGTTCTCCCAGATAAGAGAGCTATGGTTGACTCAAGGCCATTCCAGCAGCTGCAAGTGGAGGAGTGGGGAATCAAACCCGGTTCTCCCAGATAAGAGAGCTCTGGCTGACCCAAGGCCATTCCAGCAGGTGCAAGTGGAGGAGTGGGGAATCAAACTTGGTTCTCCCAGATAAGAGAGCTCTGGCTGACCCGAGGCCATTCCAGCAGCTGCAAGCGGAGGAGTGGGGAATCAAACCCAGTTCTCCCATGTAAGAGTCAGCACACTAAACCACTATACCAAACTAGCTCTCAAAGGCCTACATGGTTTGGGACCAACATATCTGAAGGGCAACCTACTTCCTAATGAACCCACTGCTACGGTCAGCTTCAGAGGACCCGCTTTGAACCTGCCCCACTGCTACGGTCAGCTTCGGAGGACCTGTTTTGGGTGCCCCTGCCTTCTGAGACTAGGTGGGTGGAAACCTGGGAGAGGGCCTTCTCAGTTATGGCACCAAAGCTCTGGAATTCTCTTCCCAGGGAGAGTGGTGTATCCCATGCTGTTGCCATCTTCCACCTGGAGGCAAAGGCTTCTCGTATTTTTTTTTACATCCCCTTAGCGATCTCTCCTTCCTAACAAATGTTTTAGTTGCTGAATGTATTTTAACTTTGCTCTGGTTTTAATGATGTTGATTTTAACGGTTTTACAGTGTGATTTTACATCCATTTTTCAAATTGAACATATGTTCAAACAGATGAACATACGAAGCTGCCTTTTACTGAATCAGACCCTCCTGGGTCCATCAAAGTCAGTATTATCTACTCAGACTGGCAGCGGCTTTCCAGGGTCTCAAGTTGAGGTTTTTCATGACTACTTGCCTGGACCCTTTTGAGTTGGAGATGCCGGGGATTGAACCTGGAGCCTTCTGTTCACCAAGCAGATGCTCTACCACTGAGCCACCATCCCTCCCCTAAATTGTTAGCCTCCCTTTGTGACTTGCCTAAAAGTAGAAAGAGAGGTCGTGCATAAATTTTGTAAATGGTGATAACAAAAACATGAGGTGGGGAATCAAACCTTGTTCTCCCAGGTAAGAGTCTCCTCCGCCACAGGAGGTGGTGGCAGCTACAAGCACAGCCAGCTTCAAGAAGGGGTTCGATAAAAATGTGGAGCAGAGGTCCATCAGTGGCTATTTTTGGCCACTGTGTGACTTAGAGTGTTGGACTGGAGGGGCCACTGGCCTGATCCAACATGGCTTCTTTTATGTTCTTATGTGACTTAGTGTTGGACTGGAGGGGCCACTGGCCTGATCCAACATGGCTTCTCTTATGTTCTTATGTGACACAGTGTGTTGGACTGGATGGGCCACATGCCTGATCCAACATGGCTTCTCTTCTGTTCTTACGTGACTCAGAGTGTTGGACTGGAGGGGCCACTGGCCTGAACCAACATGGCTTCTGTTATGTTCTTATGTGACACAGAGTGTTGGACTGGATGGACCATTGGCCTGATCCAACATGGCTTCTCTTATGTTCTTATGTGACACAGAGTGTTGGACTGGATGGGCCACTGGGCTGATTCAACATGGCTTCTCTTATGTTCTTATGTGACACAGAGCGTTGGACTGGATGGGCCATTAGCCTGATCCAACATGGCTTCTCTTATGTTCTTATGTGACACAGAGTGTTGGACTGGATGGGCCACTGGCCTGATCCAACATGGCTTCTCTTATGTTCTTATGTGACACAGAGTGTTGGACTGGATGGGCCATTGGCCTGATCCAACATGGCTTCTCTTATGTTCTTATGTGACACAGAGTGTTGGACTGGAGGGGCCACTGGCCTGAACCAACATGGCTTCTGTTATGTTCTTATGTGACACAGAGCGTTGGACTGGATGGGCCATTGGCCTGATCCAACATGGCTTCTCTTATGTTCTTATGTGACACAGAGCGTTGGACTGGATGGGCCATTGGCCTGATCCAACATGGCTTCTCTTATGTTCTTATGTGACACAGAGTGTTGGACTGGAGGGGCCATTCGCCTGATCCAACATGGCTTCTCTTATGTTCTTATGATCAGACGTTATGACTGTTGTCTCTTTCTGCACATGCCCTATTACCTATTTTTAAGACAAGCTCTCAGAGCACAGACATTTTAAAGAATTAGATTTTTTTAAAAAGAACATAGTATTCTTTATGGCTCATTTCCTAAAATGAGAGTCCTTAAAGGCAGCAAATGAGTCTGATTTTCAAGAGCGAGCGTTATAAGGAGCGTTTCATAAACTCAAAATATACATGCTTTGATTAGTTTCGGTTCAGAGGCTGGATCAAAATGACCGTTGGCAGAAGATGAATGGCCGCTTGTGCCTCTCCGCAAATGATAGGGCCAGTGCATTTGGACGAGAGTTAACAGAGTGCAATGAAAGAAATGACTAGAAATGAAACTTATTTGCTATCCAATTTATTTACTCTTAGCGTTGATAGGGTAGAGTTTTCTTAAACTTGGCCATGAATTTCATAAATGAATGTTATAGTCCCACAGGGTCAGCACAATGGAGGTTGCAAAACAGTGCAGGCTAAGCCATGGGTAAATAATACCAGAATTTAGAAAACTTTGTAACACGGGTGGCCAAACTATGGCTCAGGAGCCGCATGTGGCTCTTTCACACATATTGTGTGGCTCTCAAAGCCCCCACTGCCCTGTTGGCCAACTGGGAGAAGGCATTTATGACTTTAAATCACTTCTCCGAGCCAAGCCAGCCAACAGCTTGGATAATGCACTTAAAAGTTAAAGTTGCTTTCTTTCCACCTCTCCCTCCTTCCTCCACTCCATTTATTTTTCTTCCTTTCTTCCTTCCTAAGAACATAAGAGAAGTCATATTGGATCAGGCCAATGGTCCATCGAGTCCAACACTCTGTTTCACATAAGAACAGAAGAGAAGCCATGTTGGATCAGGTCAATGGTCCATCCAGTCCAACACTCTGTGTCACATAAGAACAGAAGAGAAGCCATGTTGGATCAGGCCAATGGCCCATCCAGTCCAACACTCTGTGTCACATAAGCACATAAGAGAAGCCATGTTGGATCAGGCCAGTGGCCCATCCAGTCCAACCCTCTGTGTCACATAAGAACATAAGAGAAGCCATGTTGGATCAGGCCAATGGCCCACCCAGTCCAACACTCCGTGTCACATAACGTAAGAGAAGCCATGTTGGATCAGGCCAATGGCCCACCCAGTCCAACACTCTGTGTCACATAAGCACATAAGAGAAGCCATGTTGGATCAGGCCAGTGGCCCATCCAGTCCAACCCTCTGTGTCACACAGTGGCCAAAAAAACCCAAGTGCCATCAGGAGGT
This sequence comes from Heteronotia binoei, assembly GCF_032191835.1. Classification (NCBI taxonomy): domain Eukaryota; kingdom Metazoa; phylum Chordata; class Lepidosauria; order Squamata; family Gekkonidae; genus Heteronotia; species Heteronotia binoei. Next base: position 123,179,884 of record NC_083230.1, read on the forward strand.
CCACCACTTGGGCCTTCCCTCCCTCCCTCCAACATCTGATGTCCGTGTCTTGTGGGTCTCAAACATCTGACGTTTATTCCATGTGGCTCTTGTGTAAAGCAAGTTTGGCCACCCCGATCTATAAAGAAGGGTTGATTTTAATTCATTGATATACATGCATGGCGGTGAAAGTTGCAACGAGTTATGGTGAGCCCAAAGGTTCTGCAAAGCAAGAGACCTTCAGAGATGGTTTCCTCCCATTGCCTGCCTCTCTGCAGTAGCTTTGGACTTCCTCGGTAATCTCTCACCCACGTACCAAGCAGGGCCAACACTGCTTGGCTTCTGAGATCCTACAAGATCAAGCTAGCCTGGGGCTTTCCATGTCAGGGTGTTTACATGCATACGTACACACAGAAACTCAAGGTCAAATCCTAGGTTAGGCATGAAGCACGTTTGTTTGTTCATTCGTTCGTTCAATTTTAATATGGTCAACGAGCAGCGCAAATCAGAACGAGTCGAACGAAACTAAAAGACGGCCAAAATACGTGCAAAAGATTTGAGCATCACTCAAAATAGCAATGGAGGAACGGAGTATATGAAATAATAATTGCAATTTAGCTTCAGAGCGTAATATATCTTCGTGAACTTTACATGCAGTTGAAAATAATAAAAAAAAATCTCTGCACATGGACCTGTCATCTGTGGTTCACACCCACAAGAAACTTCCTAGTGACCTCAGAATCAGAAAGGCTGGAATGGCCCTGAAGTCTACTTATTAAGGGACTAATTAACCTCTCCCGTATCTCCTGGTAAAATTGGCACGAGAGAACATGTGCGACAGTTTCGATGGTCCCCGGCCCCGCTCCACAAGGGCAGACCCTCTCATTCTTAGGGATCTTTCTATATCTCCCCTCTAGAACGGCTAGAGGGGAGTACATGCCACCTTGCTAGGGAAAAGGACCTACGGTGAACGGGGGATTCCAGGGATGAGAGATATGCTGCTGGTGCTGCGATGCATCTAGAACAGGAGTAGGGAACGTTGGCTCTCCAGATGTTTTTCTGCCTACAACTAGGCAAAAAAACATCTGGAGAGCCAACGTTCCCTACCCCTGATCGATCTATCTATCTATCTATCTATCTATCTATCTATCTATCTATCTATCTATCTATCTATCTATCTATCTATCTATCTATCTATCTATCTATCTATCTATCTATCTATCTATCTATCTATCTCTCTCTCTCCTGCTTTCCCCTCCAAGGCAGGCTCAGGATGGCTCACAACCTTATAAAATCACATAACAATATAGCCAACGATTACATTTAAACCGATTCAGGACACCCGTTAATTAAAACAATCTAAAACACTTAAAAACAGTATGGTGTGAATATCAGGATATCCTTTCAGTTCAGTTGGATCACGGATGCTCCTCCTGCTACTATATCGGCATGCCAGGATCAACCGAAGGCGGGCCAGAAAAGCATAGTCTCGCAGGCCCTGCGGAACCGGGCGAGGTCCTGGAAGGCTCCAGCCTCCTCCGGCAGTCAGTTCCACCGATAGGGGGCGGCGACTGAAAAGGCTCTTTCTCTAGTAGATTTCAGTCTAGCCTCCCTCGGCCCGGGGATCGTTAATAGAGTTTGCATACCAGATCTAAGTACCCTCTGGGGAACGTGCGGGGGGGAGACGGTCCCTATGGTAGACAGGTCCTTGACCATATAGGGCTTTAAAGGTCATAACCAGCACCTTGTAGCGAATCTGGTACACTAAGCTCTCGTTGCCAGGCATGAAGCTCAGTAAGATTACAATTCTATGCACCATTACATCGCAGTAAGCACCACTGCGACGTTGCGGGACTTACTGCTGACAGACATGCATAGGATCGTGCCCCAATGCCCTAAGGCCGGCCATTCTCTCAGCCTAACCTACGCCAGAAGGTTGTTGTGATTATAAAACGGGAGACGGGATGGCAGCATGCCAGAGCTCCTTGGAGAAAGAGCAGAACAACAAATGGAACGGCCAATACAAAGGAACCATAAAGTTGCCAGTCGCAGCAGACAGAGTAACCATCCATCCATTTTCTTATCAGATGACGACTGTTGTCATAATAAGTTCCTTATGTTTATTACAGTCATTTTGCGCTGATGAGATCTGACTTCTTGGTCCAGTGCTGATTTTATCAGCTGTTTGGTACATGCCGATAGAACGCTGACACACAAATTTATTAAGTACTTTTGATAGCCAGGGGTTGGAGAAAAGAGCAGCTCACAATCGCCTTTATCTTCCTCCCCCACAACATACACCCTGTGAGGTGGGTGGGGCTGAGAGAGCACTCCCAGAAGTTGCCCTTTCAAGGACAACTCTGCCAGAGCTATGGCTGACCCAAGGCCATTCCAGCAGGTGCAAGTGGAGGAGCGGGGGATCAAACCCAGAACTCCCAGAAAAGAGTCCAGGCTAGTCAAATCCCATCAGATCTCAGAAGCTAAACAGGATCAGCCCTGCTTGGTATTGGGATGGGAGATCACCAAGGAAGTCCAGGGTCACTAGGTGGAAGCCGACAATAGCAAATCACCTCTATTCAACTCTTACCTTGAAAACCTTATGGGCTTGCCATAGATGGCTGCATCTTCAACATTTTCCACCCCCACCCCCACATTTGACAGCAGATCCAATGCTTCTACTTGCATAAATGGGGGGATATGGATTCAGTCTTACTCCTCTTGCGCGGTGTTCACTTGTACAGTGTACTTCTTCACCCAAAGGGTGATGAACACATGGAATTCACTGCCACAGGAGATGGCGGCTGCAAGCATAGCCAGCTTCAAGAGGGGATTGGATAAAGTTACGGAGCAGAGGTCCACCAGTGGCTATTAACCACAGCATATTGATGGAACTCTGTCTTGGGCAAGTGATGCTCTGTATTCTGAGTGCTTGGGAGGGGCAACAGGGGGGGGGGCTTCTAGTGTCCTGGTCCCACTGAAGAACCACTGTGACCTTCTGGCCACTGTGTAACACAGAGTGTTGGACTGGATGGGCCATTGGCCTGATCCAACATGGCTTCTCTTATGTTCTTATGTGACACAGAGTGTTGGACTGGATGGGCCACTGGCCTGACCCAACATGGCTTCTCTTATGTTCTTATGTGACACAGAGTGTTGGACTGGATGGGCAACTGGCCTGACCCAACATGGCTTCTCTTATGTTCTTATGTGACACAGAGTGTTGGACTGGATGGGCAACTGGCCTGACCCAACATGGCTTCTCTTATGTTCTTATGTGGCACAGAGTGTTGGACTGGATGGGCCATTGGCCTGATCCAACATGGCTTCTCTTATGTTCTTATGTGACACAGAGTGTTGGACTGGATGGGCCACTGGCCTGACCCAACATGGCTTCTCTTATGTTCTTATGTGACACAGAGTGTTGGACTGGATGGGCAACTGGCCTGACCCAACATGGCTTCTCTTATGTTCTTATGTGACACAGAGTGTTGGACTGGATGGGCAACTGGCCTGACCCAACATGGCTTCTCTTATGTGACACAGAGTGTTGGGCTGGATAAGCCACTGGCCTGATCCAACATGCCTTCTCTTCTGTTCTTACGTGACACAAAGTGTTGGACTGGATGGGCCACTGCCTAATCTAACATGGCTTCTCTTCTGTTCTTATGTGACACAGAGTGTTGGACAGGATGGGCCACTGGCCTGACCCAACATGGCTTCTTTTCTGTTCTTATGTGACAAAGTGTGTTGGACTGGATGGACAATTGGCCTGATCCAATATGGCTTCTCTTATGTTCTTATGTGACACAGAGTGTTGGACTGGATGGGCCATTGGCCTGGCCCAACATGGCTTCTCTTATGTTCTTATGTGACACAGAGTGTTGGGCTGGATGGGCCATTGGCCTGATCCAACAGGGCTTCTCTTATGTTCTTATGTGACACAGAGTGTTGGGCTGGATGGGCCATTGGCTTGATCCAACATGTCAACTCTTATGTTTAGTGCAAGGAATAAAATAGCCTCCCTGGGAGCAGGTGACCCTCCTATTAGTGGAATAGTATCTTTTGGATTCAACCTCCAGCTTTGAAAATAGCGACTTGCCTGGTTGCCAGTACATTTGCATGTGTTGTCAAGTCACAACTGAGATGTCATCTACAGAGGGCTCTTTCAAGACAAGTGAGAAGCAGAGATGGTCTCTCATTACCTGCCTCTGTGTGATCTTCCTTGGGGAGTCTCCTGCCCAAGTTCCAACTCTCTAAGCTGAGTTAGCATGAGCTAGCTCATAGGTTTTTAGCCTCTGACTCACATTTTTTAGAAGTAGTAGACGACGACGATGATACTGGATTTATATCCCACCCTAAACTCTCAATCTCAGAGCGGTCACAATCTCCTTTCCCTTCTCCTCCAACAGCAGACACCCTGTGAGGTAGGTGGGGCTGAGAGAGCTTTCTCAGAAGCTGCCCTTTCAAGGACAACTCCTGCAAGAGCTATGGCTGACCCAAGGCCATTCCAGCAGGTGCAAATGGAGGAGTGGGGAATCAAACCCGGTTCTCCCAGATAAGAGAGCTATGGCTGACCCAAGGCCATTCCAGCAGGTACAAGTGGAGGAGTGGAGAATCAAACCCGGTTCTCCCAGATAAGAGAGCTCTGGCTGACCCAAGGCCATTCCAGCAGCTGCAAGTGGAGGAGTGGGGAATCAAACCCGGTTCTCCCAGATAAGAGAGCTCTGGCTGACCCAAGGCCATTCCAGCAGCTGCAAGTGGAGGAGTGGGGAATCAAACCTGGTTCTCCCAGATAAGAGAGCTCTGGCTGACTCAAGGCCATTCCAGCAGCTGCAAGTGGAGGAGTGGGGAATTAAACTCTGTTCTTCCAGATAAGAGTCTGCGCACTTCACCACTACACCAAAACTGGCTCTCAGCTCAGCAACTTAGCTCAGGAAGGATGACTCCAGAGCACAATACTTTATGCAGCGGCTCACAACTTTAATGCCGATAGCTCACCGCTTGAATCCCAGTAGCTCACAAAGTAGAATTTTTGCTCACAAGAGTCTGCAACTTAGAGGGAACATGAGTCTGCTTTTGCTTCTGAGATACGACCGGACCATACGGTTCCATTCCACACCTCTGGGTTGTCAGTGGCCAGTCAACAGCACCTCAAGGAAACAGAGCGGGGATATTTGCAGGAAACCAAGAGAGAGAAAAGCTCCAGTTCCCCCCTCTTTTGTGCTGAACATGTCAGAAATGACTGATTTGGGTGCCTGAGAGCTACTTATTGCTCTCCCTCTCCCTCGATTTCAACAGACTTATTTACAAGTCTGGTTTCATACAGATTCCCAAAGCAAACATAGAACCCAGACCTGTAATTGCAGGCAACATAATCAAGAAACCACGATGAGCGCTGGCATTCACACGGTATTTGTTCTTCCAGGAAATAATGAAAGGGAGCCAGGGCTTTTCGAGGGCTCGGTGCCTTGCCAGCCTAATCTGTACAAACCAATATGTTTTGCCACTTCAGCGGCTTTCCAAGGTTTGCTCATTCATTCTTTTGAGAGAGAGAGACAGAGAAAGAAAGCTACAAGATTGCAGTCAGCAGTTTCGGGCTGCTGTCAGATCCAAAATTAACTCAACTCACTCCATACTGACAATCTAGTTACGTTCCTGTAACGGAACTGAAGAACGGCATGGGATGTGATCCTCAGAATGTTTCTTCAGGGAGTAGAACCTGTTCAATAAAATGGGACCTCTTTCTGGATAGACCTGTTTAGGATGGCTTAGTTGCTAATTGTAATATGGATAACCTGGAATCATAGCAGTATAGAGTTGGAAAGGACCTCCAGGGTCATCTAGTCCAAACCCCTGCACAATGCAGGAAATTCACAAACACCTCCCCCTAAGTTCACAGGGACCGCATTGCTGTCAGATGCCCATTCAGCCTCTGTTTAAAAACCTCCAAGAAAGGATGAAGATATTGGATTTATATCCCGCCCTCCACTCCGAATCTCAGAGTGGCTCACAATCTCCTTTATCTTCCTCCCCCACAACAGACACCTTGTGAGGTGGGTGGGGCTGGAGAGGGCTCTCACAGCAGCTGCCCTTTCAAGGACAACCTCTGCCAGAGCTATGGCTGACCCAAGGCCATTCCAGCAGCTGCAAGTGGAGGAGTGGGGAATAAAACCCGGTTCTCCCAGATAAGAGTCCGCACACTTAACCACTACACCAAACTGGCTCTTGAGAGCCCAACACCTCCCAAGAAAGCTTGTTCCACTGAGGAACCGCCCTTAACTGTCAGGAAGTTCTTCCTAATGTTGAGCTGGAAACTCTTTTTGTGTAATTTCAACCTGTTGGTTCTGGCCTGATCTTCTGGGGTTGGTCCTACCTTCTTTCGCCAGCATTCTTCTTTTTCAGATGCTAGCCATGTGGTCTACAGCAGAAGACCTGGATTCAAGTCCAGTAGCACTGAATCATAGAGTTGGAAGGGACATCCAGGGTCATCTAGTCCAACCCCCTGCACAATGCAGGAAATTCACAAATACCTCCCCCTAAATTCACAGGATCCGCATTGTTGTCAGATGGCCATCTCTCTCTCGGCTTGGCTTCACGAACGAAGATTTAAGAAGGGTGCAATAGTCCACGTCTGCTGCAGGCTCGCTGGTGGCTGACAAGACCAATGCGGGACAGGCAGGTCCGGCCACAGTGGCTGCAGGGAAAAGTCTGATTTAGGGTTGGTGCTGTAGCAGTGCGATTCTTCCTCAATCTCCTTTTGTCCTCAAGACCAGCTATGCGTGCGTTCTCAAAAGAAGGAACAGCCTGGTGGATGGTGTGCCTCCATGCTTTGCGATCTGAGGCTAGGTCAGACCACTGGTGATGGTTGATGCGACAGGTGCCAAGGGATTTCTTCAAGGAGTCCTTGTACCTCTTCTTTGGTGCCCCTCTATTTCGATGGCCGGTGGAGAGTTCGCCATACAGGGCAATCTTGGGAAGGCGGTGGTTTTCCATCCTAGAAATATGCCCTGCCCAGCGCAGCTGCGTCTTCAACAGCAGTGCCTCGATGCTGGTAACCTCCGCCCGCTTGAGAACTTCAGTGTTGGTCACAAAGTCACTCCAGTGGATGTTGAGGATGGTGCAAAGGCAGCGCTGATGAAAGCGCTCAAGGAGTCGCAGGTGATGACGGTATAAAACCCACGATTCGGAGCCGTAGATGAGGGTTGTCATCACAACCGCTTTGTAAACATTGATCTTTGTGCCTTTTTTCAGATGCTTGTTGCTCTACACTAGCCTCTGTTGAAAAACCTCCAAGGAAGGAGAGCCCACCACCTCCCAAGGAAGTCTGTTCCACTGAGGAACCGCTCTAGGTCATGAAATTCTTCCTAATGTTGAGCCAGAAATGCTTTTGATTTAATTTCAACCCATTGGTTCTGGTCCGACCTTCTGGGGCCACAGAAAACAATTCCACACCATCCTCTATAGGACAGCCCTTCAAAGACTTCAAGATGGTGATCCTATCACCTCTCAGTTGCCTCCTCTCCAGGCTAAACATGCCCAGCTCCTTCAACCTTTCTTCATAGGACTTGGTCTCCAGACCCTTCACCATCTTCGTCGCCCTCCTCTGGACCCGTTCCAGCTTGTCTATAACCTTCTTAAAATGTGGTGCCCAAAAGTGAACACAATACTCCAGGTGCACAAATGTGGCGCACGAAACTGAACACAACACTGAGACCAGCAAGGTTTTTAGGGTATAAGAGCTTTGACTCTTGGAAGCTTACACCCTGAAAATCTTGTTTGTCTCTAAGGCACTACTGGACTCCAACCCAGCTCTTCTTTTCTCATTTACACCGAAGCAGATGTACACGGAGGAGTCATTTCCCTGCCCCTCTGACTCTCTCTCTGTCCCTCTCTCTCTCTCTCACACACGGCATTTTCATAAGCTCTGCTCTCTTTGTGTGGCAAGAACGCCTTACTGACAGAAGCGAACAACCCCAATGATTGCAGTCATAGCAGGCCATGCCTCCTGTCTCTCCACCATCATCACCCCAAGGGATGAGTGAATGCGAGTTCAGCTTCTGTCCCTCGGCAAATGAAAATCACCTGCCTTTTGCCTCTTCATTCTGAAAACCAAGAGGAGTACTTCACATTTTTTAATCTATGAGTTCTACAAGCAGAGCAAATGCATTTCCCCAGCTTTATGGCACACTGTTAAGGTCAGAAAGGGACACACGTCAATGAGAATGTCCTCCCATGAATATCACGGAGACCCTTATTTTAAGAGAGGCCTAGGAACAGCTGCACTACGCTAGGCAAGAGTTCCCCAATGTGATACCCGTGGGCATCATGGCATGCACCGACACCTTTCCCGGGGCCCATCAAAGGTGTTTAGAAAGTTGGTGCCATGTGAGGCTCCTGCTCAGCACAGTTTCAAAAAATTGTCACTTCCTATGTCAGGGGTGTCAAACATGCGACCTGAAGGCTGAATCAGGCCCCCGAGCCAAAACAGGTTTCTTACCTGTAATTGATGATCTTCGAGTGGTCATCTGTGCAGTCACACCTGTAGGATAAGTCAGGGGTGGCCAACAGTAGCTCTCCAGATGTTTTTCCCTACAACTCCCATCAGCCCCAGCCAGCATGGCCAATGGCTGGGGCTGATGGGAGCTGTAGGCAAAAAACATCTGGAGAGCTACCGTTGGCCACCCTGGGATAAGGCACCTGCGCCGATCTCAATAGGTATGTTAAAAAGCCTGGGATTTTTGTGCCCTGCTCAGAGCTCCTACTGCGCATGCCCACTGGGCGAGACTCGGACATCCCGCCAGTTCCTTCTGACCGCTGTCCAAAACAAACTATGTCCAGGCGGACCGACAGCAGTGGGGAAGGAGGGCGGGAGGTGTGAATGCACAGATGACCACTCAAAGATCACCAGTTACAGGTAAGCAACCTGTTTATCTGCTTTGTGGTCTCTGTGCCTCACACTCATGGGAGAATAGCAAGCAGACCTATCTGGAGGAGGGAGCTGGAGGTCAAACTGAAGAAGCTGCTTGTAAGACCAGACATCCCAACTGAGCCCTCTGGTGGCGACGGACATCTAGGCATAGTGCCTCATGAGATGTGGCGAGACCCATGTCGCTGCCTTACAGATGTCATTCAAAGAGGCACCCCCGAGAAAGGGTGTGGATGTGGCCCACGCTCTAGTAGAGTGACCTCTAATAGGGCCAGGCAACGGTCTCTTAGCTAGAAGATAGCAAAGTTTGATTGTCTCAGTCAGCCACTTAGACAACCGTTGTGCGGAGATCTTCTGACCCTTCTGTGGCGTGGCATAGGAGACGAACAAATGAGGGTCACTCCTGTAAGCCCTGGTTGGACTCAGAAAGAACAACAGAGCACGCTTCACATCCAGGGAGTGCAACCGTCTCTCTTCGGAGGAAGAGGGGTTTGGAAACAAGGTAGGTAACTCGATCTCGAGTTCAAGTGAAAGTCTGAAACGACCTTAGGAAGGAAGATCATATCCGGAACAAGAGAGACTCCACCCTCATGAAACCTCAAGTAAGAAGGATCACACCGTAGCGCCATGAGCTCCCCAACTCGTCTGGCAGAGGTAATGGTGACAAGAAAGGCAGTCTTCCAAGACAGCAAGTTCAACGGACAAGTCGCCATGGGTTTGAAAGGCCGACCTGAGAGCTTATCCAAAACTAAAGGTAGGTCCCAAGGTTCAAAGGGATGCCTTATCAGGGGGTGAAGGCGCAACGATCCCTTTAAGAAACGCTTTGTCTGTGGATGCGCCAACACAGAGCAGTTGTCAATGTTCTCGTGATTAGCAGATATGACAGCCAGATACACACAAAGCGATGAGTGGTTAAGGCCACAGTCCACTAATGAGAGCAAAAAGTCAAAAATCAGGGGTAGCCCTGCATTCACCGGGTTTGCAGTACTAGTCCTAGCAAAAGTCTGAAACCTAGTCCACTTACTAGCATAGGCCCTGCGTGTAGACGGTTTCCGACTATTTAGTAGCACATGTCGGGCCCTTGCTGACAGGCTCTCCTGCCGATTCGCCATGCCGTCAATTTGAGGTGCGGAACGTTGTGATGTAACAACAAGCCCCCCTGGACCGACAGGAGGTCGGGTTCCGCTGGAAAGAGATGAAAGGCCCCTTTGGCTAGTCCCAGAACGATAGGAAACCAACTCTGACGGGGCCACCATGGTGTTATCAGAATGCAATCTGGGTTCTCCTTCAATCTTGTTGACTACTCTGGTCAGCAGAGGAAGAGGGGGGAACAGGTACATGAAGTGCTCGTTCCAAGGGAACAGGAGACCGTCCCCCAGAGAGTCCGGATCCCCTCCACCTCTGGAGCAGAACAGAGGACATTTCCGATTCTTCAGAGTGGCGAAGACATCCACCTGTGGTCGACCCCAGCGGTTGAAGACCAGAGTCAGATAGGTATGGTTGATTTCCCATTCGTGCACCTGTGCTGCTCCCCTGCTGAAAGAGTCCGCCTGCACATTGAGTTCCCCTGGTAGGTGGGACGCCACCAGAAAGGACTGGAGGGAGAAGCACTCTTCCCAAATGTCAAGAGCTAGGGTACAGAGCTTCCTGGGCAAAGTCCCCCCCTTGTCTGTCCACGTAGCTGAGGGCTGTTGTGTTATTTGTTAGGATCACTACTATCCTATTCTTGATAAGAGGCCTGAAAGATCTGAGGGTATACTGAATCCCTAGCAGCTCTAAGAAGTTGATGTGATGGCAAGCAAAGGAAGGGGACCATGGGCCACCGACACAAAGGCCCTCCGCATGAGCTCCCCATCCCCATAGAGACGCATCCGTCGTGATGGTGGCTACTGGTGAGGGACGGTGGAATGGTGCCCCCTGAAGCAGGTTTGTATCCTGTTTCCACCAGTCCAATGACCTCAGGACCGAGTGGGGAATCTGCAGGACTGTCGCAGGTGAGTCTGTGGAGCTGCAAAAGTGTCGCAGGAACCAAAGCTGAAGTGTTCTCATGCGAAGCTTTGCAGAAAGAAGGTCGTCGCTGCCATGAGCCCTAGTAGAAGCTGGATTTGTAGGGTCGTGCCCTTTTTGCATAGTTGTAGAAATTCCACTAAAGACACGATGTCGTCTGCTCTCTGTCTGGGAAAGAAGGCCTTGTGGAGAGTGGTGTCCAAGATTGCACTGATGAACTGTACTCTCTTTGCTGGCAGTAACTGAAACTTCTTCTGGTTGATTCGCAGGCCCAGTGTGGCTAGAAGGTTCAGAGTCATCTCTAAATGTCGGCAGAGGGGAGCCTCCGAATCTGCTACAACCAGCCAGTCGACGATGTATGGAAAAACGACGACGCCCTGGAGATGGAGGCAGGCCGCAACCACCACCATTGTCTTGATAAACATCCTTGGGGCCGTTGAAAGGCCAAAAGGGAGTGCTTTGTACTGGAAGTGGTCTGCTCCAATAGTAAAACGGAGGTATTTCCTGTGCTCCGAGTGGATGGTAATATGGAAATATGTATTCTGTAAGTCCAGCGTGGCCGTCCAGTCTCCCTGCTGGATTAGAGGAAGGATGCTCTGCAAAGTTGACATGCGGAATTTTTGGTAGGCGATAAAGTCGTTCAAGTTTCGGAGGTCCATAATAAGCCTTATGCCCCCGTCCTTCTTGCGAGGTGCAAAATACCGGGAGTAGAACCCGTGACCCTTCTGAGAAGGAGGAACTCTTTCTATCGCTTGCTCGTGCAATAGGTTCTGCACCTCTTCCAAGAGGGCCGGGGAGGGAGGCGTCATCACAAACTTCGAGGAGGTTGGGAGTTGCGTGAACTCTATCGCATACCCTTCCTTTATTCCTTTATAGATAGCACCCAACGATCTAATGTGATGCGCTGCTACGCTGGTAGGAAAGGGAACAAGCGCGTTGGTCCAGAAGAAAGGGGAGGGGGGGGCCGGGATAGTCAAAACTACATAGTCAAAGGCCCTGCTTGGGGTTACGAGATCCCCTTAGCCCTGGGTTGCTGAGTAGACACTGAAGAGAACTTGCCCTTAGAGTCAAATGCCGACGTTGCCCGGATAAGCAGAACGCGGCTTCCAAGATTGGTCAGATGACTGTTTCTGGAACGGTCTCTTAATCCAGGGTTTATGCCAGGGCTTGAGTTTGGAGGATCTAGTGGTTGATGGTACCCCCTAGGTTGCGAGAAGTTTTAACACCCTTGTCCATTTCTCGTAAGACAGAGTCCGTAGTAGAACCGAACAGTCCTTCACCCTCGAAGGGGAGGTCCTCCGCATAAGCCCTGGTGTCTGGTTGCAGAGCTGTGGCGCGAAGTCAAGCATGGAGGCGTAGAGTGATGGCCGAGGTAAGCGTTTTAGAGGCCGTATCCACCATGTGTTTGAATGCTGCAAGTTGTTGCTTGGCCAGGAGCGTACCTTCCTTCTGAAGCTTCCGTATTTGGGCACGTTTGTTGTCCGGGATCCCTGAAATGTGGTCAGAGAGCTGTTCCCACAGGGAGTAATGATACCTTGCCATGCAAGCTGCATAATTAGAGATCTTGATTCCCAGGACTCCAGCAGAGTGGAATTTTCTGCCCATATTGTAAATTTTTCTACCCTCGTCGGGGGGGGGGGGGTGGAGTGTATTTTCCTGGATTTTGAGGATGACAGGCACAGAGACCCTGAAGAAAATCTGGCTCTTGTCAGCTTCCTTCTGCCTTTTTCTTGCTTCCTTCTGCATCTCAATTTGCCAGTTTGGCGTAGTGGTTAAGTGTGTGGACTCTTATCTGGGAGAACCGGGTTTGATTCCCCACTCCTCCACTTGCACCTGCTTCAATGGCCTTGGGTCAGCCAGAGCTCTCTTATCTGGGATAACCGGGTTTGATTCCCCACTCCTCTACTTGCAGCTGCTGGAATGGCCTTGGGTCAGCCAGAGCTCTGTTATCTGGGAGAACCGGGTTTGATTCCCCACTCCTCCACTTGCAGCTGCTAGAATGGCCATGGGGTCAGCCAGAGCTCTCTTATCTGGGAGAACCGGGTTTGATTCCCCACTCTTCCACTTGCAGCTGTTGGAATGGCCTTGGGTCAGCCACAGCTCTGGCAGAGGTTGTCCTTGAAAGGGCAGCTGCTGTGAGAGCCCTCTCACCCCCACCCACCTCGCAGGGTGTCTGTTGTGGAGGGAGAAGATATAGGAGATTGTAAACCGCTGTGAGTCTCTGATTCAGAGAGAAGGGTGGGGTATAAATCTGCAATTCTTCTTCTTCAGTTTGCTTTGCAAGCAGGTCTCAGATTCATCAGGAGCTCACAGGAGCACAGCTCCTGAACCTTTCTGAGGGTTCCCTTTCTCCCCACCTACGTTGTCCATTGAATCACAGGTGCAGCTGCATAACAATCCCTGGATTAGGAGAGCGGGCAGCCAGCCAGCCAACAGGGGCTTTGCTACGCCCCCAGCAGCCTTCATTAACCCCTGGAGAAGCCCGCACCACCCTTTCTCCACTTCTTATGTGATTCTGGGCAGCAGATGGCTTGCTGGCCTTTTGACTGTGGGGAGGGGGGGAAGCCCAGGAGAGCCCCAGGCAAGGGAGGTCTGCTTGGGCTGGCTGGGTCTCTAGCCAGCCCAAGCAGGCCTCGCTCGCCCAGGGCTCTCTTTTCTTGCATCAGGTTGCTTTTGGCTGGGAGGGTGTATGTGTGGCATATGCTAATGAGTTATGCTAATGAGCTCCACCACCTATTTTTCTACAAAACGACTCATTTGCAAGGCTTGCTCAATCGCACAGGAGCTACAGAGCAAAACCTCAGTTTTCTTCATTGGTTGAGCTCCTGAACCTTTCTGAGGGTTCCCCCTCTTCCTTCCCACCTACCTTATTAATTGAATAGGAGGTGCAGCTGCATAATAGTCCCTGGATTAGGAGAGCGGGCAGCCGGGCAGCCAGCCAGCCAGCGGCTTTGCCACACCCCCAGCAGCCCTCATTAACCCCTGGAGAAGCCCACCCCACCCTTTCTCCACTTCTTATGTGATTTGGGGTGGTGGGTGGCTTGCTGGCCTTTTGACTGTGGGGGAGGGCAGCCTAGGAAAGCCCCAGGCAAGTGAGGCCTGCTTGGGCTCACTGGATCTCTAGCCAGCCCAAGCAAGCCTCGCTTGCCTGGGGCTCTCCTTTCTTGTGTCGGGTTGCTTTTGGCTGGGGGGGCAGCGGCATATGCTAATGAATTGTGCTAATGAACTCTACCACCTATTTTTCAACAAAATGTTCCCTATATGTGAAAGTGCCGTAAGAGAATCAGGATAGGACTAGGTTAGCTTATCGCACTGGAGAGAACCAGGTTCATTTTCCACTTTCCCCTGGAAGCTTACTGGGTGACTTTGGGCCAATTGCAACCTCTAAGCTACCATACAGGGTTGCTGTGAGGAGAATGATGGAAGCCACGTCAATTTCCTCGCATGTATTTAATTCCTTTTTTAAAAAGCTTAGTTGTAATTGTTCAGGAGGTAATCATACATGTAATGTACACAAGTTTGCAAAGACCAGCCATTTCATGTTTCCCCCTGGGTTTTAGGCTCAAAGCACTGACCATGAAATTTCTGTAATGAATAATAAATCTAAAGTATTTATTTATTTTTTATTTATTTATATTAAGATTTATACCCCACCCTTCTCACCTAAGTGTCTCAGGGCGGCTTACAACATAATAATTAAAACAACTTCAGTTTAAAACATTTAAAAATACAATTAAACCATAAATTAGTAAAAAACAAGATAGAATAAAACCGGCGGCCTATAGATACATTTTGTTCCATCCAAGATGTTTAACATTGTCAGCTAATGTCATAGGCCTGCCGGAAGAGGACTGTCTTGCAGGCCCTGCGGAATTGCCCTAGATCCCGCAGGGCCCGCACCTCTTCCGGCAGCTGGTTCCACCAATAAGGTGCCGTTATTGAGTAGGCCCGATCCCTGGTGGATTTTAGACGGGCCTCTTTTGGCCCGGGGACTACCAACAGGTTTTGTGAACCTGAGCGTAGTACTCTCTGGGGAACGTGTGGGGAGAGACGGTCCCTAAGGTAGGCAGGTCCTAGGCCATATAGGGCTTTAAAGGTAATAACCAACACCTTGTACCGGACTCGGAATATTACTGGCAGCCAGTGCAGACCCTGGAGCCCCGGCCGAATGTGCTCCCATCTTGGGAGCCCTAATAACAGCCGGGCAGCAGCGTTCTGCACTAACTGCAGTTTCCGGGTCCGGCACAAGGGTAGCCCATGTAGAGGGCATTACAGTAGTCCAGCCTCGAGGTGACCGTAGCATGAATCACTGTTGCCAGGTCGTCACGTTCCAGGAAGGGGGCCAACTGCCTCACCCGCCTAAGATGAAAAAAAGCGGACTTGGCAGTGGCTGCTATCTGAGCCTCCATCGTCAATGAAGGCTCCAACAGCACCCCCAGGCTCTTAACCCTGCCCGACGCTGTTAATGGAGCGCCGTCAAAAACTGGCAGGGGGAGTTCCCTTCCCGGGCCGCAGCGCCCCAAGCAAAGGACCTCTGTCTTCGCCGGGTTCAGCTTCAGCCCACTCAGCCTAAGCCACCTAGCCACTGCCTGTAACGCCCGGTCCAGATTTTCTGGGGCGCAGGCGGGCCGGCCGTCCATAAGCAGATAGAGCTGGGTGTCATCAGCATATTGATGGCATCCCAGCCCATACCCTCGGGCCATCTGGGCAAGGGGGCGCATATAGATGTTAAATAACATCGGGGAAAGCACCGCCCCTTGAGGCACCCCACAATCAAGCGTGTGTCTCCGGGACAGTTCCTCCCCAATCGCCACCCTTTGTCCCCGACCGTCAAGGAAAGAGGAAAGCCATTGCAAGGCCAACCCCTGAATCCCTGCGTCGGCAAGGCGGCACACCAGAAGCCGATGGTCGACCATATCGAACGCTGCCGATAGGTCCAGCAACATCAGCACCGCCGAGCCGCCTTGATCCAGATGTCGCCGAAGGTCATCTACCAGGGCGACCAGCACCGTCTCCATCCCGTGGCCCGGGCGGAAACCAGACTGGTAGGGGTCAAGGACAGAAGCATCGTCCAGGAAGCTCTGTAGCTGCAACGCCGCTGCCCTCTCTATAAGTTTGCCCAAAAAGGGCAAATTTGATACCGGCCGATAGTGTGCCAATTCGGTCGGATCTAACGTTGTTTTCTTCAAGAGGGGACGGACCACCGCCTCTTTAAGCACTGATGGAAAATGTCCCTCCAATAGGGATCTATTTATGATATCCCGTATAGGATATCTTAGCTCCCTCTGGCAGGTCTTAATAAGCCAGGAGGGGCATGGGTCCAATTTACAAGTTGTTGGGCGTGCAAGTAGGTTTGCAATTTATAGATATACACCTGAACAAAATCTGTACAGCCTACTAATCCTTTAAACAGCTAGTCTTTTAAACATGCTTTAAGTTTTTCTAAAACATTTTTTAATTGTGTTTGTCTGTGTTTTTTATAAAGTTTATAACTCCTCTACCTGGCATTACATTTTATGACACACATGGCCCGGCCTGACAAGCTCTCATTTATGTCAGATCTGGCCCACATAACAAATGAGTTTGACAGTCCTAGTCTATAGCTTATTTCAGTTCTCTTTGAACCCTTAGCCAAACCCCTGAGATCATAAGAAGAGCCCTGCTGGATCAGACCAGTGGTCCATCTACTCCAGCATCCTAAGAACATCAAAAGAACCCTGCTGGATTAGACTCGAGGTCCACCTAGCTCAACATCCTAAGAACATCAGAAGAGCCCTGCTGGATCAGACCAGGGGTCCATCTAGTCCAGCATTCCAAGAACATAAGAAGAGCCCTGCTGGATCAGATCAGTGGTCCATCTACTCCAGCATCCTAAGAACATCAAAAGAACCCTGCTGGATGAGACTCGAGGTCCATCTAGCTCAACATCCTAAGAACATCAGAAAAGCCCTGCTGGGTCAGACCAGGGGTCCATCTAGTCCAGCATCCCGAGAACATAGGAAGAGCCCTGCTGGATCAGATCAGTGGTCCATCTACTTCAGCATCCTAAGAACACCAAAAGAACCCTGCTGGATGAGACTCTAGGTCCATCTAGCTCAACATCCTAAGAACATCTGAAGAGCCCTGCTGGATCAGACCAGGAGTCCATCTAGTCCAGCATCCTGAGAACATAAGAAGAGCCCTGCTGGATCAGATCAGTGGTCCATCTACTCCAGCATCCTAAGAACATAAAAAGAACCCTGCTGGATGAAACTCGAGGTCCATCTAGCTCAACATCCTAAGAACATCAGAAAAGCCCTGCTGGGTCAGACCAGGGGTCCATCTAGTCCAGCATCCCGAGAACATAAGAAGAGCCCTGCTGGATCAGATCAGTGGTCCATCTACTTCAGCATCCTAAGAACACCAAAAGAACCCCGCTGGATGAGACTCGAGGTCCATCTAGCTCAACATCCTAAGAACATCTGAAGAGCCCTGCTGGATCAGACCAGGAGTCCATCTAGTCCAGCATCCTGAGAACATAAGATGAGCCCTGCTGGATCAGACCAGTGAGGGTCCATCTAGTCCAGCATGCGTGCACTGCAACAGCACCGTTTAAATGTGACTACGAGCACATGCAGAGTTGCATGCGGAAGAGCCTCACCTCACCATTTCAACCAAGCCAGTTGCATCCTGGGAGGTTCGCTACTTCCCCTTGCGAGGACCTAAGTCTATAGAATATGACAAGGTCTGCAGCGGCATCAACAGCAAAGCGGGGTGTGTGTGCGTTTGGAAAGCACGGAGAGGAGCAGCGCATACACACTTTGTGTGACTTATGACTCACTGCTCTCATGATTCACCAGCTCTAATGAAACATAATGGAAGCCCTGCCCGCAGATCGCTAATAAGGTTTGTTCGGGGAGCCATGGTAGGCAAAGCAATTAACCTAAACTTAGAATTGTGCCTGTACAGTTCAAATGAGGTAATCCAGAAGACACATCTCCCCACCCCCACACATAACAAAGTGTCTGAAGAAGGACAGCACAAATTCATAATCTTACAGAAGGAATCTAAATGATTGTTACCAGAGCAGTACTAAATATGAAGATTAACACATCATGCTGTGTTGGTCTGAAGCAGCAGAACAAAGAGTTCATTAGTCACAGGGTATTGATGAACTCTCTGTGTGGGGCAGGGGTGCTCTGTATTCTTGGTGCTTGGGAGGGGCAACAGTGGGAGGGCTTCTAGTGTCCTGGCCCCACTGGTGGACCTCCTGATGGCACTGGGAGGCCAATGTGTGACACAGAGTGTTGGAATGGAGGGGCCATTGGGCTGATCCAACATGGTTGCCTCTCATCCAAGGACTGACCAAGGCTGACCCTCCTTAGCTTCTGAGATCTGAGAAGATCAGGCTAGCCTGAGCCATACAGGCCGGAGCAGACATACGGAGGTGATTTGCCTCTGCATAGCAACCCTTGACTTCCTTGGTTGCCTCCCATCCAAGGACTAACCAGAGCTGACGCTCCTTAGCTTCTGGGATCTGAGGAGATGAGGCTAGCCTGAGCCATACAGGCCGGAGCAGACATATGGAGGTGATTTGCCTCTGCATAGCAACCCTTGACTTCCTTGGTTGCCTCCCATCCAAGGACTAACCAGAGCTGACGCTCCTTAGCTTCTGGGATCCGAGGAGATCAGGCTGGCCTGAGCCATACAGGCCAGAGCAGACATACGGAGGTGATTTGCCTCTGCATAGCAACCCTTG
The DNA here is from genome assembly GCF_032191835.1 of Heteronotia binoei. Classification (NCBI taxonomy): domain Eukaryota; kingdom Metazoa; phylum Chordata; class Lepidosauria; order Squamata; family Gekkonidae; genus Heteronotia; species Heteronotia binoei. Next base: position 123,198,534 of record NC_083230.1, read on the forward strand.
ACTTCCTCGGTTGCCTCCCATCCAAGGACTAACCAGAGCTGACACTCCTTAGCTTCTGGGATCTGAGGAGATGAGGCTAGCCTGAGCCATACAGGCCGGAGCAGACATATGGAGGTGATTTGCCTCTGCATAGCAACCCTTGACTTCCTTGGTTGCCTCCCATCCAAGGACTAACCAGAGCTGACGCTCCTTAGCTTCTGGGATCCGAGGAGATCAGGCTGGCCTGAGCCATACAGGCCAGAGCAGACATACGGAGGTGATTTGCCTCTGCATAGCAACCCTTGACTTCCTCGGTTGCCTCCCATCCAAGGACTAACCAGAGCTGACGCTCCTTAGCTTCTGGGATCCGAGGAGATCAGGCTGGCCTGAGCCATACAGGTCAAAGCAGACATACGGAGGTGACTTGCCACTGTCTGCCTCTGCATAGAAGAAGAAGATATTGGATTTATATCTCGCCCTCCACTTCGAAGAGTCTCAGAGCGGCTCACAATCTCCTTTCCCTTCCTCCCCCGCAACAGACACCCTGTGAGGTAGATGAAGATATTGGATTTATATCCTGCCTCCACTCCGAAGAGTCTCAGAGCGGCTCACAATCTCCTTTCCCTTCCTCCCCCACAACAGACACCCTCTGAGGTAGATGAAGATATTGGATTTATATCCCGCCCTCCACTCCAAGAGTCTCAGAGCGGCTCACAATCTCCTTTCCCTTCCTCCCCCGCAACAGACACCCTGTGAGGTAGATGAAGATATTGGATTTATATCCCGCCTCCACTCCGAAGAGTCTCAGAGCGGCTCACAATCTCCTTTCCCTTCCTCCCCCACAACAGACACCCTCTGAGGTAGATGAAGATATTGGATTTATATCCCGCCCTCCACTCCAAGAGTCTCAGAGCGGCTCACAATCTCCTTTCCCTTCCTCCCCCGCAACAGACACCCTGTGAGGTAGATGAAGATATTGGATTTATATCCCGCCCTCCACTCCAAGAGTCTCAGAGCGGCTCACAATCTCCTTTCCCTTCCTCCCCCGCAACAGACACCCTGTGAGGTGGGTGGGGCTGGAGAGGGCTCTCCCAGCAGCTGCCCTTTCAAGGACAACCTCTGCCAGAGCTCTGGCTGACCCAAGGCCGTTCCAGCAGGTGCAAGGGGAGGAGTGGGGAATCAAACCCGGATCTCCCAGATAAGAGTCCGCGCACTTAACCACTACACCAAACCGGCTCTCCTCAACTTAGCAACCCTCAACTTCCTTGGTTGTTTCCTATCCAAGGACTAACCAGGGCTAACCCTCCTTGGCTTCTGAGATCTGAAGAGATCAGGCTAGCCTAAGCCATACAGGTCCGAGTAGAGATACACTTGAGATTTGGCACTGTGTGCCTCTGCGTAGCAACCCTCGACTTCCTTGGTTGCCTCCCATCCAAGGACTAACCAGGGCTGGCCCTCCTTAGCTTCCCAGTTCTTAGAAGACTGGACAAGCCTGGGCCATCCAGGTAAGGGTAAAGACTAGGAAGATGCAGACAAATCAAGCAAATGAGCTCACACTCTTGTTAAAACAGCTGGGTTCCAATGCTAAGAACATAAGAAGAAGAAGAAGCAGATATTGGATTTATATCCCACCCTCCACTCCGAAGAGTCTCAGAGCGGCTCACAATCTCCTTTACCTTCCTCCCCCACAACAAACACCCTGTGAGGTGGGTGGGGCTGGAGAGGGCTCTCACAGCAGCTGCCCTTTCAAGGACAACCTCTGCCAGAGCAATGGCTGACCCAAGGCCATGCCAGCAGGTGCAAGTGGAGGAGTGGGGAATCCAACCCGGTTCTCCCAGATAAGAGTCCGTGCACTTAACCACTACACCAAAGAAGCCATGTTGGATCAGGCCAATTGCCCATCCAGTCCAACACTGTGTCACACAGTGGCAATTTTATACACACACACACACTGTGGCTAATAGCCACTGATGGACCTGTGATCCATATTTTTATCTAAACCCCTCTTGAAGTTGTCTATGCTTGTAGCCGCCACCACCTCCTGTGGCAGTGAATTCCACATGTTAATCACCCTTTGGGTGAAGAAGGTACCTCCTTTATCCGTTTTAACCTGTCTGCTCAGCAATTTCATCGAATGCCCACGAGTTCTTGTATTGTGAGAAAGGCAGAAAAGTACTTCTTTCTCTACTTTCTCCATCCCATGCATAATCTTGTAAACCTCTATCATGTCACCCCGCAGTCGACGTTTCTCCAAGCTGAAGAGCCCCAAGCGTTTTAACCTTTCTTCATAGGGAAAGTGCTCCAGCCCTTTAATCATTCTAGTTGCCCTTCTCTGGACTTTCTCCAATGCTATAATATCCTTTTTGAGGTGCGGCGACCAGAACTGCACACAGTGCTCCAAATGCTGAGGTGCCTGGAATCCTAGGGATGCTTCCCCCACATCTGGTGAAGTCACGTACTGGAGAGAAGCACATCTACGGCAAGTCAAATTAACAGGAGCGCGGCCTGAAGGGCTTGCGTGGCAACCTCTGCTTTCCACCCCTCTTGACTTCCCTAACCTCCAAGCCTTCACACCTCTTGTCCATTTCCGCATCACTGTTTTTCCTGATGAAAACATCGCGAGACTACAAAACGCCCAGGCAGAGGGGTATCGAGTGCGGAAAAGAAAGCAAGTGTAGCTGTTTTATCCAAATTATTCGGATCACAGCTCTATTTAGGGATACGGAGAGAAGCCCTCCCTCGGTTGCAGGAGCTAATAATTTAGAGAACGATTCAAAGCGTGCGCATTACTTCCGAGACAAAATAAATCTTCGCGCTGACAGCCAATATCTCAGTACTGTGGGGACTTAGGTTTCCTACATGTTTATTACGAGTTTTCGGGGATTTTTGTAATGTCTTTTTCTTCAGCAGGGGAAGGAGGAACAGATTACACTCTACAAATTTTGAAATTCCTAAAGGTCTCTACCCAATGATTCAGAAGATTGCCAGCCAGGGGCCAGGTGGTTCTACAGAGGGGTCATTTCCTAGCAGGAGCTCCTTTGCATATTAGGCCACACACCCCAGATATAGCCAATCCTTCCGGAGCTCTCAGCAGGCCCTGTACGAAGAGCCCTGTAAGGAATTCTAGCAGGACCTCCTTTGCCTATTAGGCCACACACCCCTGATGCAGCCAATCCTCCTGGAGCTCTCAGTAGGCCCTGTACGAGGAGCCCTGTAAGGAATTCTAGCAGGACCTCCTTTGCCTATTAGGCCACACACCCCAGATATAGCCAATCCCTCTGGAGCTCTCAGTAGGCCCTGTACGAAGAGCCCTGTAAGGAATTCTAGCAGGACCTCCTTTGCCTATTAGGCCACACACCCCAGATATAGCCAATCCCTCTGGAGCTCTCAGTAGGCCCTGTACGAAGAGCCCTGTAAGGAATTCTAGCAGGACCTCCTTTGCCTATTAGGCCACACACCCCTGATGCAGCCAATCCTCCTGGAGCTCTCAGTAGGCCCTGTACGAAGAGCCCTGTAAGGAATTCTAGCAGGACCTCCTTTGCCTATTAGGCCACACACCCCTGATGCAGCCAATCCTCCTGGAGCTTACAGCAGGCCCTGTACGAAGAGCCCTGTAAGGAATTCTAGCAGGACCTCCTTTGCACATTAGGCCACACCCCTCTGATACAGCCAATCCTCCTGGAGTTCTCAGTAGGCCCTGTACGAAGAGCCCTGTAAGGAATTCTAGCAGGACCTCCTTTGCACATTAGGCCACACCCCTCTGATACAGCCAATCCTCCTGGAGTTCTCAGTAGGCCCTGTACGAAGAGCCCTGTAAGGAATTCTAGCAGGACCTCCTTTGCCTATTAGGCCACACCCCCTGATGCAGCCAATCCTCCTGGAGCTTCCAGTACGCCCTGTACGAAGAGCCCTGTAAGGAATTCTAGCAGGGCCTCCTTTGCCTATTAGGCCACACACCCCTGATGCAGCCAATCCTCCTGGAGCTCTCAGTAGGCCCTGTACGAAGAGCCCTGTAAGGAATTCTAGCAGGACCTCCTTTGCCTATTAGGCCACACACCCCTGATGCAGCCAATCCTCCTGGAGCTTACAGCAGGCCCTGTACGAAGAGCCCTGTAAGGAATTCTAGCAGGACCTCCTTTGCCTATTAGGCCACATCCCCTGATGCAGCCAATCCTCCTGGAGCTTCCACTAGGCCCTGTAAGAAGAGCCTTGTAAGGAATTCTAGCAGGACTTCCTTTGCATATTAGGCCACACACCACTGATGCAGCCAATCCTCCTGGAGCTTACAGCAGGCCCTGTACTAAGAGCCCTGTAAGGAATTCTAGCAGGACCTCCTTTGCCTATTAGGCCACACACCCCTGATGTAGCCAATCCTCCTGGAGCTTACAGTAGGCCCTGTACAAACAGCCCTGTAAGGAATTCTAGCAGGACCTCCTTTGCATATCAGGCCACACCCCCTGATGTAGCCAATCCTCCAAGAACTTACAAAAAAGAGCCTTGTAAGCTCTTGGAGGATTGGCTACAGCAGGGGTGTATGGCCTAACATGCAAAGGAGCTCCTGCTACAAAATGACCCCTGGTTCTATGCCAGGCCTCTCCTTAGCTTGCATAACAGAGGTAACAGCAGGGTGTTTTTTGTGGCAGGAACTCCTTTGCACATTAGGCCACACACCCCTGATGTAGCCAGTCCTCCAAAATCTTACAGAAGGCCCTGTACGAAGAGCCCTGTAAGCTCTTGGAGCATTGGCTACATCAGGGGTGTGTGTGGCCTAATAGGCAAAAGACTTCCTGCTGCAAAAAAAAAGGCCTTGTGTGACAGGTTGGATTTAGGGGTATAGGATGCAGAGAAAGCACCCACCATTCTCACATCACAGCAGCAAAAAAGGGCAACTAGAAAGATTAAAGGGTTGGAACCCTTTCCCTATGAAGAAAGGTTAAAACACTTGGGGCTCTTTAGCTTGGAGAAACGTCGACTGCGGAGACATGATAGAGGTTTACAAGATTCTGCATGGGATGGAGAAGGTAGAGAAAGAAGTACTTTTCTCCCTTTCTCACAATTTGAGAACTAGTGGACACTCAATGAAATTGCTGAGCAGTTGGGTTAGAACTGATAAAAGGAAGTCCTTCTTCACCCAAAGGGTGATGAACACATGGGATTCACTGCCACAGGAGGTGGTGGCGGCTACAAACATAGACAGCTTCAAGAGGGGATTAACTAAGCATATGGAGCAGAGGTCCATCAGTGGCTATTAGCCACAGCTTATCATTGGAACTCTCTGTCTGGGGCAGTGGTGCTCTGTATTCTTGGTGTTTGGGGGGGCACAGTGGAAGGGTGTCCTGGCCCCACTGGTGGACCTCCTGATGGCACTTAGGGGTTTTTGGCCACTGTGTGACAGAGAGTGTTGGACTGGATGGGCCACTGGCCTGATCCAACATGGCTTCTCTTATGTTCTTTTGTGACACAGAGTGTTGGACTGGAGGGGCCATTGGCCTGATCCAATGTGGCTTCTCTTATGCCCTTAGCATATGAAGGAAACTGGAAAAGAGGAAACAGAAAACTAGGCCACCTGCTTTTCAACACTACTTGATACTCTCCTACCAAACCAATGGACAAGAGGGGCAGTAAATGCCGACGGGCAAAAATAGTAGCAAAAAGGTTGTTATTTCAGTCAAGATAATAGAACACAAGCTGCTGGCCAAGATATTAAGACGAGTCATATAAAAGAAAACTTTCTTTTCCAGGAAAAAGAAAACAGAAGTAAAAGTGAAGCATCTCCGCTATACAGCCTTTTAAAAAGAAGCGTCCGGCTCATTATCTGCTCAAGGCCTCCATGAACCGATCCCCTTTTAGCACTTTCAAAGAGTCATTTCAAAAGGATATCTAAAGTCACCCCAGTAAACCAAACAGCCCTTCCTTAGAATAGAGAGAACCGGAGCCGGCTGAGGAGGTATCGATCTAATCCCATAGGAATGGGTATCATTAATTGTTCCCCAATGGCGCAAAGGAACAATAGCCAACTCTCCTGGCGCTTTTATGCTCACCGAACGGACCGATTTGCTTCTGCCACAGGGGTCTGGCCTTTCCAGGGGCAATTTTCTTTGCCGATGTCTATTTTTGTCATCTCCTTCTAGCGACTCAAATCACTTTGCATCGCCATGACCCAAACTTTTGTCTCCGTATGCTCTTCAGTGAAAGATAATTTGAGCCCACTTTTCAAATGCTCAAGGACCATGTATCAGGCACACAGCCCGAGGGGGGGGGGAGGGAGGGAGTTCCACCATAGTTCCTAAAAAAACATCATTGTGGGCTGAGGAGATTATTTCAGTTTGGGCACCAGAGGACCTCTGAAAAAGTGGGCAATAAGAACGTAAGAGAAGCCATCTTGGATCAGGCCAATGGCCCATCCAGTCCAACACTCTGTGTCACATGAGAACATAAGAGAAGCCATCTTGTATCAGGCCAATGGCCCATCCAGTCCAACACTCTGTGTCACATGAGAACGTAAGAGAAGCCATCTTGGATCAGGCCAATGGCCCATCCAGTCCAACACTCTGTGTCACATGAGAACGTAAGAGAAGCCATGTTGGATCAGTCCAATAGCCCATCCAGTCCAACACTCTGTGTCACATGAGAACATAAGAGAAGCCATGTTGGATCAGGCCAATGGCCCATCCAGTCCAACACTCTGTGTCACACGGTGGTAAAAAAACCCAAGTGCCATCAAGAGGTCCAACAGTGGGGCTAGAAGCCCTCCCACTGCGCCCCCCCAAGCACCAGAATAATAATAATAAATTTTATTTATATCCCGCCCTCCCCACCTCGGCAGGCTCAGGGTGGCTAACAACATTTCATAAAAACATACAATAATAGATAAAACCATTTAAATTTAACAATATAAAACATTAAACTTAACAGCATTAAATCCAATATATACAATTAAATAACTTCATCTAACAGTGTTGATGGTGTTTGACGCTAGTTCTGCCAGTATATACACAGCGGTATAGGTCTTTAAACCGCATTGGCAGATCCTTAATTAGCGGTCTTCTTTAGCAGTCCGAATGTGCAAGTTTAAAGAGGGTGGTCTTGCAGGCCCTGCGGAACTGATCAAGGTTCCGCAGGGCCCGCACCTCCTCGGGGAGTTGGTTCCATAGGGCAGGGGCCGCGATTGAAAAGGCCCGTGCTCTGGTATTCTGATATTTAATCTCTTTCGGTCCAGGGATAGTCATTAGATTTTTCCCGGCTGACCTCAGTGATCTCTGGGGTTCATATAGGGAAAGACGGTCCCTCAGGTAGGCGGGTCCTCAGCCATATAAGGCTTTAAAGGTAATGACCAACACTTTGTACTGGACCCGGTATATAATCGGCAGCCAGTGCAGTTCACGTAGCCCCGGCCGTATATGTTCCCATTTCGGGAGTCCCAACAACAGCCTGGCCGCCGCATTCTGCACTAGCTGCAGTCTCCGAGTCTGGCACAGAGGTAGCCCCAAGTAGAGGGCGTTACAGTAGTCCAATCTTGAGGTGACTGTTGCGTGGATCACTGTTGCGAGGTCCCGGCGCTCAAGGAAAGGGGCCAACTGCCTTGCCCGCTTCAGATGGAAGAATGCTGACTTGGCAGTGGCTGCTATCTGGGCCTCCATCGATAATGAAGGCTCCAGTAAAACACCCAGGCTCTTTACCTGGCACGCTGCTTTCAATGGCGTGCCGTCGAAGGCCGGGAGAGCTATTTCCCTTCCCAGAGCGCCGCGACCCACACAAAGGACCTCTGTCTTCGCTGGGTTCAACTTCAGCCCACTCAGCCTAAGCCATGTTGCAACAGCCTGTAAAGCCCAGTCGGGATTCCCTGGGGCGGAGTCGGGCCGTCCGTCCATTAGTAGATAGAGCTGGGTGTCATCTGCATATTGATGGCAACCCAGCCCAAACCGCCGGGCAATCTGGGCAAGGGGGCGCATATAGATGTTGAACAACTTTGGGGAGAGAACTGCTCCCTGAGGCACCCCACAATCCAGTGTGCGCCTCTGGGACCGCTCACTCCCGATAGCCATCCTCTGTCCCCGACCCAGGAGAAAGGAGGAAAGCCATTGCAAGGCCGACCCCTCAACCCCAATGTCGGCGAGGCGGCGTGTCAGTAGCCGATGGTCGACTGTATCAAATGCAGCCGACAGATCTAACAGCATCAGCACCGCAACGTCGCCTCGATCCAGTTGCCGCTGGAGGTCATCCACCAAGGCGACCAACACCGTCTCCGTTCCATGGCCCGGCCGGAAGCCAGACTGACATGGGTCTAGGACAGAAGCGTCATCCAGAAACCTCTGTAGCTGCAACGCCACAGCCCTCTCAATAATTTTACCTAAAAAGGGTAAATTGGACACCGGACGATAGTTCGCCAATTCGGCCGGGTCTGCTGTAGCTTTTTTCAAGAGAGGGCGGACCAAGGCCTCTTTCAGGTGTTGGAAAAAGCCCCTCTAAGAGGGATCTGTTTATGATGTCCCGTAAAGGACATCTAAGCTCCCTCTGGCAAGATTTAATCAGCCAGAATACAGAGCATCACTGCCCCAGACAGAGTTCCATCTATACCTTGAGGCTAATAGCCACTGATGGACCTCTGTCTTCAGTCTAAAGACAGAAAGCACCCGCACACGGGCCTTTTCATCTGCGGCCCCACAGCTTTGGAATCAGCTCCCAGAGGAGGTGCGGGCCCTGCGGAACCTCGATCAGTTCCGCAGGGCCTGCAAAACTACCCTCTTTAAACTGGCGTTTATGAATAGCTGAACTACAAGTGCATAATAAGGAAACATCCGCCATCAATACCAACAGATAGATATAGCGTCAAAGATAATACCACGGTTAGATTTAACTCAATGTAACTAGATTAATAATGGTTTTAATTGATGTATTAACTGGTTTTAAGACTAACTTAATGTCTACTAATGTAATGTTTTATTAATCCATTGTATTTCTATGTTGATGTTAGCCGCCCTGAGCCCGCTTCGGCGGGGGAGGGCGGGATACAAATAAAACTTTATCTTATCTTATCTTCTTATCTTATCTTATCTCTGCTCCATATGCTTATCCATTCTCCTCTTGAAGCTGTCTGTGCTTGTAGCCGCCGCCGCCACCTCCTGTGGCAGTGAGTTCCACATGTTAATCACCCTTTGGGTGAATCTAACCCAACTGCTCAGCAATTTCATCGAATGCCCACGAGTTCTTGTATTGTGAGAAAGGGAGACTACTTCTTTCTCTACTTTCTCTGTCCCATGCATAATCTTGAAAGCCTCTATCATGTCACCCCACAGTCAACATTTCTCCAAGCTAAAGAGCCCCAAGACCACAAATGAAACACAGCAGCAAGGTTGTTTCAGTGTACGATAGGACTGGACGCACATTGAAGACGGAGCAGTGGTCAAAAGATCTGGCTGGTGCGCCATATGAATACCTCCTGCAGTGCTCACGGATTCCCTGAGAGATGATCTGGGGCTCCTTGCAGATCAGTTGATGTGGGTGATGCTTCTGAAAGTACGAAGTGTGAGATCCGTTCCGCTAGGCTGACCGGTGGGGAGGTGGATCAGCGTCGAATGCCAAGGTATAGTCCCTGAGCCTCCAAACTCAGGAAGATCTGCCACACAAGGCACCCTATGCTCATCTCCAGTCTAAAGACAGGACTTAGTGCTCCAAAATGGGCTGCCCCATGACAAAATGTAAATTAAGACTCTGGGGGAAGTGGTATTCCAAATGAAGCTTAGGGCAGCATGAAATAATGCATTGTTTTGTATCAGGAGTGGCCAAACTGTGGCTCGGGAGCCACGGGTGACTCTTTCAAACATACTGTGTGTCTCTCAAAGCCCCCACTGCCCCGTTGGCAGGCAGCTTGGAGAATTCATTAAAAATTATGCTTTCTTTCTACCTCCTCTCCCCTTCCTAGTCTATTCTTCTTCCTTCCTTCCCCACCCTCCCTCCCTCAATCTTAACAGAAGCCATGTTGGATCAGGCCAATGGCCCCTCCAGTCCAACACTCTGTGTCCCATAAGAACAGAAGAGAAGCCATGTTGGATCAGGCCAATGGCCCATCCAGTCCAACACTCTGTGTCACATAAGAACATAAGAGAAGCCATGTTGGATCAGGCCAATGGCCCATCCAGAACAACACTCTGTGTCACATAAGAATGTAAGAGAAGCCATGTTGGATCAGGCCAGTGGCCCCTCCAGTCCAACACTCTGTGTCACATAAGAACAGAAGAGAAGCCATGTTGGATCAGGCCAGTGGCCCCTCCAGTCCAACACTCTGTGTCACATAAGAACAGAAGAGAAGCCATGTTGGATCAGGCCAGTGGCCCATCCAGTCCAACACTCTGTGTCACATAAGAACATAAGAGAAGCCATGTTGGATCAGGCCAATGGCCTATTTAGTCCAACACTCTGTGTCACACAGTGGCCAAAAAAACCCAGGCGCCATCAGGAGGTCCACCAGTGGGGCCAGGCCACTAGAAGCCCTCCCACATAAGAGAAGCCATGCTGGATCAGGCCAGTGGCCCATCTAGTCCAACACTCTGTGTCACATAGGAACAGAAGAGAAGCCATGTTGGATCAGGCCAGTGGCCCATCCAGTCCAACACTCTGTATCACACAGTGGCCAAAAAAAACCCAGGTGCCATCAGGAGGTCCACCAGTGGGGCCAGGACACTAGAAGCCCTCCAACTGTGTCCCCCCAAGCACCAAGAATACAGAGCATCACTTGCCCCAGACAGAGAGTTCCAACGATAAGCTGTGGCTAAGAGCCACTGATTGACCTCTGCTCCATATGCTTATCCAACGTCTGACATTCATTTCTTGAGGCTCTCGAACACCTGACGTTTATTCTGCGTAGCTCTTACGTAAAGCAAGTTAGGCCGCCCTTGTTCCCTATCAATAAAAGCAACATCTACAGTGAGTTATCTTTTTTTGGAGGTGCCAAATTTAGTGATCAGGACTGGAGCTGGTTTCATCCCTTGAGCCTTGGTCCCGTTCCTTGGTAGAATTCTGTAGCCATTTCCAGAGCATTCAAAAGAGGGGTGTCGTTTGGCCGAGGCGTCCGCGTTCCGCAGCCTCTCCTGCTCCCCTCTTGAGCGGCCACATCTTTAATGTGGGCAGATTAGATTTTGATTTTGGCACAGTATTTTTTTTTTTAACATAAGGGAGGAGAAATTAATTTCGAGGCTAAAAATAATATTGCAAAGCAGACCTTTCGGTATCATATGTCCTCCCCTCCTTCCTCCCTCTCTGCCATACTTTATTTTGAACGATGGACTGATACCCCCTTCCTCTTGGAAGGAAAAACTCTGTGCCAATGTCTGAGTCAGCATGAGAAAGACATCAAGCCAGCCCACTGTAGCTGCCATCCGCCAGCCGTCGGGTGAGGGAAGCGGGACGGTTCAGCTTGTAAAAGATCCAAAACCAGTTTTCCATAAGTATAAGGTATTTTTACATCATTATGGTTTGTAGAATCTTTCGAGCTCAAGTGCCGTGTTCTACTGGAGAAAGTTTTTCTTCCAGATGTTTTGTTCTTGGCTGCGGAGAACATCCTCAGTGGTGTTGCAGCCGGAGCAGGCGCTCTGACCTTCTTGGCTACTGTGCATTGAGCATTCTTGGCTGCTGTGCTGTGCCACCCAGCACCACTGGAAAACCAGTGCAAGTAGGTTGACATCAATATTCCCTCTAAGCTGTGGAGTCTTGTGAGCAAAAATTCCACTTTGTGAGCTACCTGCATTAAAGGTGTGATCTCCTGCATGAATTAGTGTGCTCTGGGGCCATTTTCCCTGAGCTAAGATAAAAAATTGTGTCAGCTGGAGGTTAAAAAAACTGTGAGCTAGCTCACGCTAACTCAGCTTAGAGCGAACACTGGCTGACATTACCAAAATTTGTACACAATCTGCCACTTTGTGGACAGGAATGAATTGGTCCAGGGATCCTGGTTTTTTTGGGGGGAGGGGCTTTCTAAGAACATAAGAGAAGCCATGTTAGATCAGGCCAATGGCCCATCCAGTCCAACACTCTGTGTCACACAGTGGCCAAAAAAATTATATGTGTGTGTGTGTGTGTGTGTATATGGCTCTATGTGTGTGTATATATATATATATACACACACACACATATACATACATATACACACTGTGGCTAATAGCCACTGATGGACCTCTGCTCCATATTTTATCTAACACCCTCTTGAAGGTGGCTATGCTTGTAGACGCCACCACCTCCTGTGGCAGTAAATTCCACATGTTAATCACCCTTTGGATGAAGAAGGACTTCCTTTTCTCCTTTCTAACCTGGCTGCTCAGCAATTTCATCAAATGCTCACGAGTTCTTGTATTGTGAGAAAGGAAGAAAAGTACTTCTTTCTCTACTTTCTCCATCCCATGCATTATCTTGTAAACCTCTATCATGGGCATAGAGCAGGGGGTCACTAGGAGAGTGTTTGTGAGGGGCTGGGAGATAGCTTGGAATTTCCTGCATTGTGCAGGGAGTTGGACTAGATGACCCCCGGGTGTCCATTCCGGCTCTATGTTCCTACAAGGCGCATCTGTCTGCTGCTACTCCCCATGTTGAAAACGAAAGGCAAACACATCAGAGATTAGAACAAACTTGGGAGCCCAGTAGCACCTTTATGACCAACCAAGTTCTATTCAGAATGTAAACTTTTGGTGTGCATGAACACTTTGTCAGATGACGAAATGGGGTACAGTCAGCAGCGCTACATATAGCTGGTGTAGCACCGCTCTCTGTGCCCCGTTTCATCGTCTGACGAAGCGTGTATGCACACCTAAAGTTTACATTCTGAATAAAACTTTGTTGGCTTTAAACAGGGGTGGCCAGACTTGCTTAATGCAAGAGCCGTGTAGAATAAACATCAGATAATTGAGAGCCACAAGTTTAACTTTAAATGAAGCAGGTTGCCTACAGCTTTCGTTGTGGCACCTAGTGTTTTCAGCAGCAATTTCAGTCCTATTCTCAAACTGACAATCTACACTGGAATCATACAGAGAGGAAGGAAGGAAGGAAGGAAGGAAGGAAGGAAGGAAGGAAGGAAGGAAGGAAGGAAGGAAGGAAGGAAGGAAGGAAGGAAGGAAGGAAGGAAGGAAGGAAGGAAGGAAGGAAGGAAGGAAGGAAGGAAGGAAGGAAGGAAGGAAGGAAGATCAAGGGTGGTGGGAGAGGTGGAAAGAAGGCAACTTTTAACTTTAAATGCATTCTTCAAACTGCCAGCTGGCTTGATTTGGAGAATCAATTTAAAGAGAGAAATATCTTCTCTGAGTTGGCTGCCAGGGCAGTGGGGGCTTCAAGAGCCTCAGAATGTGTGTGAAAGAACCACATGTGGTTCGGGAGCCACAGTTTGGCCACCCCTGGTCTTAAAGGTGCTACTGGACTCCAACTTTGTTCTAGAAGACTGCAGATTTATACCCTGCACTTCTCTCTGAATCAGAGTGGCTTATAATCTCCTATATCTTCCCCCCCACAACAGACACCCTGTGAGGTGGGTGGGGCTGAGAGGGCTCTCCCTGAAGAGCCCCTTTCAAGGACAACTCCTACGAGAGCTCTGGCTGACCCAAGGCCCTTCCAGCAGCTGCAAGCGGAGGAGTGGGGAATCAAACCCGGTTCTCCCAGATAAGAGAGCTCTGGCTGACCCAAGGCCATGCCAGCAGCTGCAAGTGGAGGAGGGGGGAATCAAACCCGGTTCTCCCAGATAAGAGAGCTCTGGCTGACCCGAGGCCTTTCTAGCAGCTGCAAGCGGAGGAGTGGGGAATCGAGCCCGGTTCTCCCAGATAAGAGTCCGCACACTTCACCACTACACCAAACTGGCTCATTATTGCTTCAGACCAACACAGATGCCCACCTGGATACATCAGAGACTGATATGTGGAATTCGCTGCCAGAGGATGCACTGATGTCCACTGGAACAAACAGTTTTCAAAGGGGAATAGAAAGACACACAGAGGACAAACCTATGAATTGCTACTAGCCATGGTGACTGAGGGAAACCTCCACATTCAGAGGCACTAAGGCTCTGAATCCTAGAGCCAGAAGGCAACATCAAGAGAAGGCCTTGGTCTCTATGCTGTGTTGTTGGTCCTCCGGAGGAACTGGTTGGCCTCTGTGTGAGACAGGAGGCTGGACTAGATGGACCCTCCCTGGTCTGACCCAGCAGGGCTCTTCTGATGTTCTTATGAAGGCCTCAGCCTCTCTGCCTTGTTGCTGGCCCTCCAGAGGAACTGGTCAGCCACAGTGTGAGACAGGAGGCTGGACTAGATGGACTCTCCCTGGTCTGACCCAGCAGGGCTCTTCGGATGTTCTTATGAAGGCCTCAGCCTCTCTGTCCTGTTGCTGGCCCTCCAAAGGAACTGGTCAGCCACAGTGTGAGACAGGAGGCTGGACTAGATGTGCCCTGATCCAGCAGGGCTCTTCTGATGTTCTTATGAAGGCCTCAGTCTCTTTGCCCTGTTGCTGGCCCTCCAGAGGAAGTGGCTGGCCACTGTGTGAGACAGGAGGCTGGACTAGATGGACCCTGATCCAGCAGGGCTCTTCTGATGTTCTTATGAAGGCCTCAGCCTCTCTGCCCTGTTGTTGGCCTTCCAGAGGAACTGGGTGGCCAACGTGTGAGTCAGGATGCTGGACTAGATGGACTTCTGGTCTGATCCAGCAGGGCTGTTCATACGTTCTTATGAAGGCCTCAAACTCTATGCCCTGTTCTCACCCTCCAGAGGAACTGTTTGGCCACTGTGTGAGACAGGATGCTGGACTAGATGGACCACTGGTCTGATCCAGCAGGGCTCTTCAGAATGTTCTTATGAAGGTCTTGGCCTCTCGGCCCTGTTGTTGGCCCTCCAGAGAAATTGGTTGGCCACTGTGTGAGAGAGGCGGCTGGACTAGACGGACTCTCACTGGTCTGATCCAGCAGGGCTCTTCTTATGTTGTTTCAAGAACAATTTTCAAGCTCTGCTTTCACCTTTCAAAATAAGGGTTTCCATATGGGGTGATAGCAACACTTTGAGGACTTGGACTAAAAACGCTTGACTGGCTTTCTGAGAGCCAAGCTGTTTTTTTTTTTCCAATCACATTTCATAAAACAGTTTCACGGGAGTCTTACGTTATGGAAAGAGCAGGTATGTGTGATCACAGACACATGCTGAACAGCTTTAATAATAGGCTTGTCAATCGAAAATAGTTTTCTGATGCATGAGCAATATGATTTGGTGAATGGAAAATTGAATTCTGATTGACCCAGCCGCTTTTTCCTCAATTAAACTCACGAAAGGTGGTTTCTAAAAATGTATAGCCCATCGGGAAGACTGCAAAACCACTCGCCCGGGGCTGAGAGACTCCGCGGAATGAAAGGTGCCGAATTCTCGATGCTCGCTTTCAGAAATCCCATTTACAACCTGCCCTTTGATATCACCTGAAGCCAAGCAAAAACTGTGAAATAATTAACAAAAGAACTCAATAAAACAACTTAATAACCATATTGCAAAATATTTTAAAGACAAAAACTTATTAACTAAATTACAATTACTTAAAGACATACGACACAAAAGAAAAGTGCAGAAAAGGGCAACTAGAATGATTATAGGTTTTGGAACACTTTCCCTATGAAAAAAGGTTAAAACGCTTGGGGCTCTTTAGCTTGGAGAAACGTCGACTGCGGGGTGACATGATAGAGGTTGACAAGATGGGATGGAGAAGGTAGAGAAAGAAGTCCTTTTCTCCCTTTCTCACAATACAAGAACTCCTGGGCATTCGATGAAATTGCTGAGCAGTCGGGTTAAAACAGATAAAAGGAGGTACTTCTTCACCCAGAGGGTGATTAACATGTGGAATTCACTGCCAAAGGAGGTGGTGGCGTCTACAAGCATAGAAGCTTCAAGAGGGGGTTAGATAAAAATATGGAGCAGAGGTCCATCAGTAGCTATTAGCCACTGATATATATATATACATCACACACACACACACACATTTTTGGCCGCTGTGTGATACAGAGTGTTGGACTGGATGGGCCGTTGGCCTGATCCAACATGGCTTCTCTTATGTTCTTATCCTAATATCAAAAATTCATCCTAATTACAATCAAGTAACAATTGACAATACTATCCAAGTTTCCTTATTTCATTTATTCAAGTCCTTTTAATAACGTCAGTTTCCAACTTCTTAAAAACTCACGACGATTCACCCGTTTCAATGAGTTGAATTAAAGTGCTGGTGCTCCAGATGTAATTCCACAGGAAAAGTTTCTATGTTTTCAGGATGCTTCTTCAGTCTTGCCAACTTTCAGGCTTCCAATATTTATACGAGAACTTTTCAAATGTGAAGTTGAAGTGGGTATACAGCAAGCCTCTGACGGGAATGCGCCTTTACTTCTGTTTCTGGAAAAAACCCTTCCTCAGAGAGGCATACCTCAACGTATGTATCTTATCACATATAACTTGTGCACAGCACTCAAGCACGGAGAAAACCCCTTTAATATCACCTGGCAGAGTAGCTAGGCTGGACTGTGAACATAAGAGAAGCCATATTGGATCAGGCCAGTGGCCCACCCAGTCCAACACTCTGTGTCGCAAAAAGAACATACGAGAAGCCATGTTGAATCAGGCCAATGGCCCATCCAGTCCAACACTCTGTGTCACATAAGAACATGAGAGAAGCCATGTTGGATCAGGCCAATGGCCCATCCAGTCCAACACTCTGTGTCACAAAAGAACATAAGAGAAGCCATGTTGGATCAGGCCAATGGCCCATCCAGTCCAACACTCTGTGTCACATAAGAACATGAGAGAAGCCATGTTGGATCAGGCCAATGGCCCATCCAGTCCAACACTCTGTGTTACATAAGAACATAAGAGAAGCCATACTGGATCAGGCCAATGGCTCATCCAGTCCAACACTCTGTGTCACAAAAGAACATAAGAGAAGCCATGTTGGATCAGGCCAATGGCCCATCCAGTCCAACACTCTGTGTCACATAAGAACATGAGAGAAGCCATGTTGGATCAGGCTAGTGGCCCATCCAGTCCAACACTCTGTGTCACAAAAGAACATACGAGAAGCCATGTTGGATCAGGCCAATGGCCCATCCAGTCCAACACTCTGTGTCACATAAGAACATGAGAGAAGCCATGTTGGATCAGGCCAATGGCCCATCCAGTCCAACACTCTGTGTCACATAAGAACATGAGAGAAGCCATGTTGGATCAGGACAATGGCCCATCCAGTCCAACACTCTGTGTCACATAAGAACATGAGAGAAGCCATGTTGGATCAGGCCAATGGCCCATCCAGTCCAACACTCTGTGTCACAAAAGAACATAAGAGAAGCCATGTTGGATCAGGCCAATGGCCCATCCAGTCCAACACTCTGTGTCACATAAGAACATGAGAGAAGCCATGTTGGATCAGGCCAATGGCCCATCCAGTCCAACACTCTGTGTCACATAAGAACATAAGAGAAGCCATGTTGGATCAGGCCAATGGCCCATCCAGTCCAACACTCTGTGTCACACAGTGCCAAAGAACCCAAGTTCCATCAGGAGGTCCACCAGTGGAGCTAGATGCCTTCCCACTGTGCCCCCCTGCACCAAGCACAAGAATACAGAGCATCATTGTCCCAGACAGAGAGTTCCAACTTTGAGGCTCCACAACAACCTCAAAATAGGAGGATTAGTAATGGCAGCGGCGGTGGAAATCATGGTCGAGTTGAAGCAGACTTACAGCAGGGTCAGGGAGCCGGTTTGGGGTAGTGGTGAAGTGCATGGACTCTTATCTGGGAGAACCGGGTTTGATTCCCCACTCCTCCACTCGCAGCTGCCAGAATGGCCTTGGGTCAGCCATAGCTCTGGCAGAGGTTGTCCTTGAAAGGGCAGTTTCTGTCAAAGCTCTCTCAGCCCAACCCACCTCACAGGGTGTCTGCTGTGGGGGAAGAAGGGAAAGGAGATTGTGAGCCGCTCTGAGACTCTGAAATTCAGAGTGGAGGGATATAAATCCATCCATCCATATATATATATATATATATATATATATATATATATATATATATATATATATATATATATATATATATATATAATGGTAACCATTAAGGGCCATCAAGTCATAATTGACTTAACAATGACTCCTCAAGGGGTTTTCAAGACACCAACAGAGGTGGTTTGCCATGGCTCGCATCTGCATAGCAACCCTGGGCTTCTTGGTGGTCTCCCATCTAAAATGATCACCGGCTTCAAGTCCTTGTAGGGCTGTCCTATAGAGGATGGTGTGGAATTGTTTTCTGTGGCCCCAGAAGGTCGGACCAGAACCAATGGGTTGAAATTAAATCAAAAGAGTTTCCGGCTCAACATGAGGAAGAACTTCCTGACCGTTAGAGCGGTTCCTCAGTGGAACAGGCTTCCTCGGGAGGTGGTGGGCTCTCCTTCCTTGGAGGTTTTTCAATTGGATGGCCCTCTGACAGCAATGAGGATCCTGTGAATTTAGGGGGAGGTGTTTGTGAGTTTCCTGCATTGTGTAGTGCGTGGGACTCGATGACCCTGGAGGTCCCTTCCAACTTTATGCTTCTATTAGCCAAGGCCCACTCTGATTAGTATCTGAGATCTGATGAGACCAGGCTAGCTTGGGCCATCCAGGTGATTTGCCATTGCCTCCCTCCACACAGCGATCCTGGAATTCCTTGCTGGTCTCCTATCTGAGTACTAACCTTTGCCAAACCTGCTTTGATTCCAACTTCTGACAAGCTCCAGCTAGGACTATTCGGGCTGCTAATACACATATACCGTCTCTGATTCCAGCAAAGAAGAAGAAGAAGATATTGGATTTATATCCCGCCCTCCACTCCGAAGAGTCTCAGAGCGGCTCACAATCTCCTTTACCTTCCTCCCCCACAACAGACACCCTGCGAGGTGGGTGGGGCTGGAGAGGGCTCTCATAGCAGCTGCCCTTTCAAGGACAACCTCTGCCAGAGCTATGGCTGACCCAAGGCCATGCTAGCAGGTACAAGTGGAGGAGTGGGGAATCAAACCCGGTTCTCCCAGGTAAGAGTCTGCACACTTAACCACTATACCAAACTGGCTCTCATTAAAAGGCCTTTTCATTCACTCTTCCATTTAGAGGCAAGTTTAGTGTAGTGGTTAAGTGTGCAGACTTTTATCTGGGAGAACCAGGTTTGATTCCCCACTCCTCTACTTGCAGCTGCTGGAATAGCCTTGGGTTAACCATAGCTATTGCAGGAGTTGTCCTAGAAAGGGCAGCTGCTGTGAGAACTCTCTCAGCCCCACCCACCTCGCAGGGTGTCTGTTGTGGGGGGAGAAGATACAGGAGATTGTAAGCCGCTCTGAGTCTCTGATTCAGAGAGAAGGGCGGAGTATAAATCTGCAGTCTTCTTATTTATCATCCTTTGACCTTCTTGATTCTCTTGTTGAGCATGCTTCCCAAACTCCCCCAGTATTATTTGCATTTTCACATTTCCATGCTTGGGCAACCTGGAGCCCTTTCGCCTACTGCTTAGGGGTTAATTCCCTTTTTCCGTAGTCAGGCGTGGAGCAGGAATCATGCTTGTAGCAACACTCGCCCGCTGGCTTTTCGCCAAAACCGCCAAGTGCCTTTCCGAGACGTCTACCAGAGGCATGAAAAGCAACCTTATTTCCATAACATTCGCTGCAACCATTATTGCAAGGGCCTTCTTGAAAGCGAGCTGAGATTCCTGAATTAATATGAACAGGAAGATGCTTTTAGACATCTTGCGGGACCCGGCACAGAGGCATTTGCTGTAAGTTTGTGTTGAAAGGTTCTTGGCACACCCCTGTTGTGTTGTTAGAGGGACAAAGCATTGAGCTCCAATCTGATGCGGATGAGGCCTGGCGTTCCCTTGAGAGAGGGAGTGATAGAATGTATCCTCTTTTGATTTGGTTGGTAAGAGACTGCTTTTACTGTGGTTCGCTGTGCATCGCCCTGCCCATCGCTTGACATGTTAACGTGCGCTGAAAGGAGATGGACGACTGGCGTCCCTCTTGCTGTGCTCTGCTTATCACCACTGCTCAGCAGCAGGGCCTGTTCACCCACTAAGCAAACTAGGCAGTTGTCTAGGGTGCCAAGAGGCCAGGGTAGCTGAATTGGGCTCCCCCCTCTAGTGCCCAAGACAACCGGCTAGTTGCCTTCCGGCCTCCTGTCACCCTGTTGCTCTGTTCGCCCCCCCCCCCCCGCCCCGAGCTGCCAGGACTAAAACTGCACCCTACCAGTTTCTCCCAGCCCACGCCTGCACATTTCATTAAAAGACAGATCGGCTACATCAGGGGTGTAGCGACACTAGGGACGTGGGCGGGCGGATGTCCCTTTAAAAAGAAAAGCCCAATGGCGCATCCAGTCCAATACTCCGTGTCACATAAGAACGTAAGAGAAGCCATGTTGGATCAGGCCAGTGGCCCATCCAGTCCAACACTCTGTGTCACATAAGAACATGAGGGAAGCCATGTTGGATCAGGCCAATGGCTCCTCCAGTCCAACACTCTGTCACATAAGAAAATAAGAGAAGCCATGTTGGATCAGGCCAACGGACCATCCAGTCCAACACTCTGTGTCACAGTGGCCAAAAAAACCCTAGGTGCCATCAAGAGGTCCATCAGTGGGGCCAAGACACTAGAAACTCTTCCACTGTTGCCCGTCCCCAAGCACCAAGAATACAGAGCATCACTGCCCCAGATAGAGCGTTCTATCAATTACACTGTGCTAACAGCCACTGATGGATCTCTGCTCCAGATGTTTATTCAATCCCCTCTTGAAACATATTAGGCCACGTGCCCCTGATGTAGCCAATCTTCCAAGACTCCGTATCACATGAGAACATAAGAGAAGCCATATTGGATCAGGCCAATGGCCCATCCAGTCCAACACTCTGTGTCACATAAGAACTTAAGAGAAGCCATGCTGGATCAAGCCAATGGCCCATCCAGTCCAACACTGTGTCACATAAGAAAAGAAGAAAAGCCATGTTGGATCAGGCCAAAGGCCCATCCAGTCCAACACTCTGTGTCACATAAGAACATAAGAGAAGCCATGTTGGATCAGGCCAACGGCCCATCCAGTCCAACATTCTGTGTCACACAGTGGCCAAAAAACCCCTAGGTGCCATCAAGAGGTCCATCAGTGGGGCCAGGACACTAGAAACTCTTCCACTGTTGCCCGTCCCCAAGCACCAAAAATACAGAGCATCACTGCCCCAGGCAGAGCGTTCTATCAATTACACTGTGCTAACAGACACTGATAGACCTCTGCTCCAGATGTTTATTCAATCCCCTCTTGAAACATATTAGGCCACGTACCCCTGATGTAGCCAATCTTCCAAGACGTTACAGGGCTTTTAATACAGGGCCTACTGAAAGCTCCAGGAGGATTGGCTACATCAGGGGTGAGGGTTAGGGTTACAGTGGCCTAATATGCAAAGGAATACCTGCTACAAAAAAGCACTGTTTATCTGTCCTCCACACTTCCCCCCACTCCCCACTTCTTTTGTTCCCCCTTACTTGGCAACAACTTGATTAATGGCTAAGTCTCTAGTAGTTTTTGTTCCACATCACACTGTCCAGCTCTAGAAAAAATCCAGAAAAGGGCAACTAGAATGACTAAAGGTTTGGGACACTTTCCCTATGAAAAAAAGGTTAAAACGCTTCAGGCTCTTTAGATTGGAGAAACGTCAACTGCGGGGTGACATGATAGAGGTTGACAAGATTATGCATGGGATGGAGAAAGAAGAGAAAGAAATACTTTTCTCCCTTTCTCACAATACAAGAATTTGTGGGCATTCAATAAAATTGCTGAGCAGTCAGGTTAAAATGGATAAAAGGAAGTCTTTCTTCACCCAAAGGGTGATAAACATGTGGAATTTACTGCCACAGGAGGTGGTGGTGGCTTCAAGAGGGGATTGGATAAAAATATGGAGCAGAGGTCCATCAGTGGCTATTAGCTGCAGTGTGTGCGTATATACATACACACACACATGTATATATATTGGCCACAGTGTGACACAGAGTGTTGGACTGGATGAGCCATTGGCCTGATCCAACATGACTTCTCTTATGTTCTTATGTGACACAGTGTTGGACTAGAGGGACCATTGGCCTGATCCAACATGGCTTCTCTTATCTTCTTATGTGGCACAGAGTGTTGGACTGGAGGGACCATGGCCTGATCCAACATGGCTTCTCTGATGTTCTTATGTGACACAGAATGTTGGACTGGATGGGCCATTGGCCTGATCCAACATGGCTGCTCTGATGTTCTTATGTGACACAGAGTGTTGGACTGGAGGGACCATGGCCTGATCCAACATGGCTGCTCTGATGTTCTTATGTGACAGAGTGTTGGACTGGATGGGCCATTGGCCTGATCCAACATGGCTTCTCTGATGTTCTTATGTGACACAGAATGTTGGACTGGATGGGCCATTGGCCTGATCCAACATGGCTGCTCTGATGTTCTTATGTGACACAGAATGTTGGACTGGATGGGCCATTGGCCTGATCCAACATGGCTTCTCTGATGTTCTTATGTGACACAGAATGTTGGACTGGATGGGCCATTGGCCTGATCCAACATGGCTGCTCTGATGTTCTTATGTGACACAGAGTGTTGGACTGGAGGGACCATTGGCCTGATCCAACATGGCTTCTCTTATGTTCTTATGTTCTGGCAGCTTGCGTTCCACCCTGCATTTCTTTCTTCAGCGGATGAGCAAAGGCTTTGGAGCCCGGTGTGTTAACTCTTGTTGGCTTCCACAGTGTATTCGGAGGGGAAATGTCTACCTTTTATACTTCATGACATAATGATGTTTGGGGAGAACGGGGCCGAAATTTAGTGCCATTCTCCTTAAGGGCATTTTCCGCCGAGTGTCACAGTTGACCTGATATAGAAAGAGAGAGCCTGCCTCCGTTTCGGGGATGAAGTACGGCATATATTACCAATATATATGACTGATATATATATATATATATATATATATATATATATATAAAGAGAGAGCCCAGTTCCTGTGGAAGTGACATGGCGCAATAAAGATTTTATTAGCGTAGGCTTGAGGTGGCTGTATGACTCCCAGGCCTACCAAGTCTGGAGTTTTACACTGCTGCTGCACTGTCGTGCAGTTGGGCTTCTGTGGGTCATGCCCTGAGCCGCCACTATTTTATTCCGAATGCTCAGCCATGCAGGGGTTTTTAAGCAGTGCAAAAACAAAGTCTGTTTGTTCACTCCTACCGTAGTCGAGGCATAGTACAAATCTATACATAGGTGTGTTTGGTGTAGTAGTTAAGTGTGCGGACTCTTATCTGGGAGAACCGGCTTTGATTCCCCCACTCCTCCACTTGCACCTGCTGGCATGGCCTTGGGTCAGCCATAGCTCCCTTATCTGGGAGAACCGGGTTTGATTCCCCACTCCTCCACTTGCAGCTGCTGGAATGGCCTTGGTTCAGCCATAGCTCCCTTATCTGGGAGAACCGGGTTTGATTCCCCACTCCTCCACTTGCAGCTGCTGGAATGGCCTTGGTTCAGCCATAGCTCCCTTATCTGGGAGAACCGGGTTTGATTCCCCACTCCTCCACTTGCAGCTGCTGGAATGGCCTTGGGTCAGCCAGAGCTCTCTTATCTGGGAGAACCGGGTTTGATTCCCCACTCCTCCACTTGCAGCTGCTGGAATGGCCTTGAGTCAGCCATAGCTCTTATCTGGGAGAACCGGCTTTGATTCCCCCACTCCTCCACTCGCAGCTGCTGGAACGGCCTTGGGTCAGCCAGAGCTATCTTATCTGGGAGAACCGGGTTTGATTCCCCACTCCTCCACCTGCAGCTGCTGGAATGCCCTTGGGTCAGCCGTAGCTCTCATGGGAGTTGTCCTTGAAAGAGCAGTTGCTGTGAGAGTCCTCTCAGCCCCACCCACTTCACAGGGTGTCTGTTGTGAGCGGAGAAGATATAGGAGATTGTGAGCCGCTCTGAGTCTCTGATTCGGAGAGAAGAGCGGGCTATAAATCTGTAATGCTTTTCTTCCTTCACTTGCAGCTGCTGGAATGGCCTTGGGTCAGCCATAGCTGTCGCAGGAGTTGTCCTTGAAAGGCAACTGCTGTGAGAGTCCACTCAGCCCCACCCACCTCACAGGGTGTCTGTTGTGGGGGGAGAAGATACAGGAGATTGTAAGCCGCTCTCAGTCTCTGATTCAGGGAGATGGGCGGGGTATAAATCTGCAGTCTGCTTCTTCTTCTTCTGACACAGTTCCAGGAAAAGTCTTAAAATATGCAGAAGTTTTTTGCTAACAGAAACCTCCATAACCCTGTTGCTAAACCCAGGGGTCTGTTTATGTTTTAATACCAGTGAATGGCTGATATCAGAAACATATGAGGAATACTTCCCCTACCCATTTATTCAAATGTTAAAAGATCAGAATATTTTAATAGAGGGACTGCATGCTGTGAAGTCACAGCTGATTCAAGGTTGACTCCTCATGGGGTTTCAAGGCAGGAAAGGTTCAGAGGTCGTTTGCTGTTGCCTGCTTCTGCATAGCAACCCAGGAGGTCCTTGATGGCCTCCTGTCCTAATACTAAATGGGGATAACCCTGCTTAGCTTCCAGAGTAGAGGAGGAGAAGGAGAAGAAGGAGGAGAAGAAGAACAAGGAGAAGGAGAAGGAGAAGAAAGAGAAGAAGAAGATGATGATATTCGATTTATACCCTATCCTTCACTGAATCCCAGAGTGGCTTACAATCTCCTTAACCTTCTTCCCCCATGACAGATACCCAGTGAGGTTAGTGGGGTTGAGAGAGCTCTCCCAAAAGCTGCCCTTTCAAGGACAGCTTTGCGAGAGCTATGGCAATCCCAGCAGCTGCAAGCAGAGGAGTAGGGAATCAAAGCTGGTTCTCCCAGATAAGAAGATGATATTGGATATATACCCCGCCCTTCAATCTGAATCTCAGAGTGGCTCACAATCTCCTTTACCTTCCTCCCCCACAACAGCCACCCTGTGAGGTGGGTGGGGCTGAGAGAGCTCTGACAGAAGCCGCCCTTTCGAGGACAACTCTGCAAGAGTTGTGGCTGACCCAAGTGGAGGAGTGGGGCAAGTGGAGGAGTGGGGAAGTGGCAAGTGGAGGAGTGGGGAATCGAGCCCGGTTCTCCCAGATAAGAGTCCGCACACTTCACCGCTACACCAAGTCAACTACAGGATAAAGGTAGGTGGAATTGTGCTGGCAGCTGCTGCCAAAGTAACATTAAAAAAAAAAAAATCTGCACAGCCAATCAAATCACCAGTAGTTAATTAGAAGCCTCACTTGGGGCAAAAGCCCTACCTGACCCCATCAACTTCTTAAAAACACTTGGTGGGCACCAGAAAAGGTGCCCACTGGCACCTTGGCATTCGCGGACACCACCTTTGGGACCCCTGGTTTACAGGCTTTAACTTCCTACTCTCATTATCAGTCCTGATTGAGCCGCCAGGGATTTAAAAAAAAAAAAATCACTTCCCATTCAGGAACAACACAGTTGCTGTTAGGCTACGACCGGGGAAAAGGATTTTAAAAAGAGGGAACGGGGAAAAAAGGAAAGAAGTCAAAGGCATCGCGCCACAGTCTCATATCCGCATGGACGGGGAGGCCGTTCCAGCTCGGCAGGGCCCCGTCAAAAGCAGAAAGCTCCAAGAGAAGATAATGAACGTAATTGCGGTTAGTTATCGTTTGGTCTCCTCGCGAGCCCCGTTTTATAAGCCCCGTTTTATAACTCTGCTACCAGCAGAGCTGTTTTATGCCGTGCCTTTTTTTTTTTCCCCCGCGTGGCAATCTTTCCATAAATCAAGGCAAAAAGCCAATAGCGGGGCGGCTTCTCTTGCAGCCTGTTTGACAATAAAAGTTAACACGGGAGCCCTGCCTGGTATCAATCTTCATAAATGTGCCCCTGCTAGGGATAAGGCCCGTCTCACAGCTCCGCAGCCTTCCACTAATAAAGCATGCACAGGAGTGAGCCCGGGGGCCTTAATGGGTCTTCAGAACGACTCCAGATTCTGCGTATAAGGGTGTCATTTGACTTATATGAAGCTGCCTTATACTGAATCAGACCCTTGGTCCATCAAAGTCAGTATTGTCTTCTCAGACTGGCAGCGGCTCTCCAGGGTCTCAAGCTGAGGTTTTTCACACCTATTTGCCTGGACCCTTTTTTGGAGATGCCAGGGATTGAACCTGGGACCTTCTGCTTCCCAAGCAGATGCTCTACCACTGAGCCACCGTCCCTCCCCTTAGGGACTTAGGGAACGAAAGGGGGGGGGGTTTGAGTAAGCAAAAGGTTACCTCCTCCCCCCTCGTCCTTTTATCTTATACATCTCCAGGAGTCATTTCGTAGAAAAATAGGTGGTGGAGCTCATTAGCGTACGACGCCTCCCCCCCAGTCAAAAGCAACCGGATGCAAGACAGGAGGGCCCTGGGCAAGCGAAGCCTGCTGGGGCTGGTTAGAGATCCAGCCGGCCAAGCAGGCCTCGCTCTCCTGGGGCTCTCCTTGGCCCCACAGTCAAAAGGCCAGCAGACCCCTCAAAATCACATCAGAAGTGGAGAAAGGGTGGTGCGGGCTTCTCCAGGGGTTAATGAGGGCTGCTGGGAGTGTGGCAAAGCTCCGGGTGGCTGGCTGGCTGCCCGCTCTCCTCATCCAGGGATTGTTATGCAGCTGCACCTCCTATTCAATGGACAAGGTAGGTGGGGAGGAGGAGGGGGAACCCTCAGAAAGGTTCAGGACCTGAGCTCCTGCTGAATTCAAGGCCTGTACATCTCCATTTGTCCAAGGGTTCAAAGAAGCCTAATCCTCACTGCCAAAGATATTCTGCTGCTCAAAACGTTTTTTTTCTGGACAGCCAGGGAAATAACAGCAGGGAATGAGCAAAGAGGGGTTCCACACAGAACCAGGTGGGCGGCCGTTTCGATCCAAAGCAGCAGAACAAAGCAGCAGTAGAACAGTCTGAAGCAGTGGAACAAAGCGCCTTTAAGACCAACCAAGTTTTATTCAGAATGTAAGCTTTCGTGTGTAAGAAGCACACTTAATCAGACAATAGGATGAAATGGCACGCAGTCTTCGATATGGAGAAAGTGGGCAGTGAGTTACTATGCAAAGTCATGGAAACGTTTTTCAGCAGATTAAAAATTGAGGTCTGGTGACTGTAAGTTTGTGTTGACCGGGCTGAAACAACAACAAAGGCAATATAAGTCGGAATAGAAGATTGATGTCTCTGTCATTAAGGTACCCTGGATGCGAAAACTGCAATACATAGGAGTCTGTTGTAATGTTAGCTCTGGATTAAAATGCGGGCAATACCTTGTGATACTTTTAATCTGCTAAAATTAAGCAGCTAAAATTAAGCAGAACGATTGCTGAGTTGTACGGGCAGGCAGAACGGCTGCTGCTGCACAGTCTGCACTGGCTACCAATTGAGTACCAGGTCCGTTTCAAGGTTTTAGGATTAACTTTTAAAGCCTTACGCGGCTTGGGACCGACATACCTACGGCACCATCTCTCCCCAGACGAGCCCCGGAGGCCTCTAAGATCGGCCAACCAATACCTTCTGACCATCCCCGGCCTAAAGGACGTCCGGGCTTGCCTTGACCAAGGCCAGGGCCTTTTCGGTCCTGGCCCCAACCCGGTGGAATCAGCTCCCCAAGGAGATGCGGGCCCTGCCGGATCTATTGCTATTCCAGAGGGCCTGTAAAACGGAGCTGTTCCCCCAGGCTTTTGGCTGAGAAGAAGAAGATGATATTGGATTTATATCCTGCCCTCCACTCCGAAGAGTCTCAGAGCGGCTCACAATCTTCTTTACCTTCCTCCCCCCACAAGAGACACCCTGTGAGGTAGATGAAGATATTGGATTTATATCTCGCCCTCCACTCCGAAGAGTCTCAGAGCGGCTCACAATCTCCTTTACCTTCTTCCCCTTCCCACAAGAGACACCCTGTGAGGTAGATGAAGATATTGGATTTATATCCTGCCCTCCAGTCCGAAGAGACCTAGAGCAGCTCACAATCTCCTTTACCTTCTTCCCCCTCCCACAAGAGACACCCTGTGAGGTAGATGAAGATATTGGATTTATATCCCGCCCTCCACTCCGAAGAGTCCCAGAGCGGCTCACAATCTCCTTTCCCTTTCTCCCCCTCCCACAAGAGACACCCTGTGAGGTAGATGAAGATATTGGATTTATATCCTGCCCTCCACTCCGAAGAGTCCCAGAGCGGCTCACAATCTTTACCTTCCTCCCCCACAACAGACACCCTGTGAGGTGGGTGGGGCTGGAGAGGGCTCTCACAGCAGCTGCCCTTTCAAGGACAACCTCTGCCAGAGCTATGGCTGCCCCAAGGCCATTCCAGCAGGTGCAAGTGGAGGAGTGGGGAATCAAACCCGGTTCTCCCAGATAAGAGTCTGCACACTTCACCACTACACCAAACCAGCAGGCGGGCGTCCTCATACCAGCTAGTTGGCCTCCCTGCACATCCTGTGTTTCAATCTGTGAAGGATGTACACTGTATACTGACGCTACCTTATTTTATTTCATTTTAATGGTTTGAACTGTTTAAATTTAATCGTCTTATGATGTGATTTTAACTGTTTTATTATGTTGTAATCCGCCCTGAGCCCGACCTGGGAAAAGGCGGACTGGAAATCAGCAAAAACAAACGGACGTTTCCATGACTCCGCATACTAACTCACTGCCCACTTTCTCTATATTGAGGATTGCTTGCCATTCCATCCTACTGACTGATGAAGGTGCGCTTCTAGAACACAAAAGCTGACATTCTGAATAAAACTTTGGTGTTCCACAAAGGCAGCTTTCAGCAAGCGTTTTGGTAAAGTGGACCAGGCTAGCCAAAATCTCATTTTGGAAGATAAGCAGGGCCGGCCTGTGCTTGGATTGGAGACCGCCGAGGAACTCCAGGCTTGCCTATGCAGAGGCCTGCAACTGCAACAAAGAAGACACTGGATACCTCACTTTCAACGGAGGCTTAGGTCACATATATTGCCAAGGTGGCCTTTTTTCATCTTCGACAAGCCCGGCAGCTGGCTCCCCTCTTATCTCGCTCGGACCTAGCCACAGTAATCCATGCGGCAGTCAACTCCAGACTAGACCTACCTTAGGGACCGTGCCTTCCCATATACTCCCCAGAGAGTGCTGCGATCCGGCTCTCGAAATCTGTTCGTAATCCCCGGGCCAAAGGAGGCCCGCTTGAAGTCAACCAGGGACAGGGCCTTCTCAATCTCAGCCCCTTGCTGGTGGAACCAGTTACCGGAGGAGGTCGGGGCCCTGCAAGACTTTGGACAGTTCCGCAGGGCCTGTAAGACAGTCCTCTTCCGGTTGGCTTATAACTGACCGGCATTGAAATATTCTGAAGGAAGATTGTAAGATAGCACACCGACATTGACCGATATTGATATTTTAGTTGTTTTAATGATGTCAATTATTATGTATTTTAATTCTTAAATTCTATTGTTAGAATGTCTATGTTGTAAGCCGCCCTGAGCCCGCCTCGGTGGGGTAGGGTGGGATATAAATGAAATGAAATGAAAATAGACTACTGTAACTCGCCCTATGCTGGCTTATCCTTGAGTCTGATCCGGAAGCTCCAACGGGTTAAGAACGCGGCAGCACAAGTCCCGACAAGAACGCCACGGATGGCACATATTCTACCTGCGCTGCGCCAGCTACACTGGTTGCCAGTTGCATACCGGATCAGATTCAAGGTTTCGGTTATGACTTTCAAGGCCTTGAGAGGTCTGGGACGGATGTATCTACGGGACCGCCTCCTCCGCTATGTCCCTGGAAGGGCGTTGCGCTCCAGTAGTCGAAATCTGCTGGTGATCCCCGGCCCGAAAGAGGTCCGGCTGTCCTCAACAAGGGCCAGGGCTTTTTCAGTCCTGGCCCCAACTTGGTGGAACGCTCTGCTAGAAGACATCAGGGCCCTGCGGCATCTTTTACAGTTTCACAGGGCCTGTAAGGCAGAGACGTTCTGCCAAGCTTTTGCATGAGGACAGCGACGAGTGCTGTGCTGGCACCCCCCCCACCCCCTCTTGGGGGGATCTCCCCATCCCTGATGTGATCCAATAACTGAATAAGAGCACTTTAAAGACGTCATCAGGGTTTGTAATTTTTAATGTAATTGATTTTATATATATGAACATATGAAGCTGCCTTATACTGAATCAGACTTTTGGTCCATCGAAGTCAGTATTGTCTTCTCAGACTGGCAGCAGCTCTCCAGGGTCTCAAGCTGAGGATTTTCACACCTATTTGCCTGGACCCTTTTTTGGAGATGCCGGGGATTGAACCTGGGACCTTCTGCTTCCCAAGCAGATGCTCTACCACTGAGCCACCGTCCCTCCAAATATATATATATTCAATGTAACTGATTTTACTGTTGTACGTCGCCCTGAGCCTGGCACTGGCCAGGATAGGGTGATTCATCAAATAAATAATAATAATAATAATAATAGTAATAAAGAACTTGTTAAATCTATTTAGTTTGCTCCTTTTACTGCATAGCTATAAGAGAAAGCTTTGTCGCGAACAAAAAAACCCAATAAACCAAGCTTGATTCATGTGCCATACATCATCCTTGGTGAGTCCGTAAATTTTACTAAATCATTGCAAAGGAAGAGTCTGATTTATATTTAGGGCAACTTGCAGCTCTAGAAACAGAAGGTCTTGATCATGTCTGTATTTACACTCTATGGGATCTCAAGACAAGGACACATCTTTCTTGTATGTGTGTTTCTTGTTATGAGGTCTTTTGGAGAAGTGGGCTTTTTTTTAATGTTATCCAGTATCTAAACATAAGGATAAACATATAGAGCAGAGGTCCATGAGTGGCTATTAGCCACAAGGCATAGAAGAAGAAGAAGATATTGGATTTATATCCCGCCCTCCACTCCAAAGAGTCTCAGAGCGGCTCACAATCTCCTTTACCTTCCTCCCCCACAACAGACACCCTATGAGGTGCGTGGGGCTGGAGAGGGCTCTCACAGCACCTGCCCTTTCAAGGACAACCTCTGCCAGAGCTATGGCTGACCCAAGGCCATGCTAGCAGGTGCAAGTGGAGGAGTGGGGAATCACACTGGGTTCTCCCAGATAAGAGTCCACACACTTAACCACTACACCAAACTGGCTAGATGGAATACTATGTCTGGGACAGTGATGCTCTGTCTCTTGATAGTTGGGGGGGGGGGCAGGAGGGCTTCTGGATTTCTGGTCCTGCTTGTGGACCTCCTGATGGCCCCTGGGTTTTGGCCACTGTGCAACACAGACTGTTGGACTGAATGCCACTGAACTGGTCCAACATGGCTTCTGTTATGTTATGGCCCTGCTGGTGGATCTCCTGATGGAACCTTTTGGCCACTGGGTGACAGAGCACTGGACTGGATGGGCCATTGGCCTGATCCAACATGGCTTCTCTTAAGTTCTTATGTCTCTGCTTGTGGACCTCCTGATAGCCCCTGGGTTTTGGCCACTGGGTAACGCAGTGTTGGACTGGATGGGCCATTCGCCTGATTCAACATGGCTTCTCTTATGTTCTTATTCCCACAACAACCCCCAGTCTTCAGTCACTACTAAGATATGCTAACAAAGGTCAGCTATTAGACGGGTGTCCAAAGGGCAATACAGGGATGTAATCAAATGGGAAACATAAGGCCAAATGAAGATCTACCATTACCTGATGACCATCAAGACTAGTGTTCCCTCTAAGCCAGGGGTGGCCAAACTGTTGCTTGGGAGCCACATGTGGCTCTTTCACACATATTGTGTGGCTTTCAAAGCCCCCACTGCCCCACTAGCTGGCTTGAGAAGGCATTCATCTCTTTAAAACACTTATCCCAGCCATGCCAACAGGTGGCTTGGAGTATGCATTCAAAGTTAAAGTTGCTTTCTTTCAACCTCTCCCTCCCTTCACAATCTATTTATTTTCCTTCCTTCCTTCCTTCCTTCCTTCCTTCCTTCCTTCCTTCCTTCCTTCCTTCCTTCCTTCCTTCCTTCCCTCCCTCCCTCTCTCAAATATCTGATGTTCATGTCTTGCAGCTCTCAACGATCTGACATTTATTCTATATGACTCTTACATTAAGCAAGTTTGACCACCCCAGCTCTAAACTGAGAGAATGTGAGTTAGCTCAGTTTTTTAGCCTCCAGCTCACACATTTTTGTCTTAGCTCCAGAGCAAACCGATTTATACAATAGCTCAAAGCTTTAATGCCAGTAGCTCATGTGGCGGAACCGGCCCGATACTGCCTTCAGACCCGGTCCCGTCAGCTCCCTATTGAGTCGCCAACTCCTGGAGGGAGCTATTTCTCCTCCTGCCCCTTGGGCTCGCTGCCACCACCTGCTCAGTCTAGGGGTTCAGATTGAGAAGAACAGGACTCCCAATCCCCCTCTCCAGCTATGAGGCCAGGCCTCCAGGTCCTCTGCCACCCTGTACTTGGGTTTCACAGAGACCTCAGCACTTCTTTGGGGCACCCCTGGAGGATTGGCACCTTATCCAACTGCATGCCTTCCCCCTTCCCCGGGGCCCCCTTTATAAAGCAGCGTGGTCTAGAGCGGTTGGGGATCTATGTGGTACAGAGATTGACTGCCAGCATTCAAAACAGAAAAAATATTTAATTAAAAGAGAAAAAGAAAAGAACAGAAGAACAAAACAAAAACAGTTGCCTATAAAAAGTTAGCACAGCACAGCACCCGCACAGCAAACAGCATGACAAAGAAAAGGTGTTCATAAACGCATTCTATTGTCCCTGGTCTAAACTTGCCCCGCCTTGGGGATGACTTACTTGGTCTGACTGCCTGGGGCCTCACAGGCAGGAGCCTCCATGCTCACCACATGCTCGCTCGAGCGCCCGTTGAAAACTGCCTTCTCTTCCTGCTAACTCCAATACAAAGAACAAAAGAACTTCCTGTCTCTCTAGGAGACTTTCCCCCTAGAGTTGTTGGTTTGGCTCTGGAAGGGAGGGGGGGGGTGAGGGGAAGGCTAGGCCCAAGCCTGCTTGGCAGTTTAGTGATCCCTCCCAATGAAGCACCAACACTGACTGAGATGGCGTTTCTCCACAGCTCACAAAGTAGAATTTTCGCTCACAAGACTCCACAGTTTAGAGGGAGCACTGGTTATGACTTGTAGTTTAAGTACGTGAAAACTGGCCACAGAATTTCCCATGTTCACGAAAGTACCACTACAGCATTTATTGCAAGGATGACCTGTGTCAGTGATAAAGTGAAGATTATGTACCTTTCCAAGAGTCATAGAGTCTCCCCCCCCCCCTCATACACACACTCCTTGTTTCCTCCCATCCCACTGGATTCTCCCTTCTCGATTGTGTGGGGAAAACACAGCCTGTGAAAGGAAAAACAACAAGTCCAAATAAAAATGCCTCGGAATTCAGGCTTGACTCTTCTGGGTTAAGGTTTCTGAACAATGGGAGATAGAAGAACACGGTGCTTTTTCATCCTCAAATTCTACAGAACAAACTGTGTATTTCTGTGCTTCTTACGGAGCTTGTGCAACCAACAGTCCCCTCAGAGATCAACCCATAGAAGAATTCCACAGCAGAAAGAGTTACAGAGCTAGCTTTGACACTCCGGTTTCCTCAGGGAACTTTCTACTACTTATCTGGTCCTACTACTCATCACAGGGATGTTCTGGAGACGAATGGAAGAGAACTGACTAACACTTTCAAGGTTGAGAAAATGAGTGGCAGCTTCTAACGCTGCGTAGAATATTAATAACCCATGACCCAGGAGGATCACGGGAGGGAACTGGTCCCAGGGGATGCTGGGAAGGAACACGACACGCAGCCCCCTCAGAAGAAAGGTGGGATAAAAAAATGTGATAAGACAGATGTGGCCTTTGTGAAGGGCGTTGCAGCCGCATCCTGCATTTCAACGGATGCATCTTCTCCCGAGTTTGTGACTTTAGCATTTTGGTACATGCTTTCGTTTGAGACGGCAGGCGGATGGGGAAGGATAAGAAGGAAAAAGATGAAAGGTCAAAAGATGAAGAGAGGAACACACGGATGTGAAGAAAGATTCTGCGGCTTCCAGCACCAGATCCTCTGTGAGGCTGCGCTCCTAATCACAAATACAGCAAAGGTAAGCGCTCCGGCACACGCAGAGGGGTCAAATTTCTGACACTTGTTGGTTTTGAAGGCTCTCTCGATTCACTTTAAGCGTGAGAAGAACAAGGTTCTGTTAACCTTTCCCATCAATGATCACCAAATAGATAACGGGACAGTAATGATGGTTGGTTAGTGTCAGATTCAATGGGAAGAAGCTTCAAGGCAGCTTCCTCTGTGAAAAATGAATAAGACAGCTCCAATGCCTTTTAAGGTGAAACACGCCTTTTAAAATTCAGAGATCTGTTTGGTTTGTGCTATAGCCTTTCTCCCAAAAGGGTGTGTGACACTCAGGAATAGTATTTTTGGTCGTACGCACTTGTGAAGCGGAGTGTTGAAACCGGTGGTTTATGGTCTGAGTGACACTCAGAAAGGTCGAGTAGGTGAACAGAGAATCGAAACTAGCCGAGCAGCCATGAAATATAGGGATATCCGAGAATGAATACAAAAAGTTACCCTCTTGCTCTTCCCAACAGAAATGGTGAGCTTGGTGCCTTCTAAACTTTGGCTGGTAGAGAGCCAATGCCACTAATCTCTTAAACCCAACATAAGAAAATAAAAGAAGCCATGTTGGATCAGGCCAATGGCCCCTCCAATCCAACACTCTGTGTCACATAAGAATAGAAGAGAAGCCATGTTGGATCAGGCCAATGGCCCATCCAGTCCAACACTCTGTGTCACAGAAGAACAGAAGAGAAGCCATGTTGGATCAGGCCAATGGCCCATCCAGTCCAAAATTCTGTGTCACAGAAGAACATAAGAGAAGCCATGTTGGATCAGGCCAATGGCCCATCCAATCCAACACTCTGTGTCACATAAGACAGAAGAGAAGCCATGCTGGATCAGGCCAGTGGCCCATCCAGTCCAACACTCTGTGTCACATAAGAACACAAGAGAAGCCATGTTGGATCAGGCCAATGGCCCATGCAGTCCAACACTCTGTGTCACATAAGAACACAAGAGAAGCCATGCTGGATCAGGCCAATGGCCCATCTAATCCAACACTCTGTGTCACATAAGAACATAAGAGAAGCCATGTTGGATCAGGCCAATGGCCCATCCAGTCCAACACTCTGTGTCACATAAGAACATAAGAGAAGCCATATTGGATCAGGCCAATGGCCCATCCAGTCCAACACTCTGTGTCACATAAGAACAGAAGAGAAGCCATGTTGGATCAGGCCAATGGCCCATCCAGTCTAACACTGTGTCACACAGTGGCCAAAAACCCAGATGCCCTCAGGAGGTACATCAGTGGGGTCAGAACACTACAAGCCCTCCCACTGCTGCCCCTTCCAAGCACCAAGAATACAGAGCATCACTTGCCTCAGACAGAGAGTTCCATTTAAACCTTGTGGCTAATAGCCACTGATGGGCCTCTGCTCCATTTGTTTATCCAGATTCCGATGGGAAGCAATCTCCGGTTTGTGTTACATGTGGGTGACATGGATGCAGATTTTGTGACTCGCCTGGGTCAAGATTGCTTGGAGAACTCCAAAGGGACTCTGTGCATTAAAACATGTGTGATGTGCAACATTGTCTTAGCTACTTGGCTACGGTCAAGGGGCAGACAGAACTACTACCGGATTTGTTACAAGGTGCTGGATATTACTATTGAAGCCCTATATGGCCTAGGACCTGCCTACCTTAGGGACTGGTTCTCCCCACACATTCCCCAGAGGCTACTTTGATCTGGACCTCAAAATCTATTAGTAATCCCCGGGCCGAAGGAGGTCGAATTAAAGATCGCTAGAGAGAGGGCCTTCTTGATCGCAGCCCCCTACTGGTGGAATCAACTGCCAGAGGAAGCGAGGGCCTTGCGGAAGCTTGTCCAGTTCCGCAAGGCCTGCAAGACCGCTCTCTTCCGGTTGGCTTTCAATTGACGCGGAGCCTATATCGTAGCGAAACTGAAAAAATACCGTCGCCACTGAAAACATACAATATCAAAAGAGATTAGCACCAAATTAATTCTGACTGTTTTAACTACTGAATGTGTAATTTTTATAATATGCATTGATTTTAATTGTCTGTTGTGATTTTATACTGTAAGGCGACCTGAGCTTGCTTTGGCGGGGAGGGCAGGCTATAAATCAAATCAATCAATAAATCTTCACCAGCCATTTGAACAAGAAACAGCAACTTTCAGTAACTTTCGGACCCATTTCAAGGTATTAGTACTGACGTTTAAAGCCTTGCGCGGCCTGGGACCGGCATACCTGAGGCACCGCCTCTCCCCATACGGGCCCCGGAGGTCGTTACGTTCAGCCACCCAACATCTTGATTAAAACAATTTTATTGGTAACATATGGTAACAAATCTATTTCTTACATCTTAATAACTTCTTTTATCTACCCCATATATTACTTTCTACCCACCCCTCCCCCGTTACTTGACCCCAGCCGGTGTTATTTACTTAAAATGCTAACATTTAAAGGTACCCTTAACTATCCCTTCCAACTCTATGATTCTATGAGATTTACAGCCAGAAGGTAGTGCAGAAGAACTTCTGCCCTCCAGTTCACCTCTATCTATTTATTTTAGTACATTTCTATTCCGCCCATTCCCCGTAGGGCTCAGGGCGGAGTACAACATATGATAAAACAATAAAATAGAATACAAACATTCAATAAACAGACAACTCAACAGCACTCAGATCACCATGTCATCACATATTGCCCAGCCTAGCCGTCTCACATCATGGCAGTTTTTATTCCATTTCCTAGCACAGATGACAGCGCTGACTGGGGAGGCCAACCAGATCAAGGATAGACGCCCGCAGCCTCAGCTAAAAGCCTGGCGGAGCAGTTCCATTTTGCAGGGCCTATGGAAGGCTAATAAGCCAGGTAGGGCCCGGATCTCAAAAGGGAGCTGATTCCACCAGGTCGGGGCCAGGACTGAAAAAGCCCTGGCCCGAGGCGAGGAGGGGCAGGCGTCTTTTGGGCCGGGGACAGCCAACAGATGTTGGGAGGCCAAACGTAATGACCTCCTGGGCATATATGGAAGGAGACAGTCCCGCAGGTATGTTGGTCCCAAGCCACGTAAGGCTTTAAACGTTAGATCTAAAACCTTGAAGCGGATCCGGTACTCAATGGGCAGCCAGTGCAGACTGCAGAGCGCTGGTCGAATGCCTACTCGTAAAGGTGGTGCAGTCAGCAGGCGAGCCGTTGCATTCTTCACTCGCTGCAGTTTCCGGATCAGTCTCAAGGGTAAGCCAGCATAGAGCAAGTTACAGTAGCCTAGTCTGGAAGTGACCATTGCGTGGATCACAGTAGCCAGGTCCTGGGGAGGATAGATATGGTGCTAGCTGCCTGATCTGCCGAAGATAACAAAAGGCACACCTAGCAACCATCGTGATCTAGGCCTCCATGGAAAGGGAGGCATCCAAGGTCACTCCTAAGTTCTTCACCTGTTGGGCTGGCACCAATGTGGCCCCGTCCAAAGCTGGGCGCTCGATGCCTTCTAGCTCTGCCCCAGCAGGTGAAAAATCAGTTAGGCATCTCCAGGCCTCCCAGTTCACCTGTGCTGTCAGCCATCCAAATAAAGGCTGAGGAAGGAGCTGCGAGCTAAAAGGCGAAGTGTGGTCTCTGGACTCATTGCTAGCTGCTTGCTAAAGGGGAAGCTTGGCAGCTGCTGGAATGGACTTGGGGCAGCCATAGCTCTCTCACAGAGTTGTCCCTGTGAGGTAGGTGAGCTCACCTACCTCACAGGGTGTTTGCTGTCAGGCAGGAAGATAAAGGAGATTATGAGCTGCTCTGAGGCTCTGAGATTCAGAGCGAAGGGCGGGATAAAAATCCGATATAATCATCTTCTTCTTCTTCACAGAGGTGGAACTATTAGTTTTGCTGAGGGGCCCTGCAGGGGCAGGAGAGATTGTCGTTGAAGCAGGTGGACTCCCAGGTGATAAACGGCTTTAAAAGATGGCATCAGCAACCGTGAATTGGACTCAGAACCTATAGGCAGCCTATGCAATGACTGTTAAAAAGGTATAATATGAGACCTGATGCCAGCCCGCCTCCATCCAACAGCTACCATTTTTCACCAGCTGCCAAATAATTATCAAGGGCAGCTCCACATAGAGAATGTAACAGAGGTCAAGCCATGAAGTTACTGTTCTGTGGATCAGTGTAACCAGTGTGGGGAAATATCTGCATGACAAATACAGGGGTAATACCACCCTTGGCTACATGAGAAAGATCTGAGTCCAGTAGTGTCAAAAAGACCAACAAGATACCTGGGTGTATGCTTCCAAGTGTCAAAACAGCTTTGTCAGATACCTTGTCTATCAGATTCTCTAATACTAAAAACAGGCTCAACAGGCCTGTGGAGGTCATCTCATGGGAAGTACATCCCCCACGCAGAGGGTTTACAAGCTACCATCACCTCTGCCTTCTCAGGATTCAATTTCTGTTTATTCTTTGCTCACACCTTTACGATTGCAACCTTCATCATCTTGTTAACATCACACCTGACTTCAGGGGTGGAATTCTAGCAGGAGCTGCTTTGCATAGGCCACACACCCCCTATGTCGCCAATCCTCCAAAAGCTTACAAGGCTCTTTTTATAAGCTATTGGAGGATTGGTTACATCAGTGGGGTGTGAAGAAGATATGAAGATATTGGATTTATATCCTGCCCTCCACTCCGAATATCAAAGTCTTAGAGTGGCTCACCATCTCCTTTATCTTCCTCCCCCAAAACAGACACCCTATGAGGTGGATGAGGCTGAGAGGACTCTCACAGCAGCTGCCCTTTCAAGGACAACCTCTGCCAGAGCTATGGCTGACCCAAGGCCATTACAGCAGGTGCAAGTGGAGGAGTGGGAAAACAAACCCAGTTCTCCCACTTAACCACTACACCAAACTGGCTCTCTTCTAATATGGCCTAATATGCAAAGGAGCTCCTGTCAAAATTCCACCCATCTGACCTGATTTCATAGCTTCTCAAAAATAAAACTGGATGCTTCACTGCAATGGATGAAGCAGCAGTGTGGGCAGATGATGCCAAGGACGGCAAAAGTTAAGAAAGACAAAGGGCACCAACAAGCAGCAGCGAACATGCTATTTTCAATGTGAGTGATACATTTGGAGAATATTCGGAATATGCTATTTTCAATGCGAATGTTACATTTGGAGAATATTCGGCATATATTATTTTCAATGTGAATGTTATATTTGGAGAATATTCGGTACAGCGCTGCTAAGAAACCTTTTCCACATCCAGCTACAAGGTCTGGCGATTCCCTCAAAACTTGCAGCCTTGGACGATGGGCTGGGCGAATTGCAAAATCGTTACATGGGATTCATTTCCACTGAAGCATTAGACATTAGTCTTTGATGGAAGTGGGACTTTGGACTTGATGGATCATTGATCCAATCTGCTACAATAAGGCAAACGTATTGTTATTGTGCATGCGTGTGCATATTAACTCAGACACAAACTTAACTGGATTTTGTGGCTGGCATTTGGCAGCCTGAAATGCATTATTGATCCACTGACTAGTAAAAGAGGAGGTTATGAGGGATGCCGACAAGAAGAACATGCCATCAAAGTCATGCTGCAAAGAGCATTATTTTAATCACAGCAAGATTGGTAGGGAAGGGTTTTTCAACGGCGAAAGAACTGGTGCGAGAGAACACTTATGAGGACTGAAGGAATATATGTGGATATTCCACCTATCAAGCTATTCTGCTGAGTAGTAAAGTGTGCTTAATGAGAGAGCCAGTTTGATGTAGTGGTTAAGTGTGTTGACTCTTATCTGAGAGAACTGGATTTGATTCCCCACTCCTCCACTTACAGCTGCGGGAATGGCCTTGGGTCAGCCATAGCTTTCATAGGAGTTGTCCTTGAAAGGGCAGCTGCTGTGAGAGCTCTCTCAGCCCCACCCACCTCACAGGGTGTTTGTTATGGGGGAAGAAGATAAAGGAGATTGTAAGCTGCTCTAAAACTCTGATTCAGAGAGAAGGGTGTGGTAGAGAAGGGTGTGGCAGAGACTGACCAAGAGAGAGATCTTGGGGTCGTGGTAGATAACTCACTGAAAATGTCAAGACAGTGTGCGATTGCAATAAAAAAGGGCAACACCATGCTGGGAATTATTAGGAAGGGACTTGATAACAAATCAGCCAGTATCATAATGCTCCTGTATAAATAGATGGTGCGGTCTCATTTGGAGTACTGTGTGCAGTTCTGATCACCGCACCACAAAAAGGATATTATAGCATTGGAGAAAGTCCAGAAAAGGGCAACTAGAATGATTAAAGGGTTGGAACACTTTCCCTATGAAGAAAGGTTAAAACGCTTGGGGCTCTTGAGCTTGGAGAAACGTCGCCTGCGGGGTGACATGATAGAGGTTTACAAGATAATGCATGGGATGGAGAAGGTAGAAAAAGAAGTACTTTTCTCCTTTTCTCACAATACAAGAACTTGTGGGCATTCGATGAAATTGCTGAGCAGTCGGGTTAAAACGGATAAAAGGAAGTCCTTCTTCACCCAAAGGGCGATTAACATGTGGAATTCACTGCCACAAGAGGTGGTGGCGGCTACAAACATAGCCAGCTTCAAGAGGGGATACTCAAGACTGCCACAGCACAGACATTATCTCCAGATTTTGATGCAACGATTCAGAGGAAGAGGTGTCAGTTATCAGAAATTGTTAACAAAATATTGTAAGAGAGCTAAACCTTTAAGCATATTTTAAGGGTTTGTTTGTTTTTAAATAAATCTTGAATTGTGTTTGTCTGTGTCCTTTATAATGTTTCTATCTCCGCTACCCGGGATAATACTCAAGACTGAGAACATATGATTACTGCAATGCCCTCTACATGGGGTTGCCTCTGTGCCGAACCCGGAAGCTGCAGCTGGTGCAGAATGCAGCGGCTAGACTGTTGCTGGGGCTTCCTAAATGGGAGCACATACAGCCTGGACTGCGTGAGCTGCACTGGCTGCCAGTTATATACCGGGTTCGTTACAAAGTGCTGGTCATTACCTTTAAAGCCCTATATGGTCGAGGACCTGTCTACCTTATGGACCGTCTCTCCCCATATGAACCCCAGAGAGCACTGAGGTCAGCCGAAAAAAACTTGTTGACTACTCCCGGACCGAGAGAGATGAAGCTGCAATGCACCCGTAACCGGGCCTTCTCCTCTGTAGCCCTGAACCTATGGAACCAACTTCCAGAGGAAATGTGGGCCCTGGGGGATCTTGAACAATTCCGCAGGACAATTCTGCAAGACCCTTCCTCTTCCGACTGGCTTTCGCTGATGAAGAAAGAAATTGCTAATGATAACCGCCATCATAAAAGAACAAATAGCATTAGCACTTTTACTAATTTAATTAATTAATTTTTAAACTTAATCAGAATTTTAATGTTTAAATGTAATTTGTTTTCTTTGCCTTTCTTTGTATAGTTAAAATTTAAATGATGCTGTTAGCCGCCCTGAGCCTGCTCCGGCGGGGAGGGTGGGATACAAATAAAATTATCTATCTATCTATCTATCTATCTATCTATCTATCTATCTATCTATCTATCTATCTATCTATCTATCTATCGTTCTATCATCTATCTATCTATCTATCTATCTATCTATCTATCTATCTATCTATCTATCGTTCTATCATCTATCTATCTATCTATCTATCTATCTATCTATCTATCTATCTATCTATCTATCTTTCTATCTATCTATCTATCTATCTATCTATCTATCTATCTATCTATCTATCTATCTATCGTTCTATCATCTATCTATCTATCTATCTATCTATCGTTCTATCATCTATCTATCTATCTATCTATCTATCTATCTATCTATCTATCTATCGTTCTATCATCTATCTATCTATCTATCTATCTATCTATCTATCTATCGTTCTATCATCTATCTATCTATCTATCTATCTATCTATCTATCTATCTATCTATCTATCTATCTATCTATCGTTCTATCATCTATCTATCTATCTATCTATCTATCTATCTATCTATCTATCTATCTATCGTTCTATCATCTATCTATCTATCTATCTATCTATCTATCTATCTATCTATCTATCTATCTATCTATCTATCTATCTATCTATCTATCTATCGTTCTATCATCTATCTATCTATCTTGTGCAGCAGGAAATT
This sequence comes from Heteronotia binoei, assembly GCF_032191835.1. Lineage (NCBI taxonomy): Eukaryota > Metazoa > Chordata > Lepidosauria > Squamata > Gekkonidae > Heteronotia > Heteronotia binoei. The sequence continues at coordinate 123,240,778 of NC_083230.1, forward strand.
TTTAATCGGGTTCCCCTTAAGAAGATTCTTCTTTTTGACGGAAAACTCTTTGGAGTACAGGAATTATTCATTGGAAGAGTTGCCCTTTGATGAAGTTACTTACCCGATAAAGGGCTCCGTCCTTGACACGCGTACATATCCGGAAATCGCGTTCTATTATGCATATTGTTCTACAGTATGTCTACAACAACTGAGGATGGAGAGTTGAGCTACAAGGAGAATTGCGTGCTCCTGCTTTAAGAATCGGACTGTTTGGACATTTGCATTTATCCTAACATAACACCTACGGAGGAGTCTGTCTAGCACTGTGTATAACATAATAGTTTGTATATTGTGGAATATCCTCTGAATATGATTATTTATATAACCGAAGTGTAGCGTCTTAGAAACCACAGTTATTTTGCATTTAAAAGATGGTTCCTTATCTGTTTTCTCCACCTTTTGGTTTTGTGTATTACATTTTATGACACACATGGCCCGTTACAACGTCTCATTTATGTCAGATCCAGACCTCATAACAAATGAGTTTGACACCCCTGCTCTAGGAATTTTCAAACCCCACCCCTGCTGAAATAAGGATAGCTGGACCAAGACGATGATGATGATATTGCATTTATATCCCGCCCTCCACTCTGAAGAGTCTCAGAGCGGCTCACAATCTCCTTTACCTTCCCCCCCCCCCCACAACAGACACCCTGTGAGGTAGATGAAGATATTGGATTTATATCCCACCCTCCACTCTGAAGAGTCTCAGAGCGGCTCACAATCTCCTTTACCACCACCCCCCCACACAACAGACACCCTGTGAGGTAGATGAAGATATTGGATTTATATCCCGCCCTCCACTCCGAAGAGTCTCAGAGCGGCAAACAATTTCCTTTACCCCCCCCCCCACCACCACCACAATACACCCTGTGAGGTAGATGAAGATATTGGATTTATATCCTGCCCTCTACTCCGAAGAGTCTCAGAGCGGCTCACAATCTTTTTTACCTTCCTCCCCCCACAACAGACACCCTGTGAGGTAGATGAAGATATTGAATTTATATCCCACCCTCCACTCCGAAGAGTTTCAGAGCAGCTCACAATCTCCTTTACCTTCCTCCCCCCACAACAGACACCCTGTGAGGTAGATGAAGATACTGGATTTATATCCCGCCCTCCACTCCAAAGAGTCTCAGAGCGACTCACAATCTCCTTTACCTTCCCCCCCCACCACAATACACCCTGTGAGGTAGATGAAGATACTGGATTTATATCCCGCCCTCCACTCCAAAGAGTCTCAGAGCGACTCACAATCTCCTTTACCTCCCCCCCCCCACCACAATACACCCTGTGAGGTAGATGAAGATATTGAATTTATATCCTGCCCTCTACTCTGAAGAGTCTCAGAGCGGCTCACAATCTCCTTTACATTCCTCCCCGCCCCCCACAACAGAAACCCTGTGAGGTAGATGAAGATATTGGATTTATATCCCACCCTCCACTCCGAAGAGTTTCAGAGCAGCTCACAATCTCCTTTACCTTTCTCCCCCACAACAGACACCCTGTGAGGTAGATGAAGATATTGGATTTATATCCCGCCCTCCACTCCAAAGAGTCTCAGAGCGGCTCACAATCTCCTTTACCTTCCCCCCCCCCCACAACAGACACCCTGTGAGGTAGATGAAGATATTGGATTTATATCCTGCCCTCCACTCCGAGGAGTCTCAGAGGGGCTCACAATCTCCTTTACTTCCCCCCCCCCCCGCCCACAACAGACACCCAGTGAGGTAGATGAAGATATTGGATTTATATCCTGCCCTCCACTCCGAAGAGTCTCAGAGCGGCTCACAATCTCCTTTACCTTCCCCCCACCACAATACACCCTGTGAGGTAGATGAAGATATTGGATTTATATCCTGCCCTCCACTCCGAAGAGTCTCAGAGCGGCTCACAATCTCCTTTACCTTCCTCCCCCCACAACAGACACCCTGTGAGGTAGATGAAGATATTAAATTTATATCCCATCCTCCACTCTGAAGAGTCTCAGTGCGGCTCACAGTCTCCTTTACCCCCCCCCCCCCACAACAGACACCCTGTGAGGTAGATGAAGATATTTGATTTATATCCCGCCCTCCACTCCGAAGAGTCTCAGAGCAGCTCACAATTTCCTTTACCTTTCCCCCCCCCACCACAATACACCCTGTGAGGTAGATGAAGATATTGGATTTATATCCTGCCCTCTACTCCGAAGAGTCTCAGAGCGGCTCACAATCTCCTTTACCTTTCTCCCCCACAACAGACACCCTGCAAGGCGGGTGGGGCTGTTGAGGACTCTTACAGCAGCTTCCCTTTCAAGGACAACCTCTGCCAGAGCTATGGCTGACCCAAGGCCATTCCAGCAGCTGCACACGGAGGAGTGCGGAATCAAACCCAGTTCTCCCAGATAAGATTCCGCACACTTAACTACTACACCAAACTGGCTCTCAAACGACTTTGGACCAATGACGATGACACCAAAATCTCCGTGCCCTTCACTTCAGTGCAATCTGCTGACTTCCCAATCAGGAATAGACGTCAAGGGCCTTCTGGGCATGAGCTCATATTTCGGTTACAGAGGCTTAAAACGCATGGGCTGCCCACGGTTACCTGCCCGCGAGAGAAGACGGCAAACGCAGCTCATCTGCCCATCTCTGCGCGCTGCCAAAAACCGAGGGCCTCGTGCCAGCCTCCCGCCTCCCCCTCTCCCCTCCTGGCACCTGGCAACATCGACGAGGCAGTGGAACCTTTGCCAATCAAAATAGCTGCAGCATATTGAGGAGGGAAAATTGTTGGTACAGCACAAAACAAACTGGATTTCATTTTCAAAATTAATAACGCCAGCACTACTGTCCTGATTGCATTAGTCATTTCCATAAATAATTAAGAACCCTCCATTTGTGCAGAATTCCCAATCTGCTGCGCCACGGCAGCGCAAAACGCGATTGACCTTGCTGCGGGATCTGGTCCACCTAGACCGCAAGGACACGGGGCCCTGAACGATGGCAGCGGTCCGACGACACAAAGCTGCTCTGCTGGCCCACAAGTTTGTGTGTCTGTGACCGGTATGCAAGCCAGGGTTCTCGCATGTTAGGCAGACGTTTCTCTCTACAGCACGATGGATAAATACAGCTCGGTTGTCCTGCACGAAACCTGTAGCCGGTTGCCAAACTGTCTGAACACAATCATACGTGACCTGCAAAATCCCTCCACTTTTCGAAGAAGAAGACCACCACAGAATTTATACCCTGCCATTCTCTCTGAATCAGACAGAGTCTCAGAGCAGCTTACAAACTCCTTTATCTTCCAGTTTGGTGTAGTGGTTAGTGTGCGGACTCTTATCTGGAAGAACCGGGTTTGTTTCCCCACTCCTCCACTTGCAGCTGCTGGAATGACCATGGGTGAGCCATAGCTCTCGTGGGAGTTGTCCTTGAAAGGGCAGCTTCTGTCAGAGTTCTCTCAGCCCCACCCACCCTCACAGGGTTTGTTGTGTGTGGGGGGGGGAGAAGGTAAAGGAGATTGTGACCACTCTGAGGCTCTGAGATTCAGAGTATAGGGCGGGATATAAATCCAATATCATCACCTTCTTCCTCCTCTTCTTCTTTCCCCACAACAGACACCCTGTGAGGTGGGTGGGGCTGAGAGGACTCTCACAGCAGCTACCCTTTCAAGGACAAGCTCTGCCAGAACTGTGGCTGACCCAAGACCATTCCAGCAGGTGCAAGTGGAGGAGTGCGGAATCAAACCTGGTTCTCCCAGATGAGAGAGCTATGGCTGACCCAAGGCCATTCCAGCAGCTGCAAGTGGAGGAGGAAGGAATCAAACCCAGTTCTCCCAGATAAGAGAGCTATGGCTGACCCAAGCCATCCCAGCAGCTGCAAGTGGAGGAGTGGGGAATCAAACCCGGTTCTCCCAGATGAGAGAGCTATGGCTGACCCAAGGCCATTCCAGGAGCTGCATGTGGAGGAGTGGGGAATCAAAACCGGTTCTCCCAGATAAAAGAGCTCTGGCTGACCCAAGGCCATTCCAGCAGCTGCAAGTGGAGGAGTGGGGAATCAAACCCGGTTCTCCGAGATAAGAGAGCTCTGGCTGACCCAAGGCCATTCCAGCAGCTGCAAGTGGAGGAGTGGGGAATCAAACCCGGTTCTCCCAGATAAGAGAGCTCTGGCTGACCCAAGGCCATTCTAGCAGGTGCAAGTGGAGGAGTGGGGAATCAAACGCAGTTCTCCCAGATAAGAGAGCTCTGGCTGACCCAAGGCCATTCCAGCAGTTGCAAGTGGAGGAGTGGGGAATCAAACCTGGTTCTCCCAGATAAGAGAGCTCTGGCTGACCCAAGGCCATTCCAGCAGCTGCAAGTGGAGGAGTGGGGAATCAAACCCGGTTCTCCCAGATAAGAGAGCTCTGGATGACCCAAGGCCATTGCAGCAGGTGCAAGTGGAGGAGGAATGGCCTTGGGTCAGCCATAACTCTTGCAGGAGTTGTCTTTTAAAGGGCAGCTGCTGTGAGAGCCCTCTCAGCCCCACCCAGCTGACAGGTATAGGAGATCGTAAGCTGCTCTGAGTCTGATTCAGAGAGAAGGGTGGGGTATAAATCTGCAGTCTTCTTCTTCCTTCCTTCCTCCCATCTCCTCCCTTCCTTCCCTCCTCCCTTCCGTTCTTCCTTCCCTCCTCCCTCCCTCCCTTCCCTCCTCCCTCTCTCCAGTCCTCCCTTCTGTCCTTCCCTCCCTCCCTTTCTTCACAAGGATCTGAATACTGGGCAGAGCTTTCCTCCCATCTTCTGGCCACCATCACTCTGACAATGCCTCTTTTTAAAAGAATCTTCTCTGATTGCAATCTTGTGATTGTCAGTATTGGAAGAGTGTTCTCAAACTTGCATTTCTGGGGCAGGAAAGACAGGCCGGGAAAGGCACCTCCCGTTTTTGGCATGGAAGTGGCTGTTTTCTCTGTTGAAATGATGGACTCCCAAGAGCCCCGCAGGAGTCACACAGGGAGCGATGACTCATCCGGAGCCCCTTCTCCCTCCGAGCAACCAAGACGGCTGCTGGATAAATTCCTACCGCCTGAATCTTCGGGAGATTGATGACGGTAATATAGAGAACTGAGGAAGGAGGGAGATCCCAGATGGAATCTGTAACGCTGGCAATTGGGGTGGGGAGGGAGGGAAAAACAATCTAATTTAATCTAGAAATCACCGAGAGAGACTCGGCTAGAAGAGGGAATGATACGCCATTATCACGGTGAATCTTTTATCCAATAGCCAATGTGGACGATGATATGAAAGCCATCCAAGTACCGTAGTTAATGTGCCGGACTGTGATCTCAAAGGAAGAGGAAAGGAAAGGTCCCCTGCGCAAGCACCAGTCGTTTCCGACTCTGGGGTGACGTTGCTTTCACAACGTTTTCATGGCAGACTTTTTACGGGGTGGTTTGCCCTTGCCTTCCCCAGTCCTCTACGCTTTCCACTCAGAAAGCTGGGTACTCATTTTACCCACCTCGGAAGTCAACCTCGAGCCGGCTACCTGAAACCAGCATCCGTTGGGATCGAACTCAGGTCGTGAGCAGAGGGCTCCGACTGCAGTACTGCAGCTTTATCACTCTGCGCCACGGGGCTCTCATCTCAGGCAGCAGGGTACTCATTTTATGACATTTTCATGGCAGACTTTTTACAGGGTGGCTTGCCATTGCCTTCCCAGTCATCTACGCTTTACCCCCAAGCAAGCTGGGTGCTCATTTTATAACGTTTTCATGGCATACTTTTTACGGGGTGGTTTGCCATTGTCTTCTCCAGTCATCCACACTCCCCCCCCAGAAATCTGGGGACTCTTTTTACCGACCTCTGAAGGATGAGAGACTGAGTCAACCTGAGTCCAGAGAAGGGCAACTAGAATGATTAAAGGGCTGGAGCACTTTCCCCATGAAGAAAGGTTGAAACGCTTGGGACTCTTTAGCTTGGAGAAACGTCGCCTGCGGGGTGACATGATAGAGGTTTACAAGATAATGCATGGGATGGAGAAAGTAGAGAAAGAAGTACTTTTCTCCCTTTCTCACAATACAAGAACTCGTGGGCATTCGATGAAATTGCTGAGCAGACAGGTTAAAACGGATAAAAGGAAGTACTTCTTCACCCAAAGGGTGATTAACATGTGGCATTCACTGCCACAGGAGGTGGTGGCGGCCACAAGTATAGCCACCTTCAAGAGGGGTTTAGATAAAAATATGGAGCACAGGTCCATCAGTGGCTATTAGCCACAGTGTGAGTGTATATATAAAAATTTTTGCCACTGTGTGACACAGAGTGTTAGACTGGATGGGTCGTTGGCCTGATCCAACATGGCTTCTCTTATGTTCTTACCTGAACCAGCTTCTGCTGGGATTGAACTCAGGTCATGAGCAGAGCTTAGGACTGCAGTACTGCAGCTTTAACACTCTGCGCCACGGGGCTCTTATGACTTCTGTTCAACCCCCCCCCCCCCCCCCCCGTGCCAGGAAACTCGCAGGGTGACATAAGACGAGTCATTTCTTCTCAGCCTCGCCCTACCTTGCAGGATTTTTGTGACGATAAAAAAGGGAAGGGAGAACCACAGATGCCGCTCAAAGGTCCTTGGCAGAAGAACCAGATAGAAATGTGCTAGATAGATGGGCTTGGAACTGGCAGAACAAAGCTCAAATGGGGACTCTGGGCAAGTCAACACCCAGTTTTACAGCAAGGGTTTCACTATAGGGTGGTAGGGTTGCCAAGTCCAACTCAAAAACTACCTGGGGACTTTGGAGGTGGAGCCAGGGGACTTTCCCATTTCCTAAAATAAATAAAAATTTGTTGTTGTTCAGTCGCACACTCGAGTCCGACTCTTTGAGACCCCATGGACAAAGTCACGCCAGGCCCTCCTGTCTTCCACCATCCTCCGAAGTCTGCTCAAATTCGTGTTTGTTACATCAGTAATGCTGTCCAGCCATCTCCTCTTTTGCTGTCCCCTTCTTCTTTTGCCTTCTGTCTTTCCCAGCATCAGGATCTTCTCCAGGAAGTGCTCCCTTCTCACTTGGTGGCAAAAGGATTTAAGCTTCAGCTTCAGGATCTGACCTTCCAGGGAACAGTCAGGGTGGATTTCCCTTAGGACTGACTGATTTGATCTTCTTGCAGTCCAAGGAACTCTCAAGAGTCTTCTTCAGCACCACAGCTCAAAAGCATCTATTCTTCTGCGCTCGGCCTTCCTTATGGTCCAACTCTCACAGCCATACATTAGTACTGGGAATACAATCGCTTTGACTATATGGACTTTTGTTGGCAGGGTGATGTCTCCACTTTTAATTATACCATAGCTCACCATAGCTGTCCTCCCAAGGAGCAAACGTCTTTTAATTTCATGGTTACAGTCACCATTAGCAGTGATCTTGGATCGCAGAAATGTGAAGTCTGTCACAACTTCCATGCCTTTTTGTTCTTTGGGGAGGGACGGTGGCTCAGTGGTAGAGTATCTGCTTGAGAAGCAGAAGGTCCCAGGTTCAATCCCTGGCATCTCCAAAAAAGGGTCCGGGCAAATAGGTGTGAAAAACTTCAGCTTGAGACCCTGGAGAGCTGCTGCCGGTCTGAGAAGACAATACTGACTTTGATGGACCAAAGGTCTGATTCGGTATAAGGCAGCTTCATATGTTCATATTTGCCAAGGAGTGATGGGCCGGATGCCATGATCTTATCTTAGTTTTTCTGATGTTGAGTTTCAAGCCTACTCTTGTGCTCTCCTATTTCACCCTCAACAAGAGGTTCTTTAGGTCCTCCTCACTTTCTTCCATTAGCTATATAAATTAAATATAAATACAGCAGTGCGATTCCCCTGAATAGTCTTCATTTCCTGGTCCCCCCAGCAATTCGAGTGAATGAAAGGGAACCCACACTAACAAATGGAGGACTTACGAATGTGATACTCAAAGAGGACCGAGACTCTAAAGCACCTTCAAAGCGGAGAGGAGTCAGAGGCTCAATGGCAGAGCATCTGCATGGAGAGGAGGAGGAGGAGGAGAAGGAGAAGGAGAAGAAATCACCCCACAATAGAAACCCTGTTAGGTAGGTGGAGCTGAAAAAGCTCTGAGAGAACTGTGATTGACCCAAGGCCACCCACCTGGCTTCATCTGGAGGAGTGGGGAATCAAACCTGGATCTCCAGATTACAGTTCGCCACTCTTAACCACTACACCAAACTGGCTCCCAAGTTCAACCCCCAGCATCTCCAGTTAAAAGGAATAGGCGACAGGTGATGGCAAAGCCCTCTGCCTGAGATGTGGAGAGCTGCTGCCAGCCTCAGTAGACAATGCTGGGCATGATGGACCAAGGGTCTGATTTGGTGGAAGGGAGCTTCGTGTGTGCCTTAGTCCACTGTTATCCCGCTTTTCATCAAAGAGGTACGCAAGCTTCTCCTTACCATGAATGATCAAGAAAAAAAACAGAATGAGTAACCTTCTTTGGCTGGTCGCTATGGTTACACTCCAATGCCTTGGACCTCCAAGGATTAAGGCAGGAAATAAACGCCAAGAGATAGATGGAGAGTCTAGGAATAAATCTTATCTATCCTCCTCGCTCAAAACTGGCACAAGGGAAAGGGCTACCCATCCTGGGATGGTTAGTGAGACTGTAATGGGAAAATGTAGATGGTTGGGAAACTATGGAAAAGTCTCAAGCCATTTCTTTATGAATCAAAACTACCACTTCAAACATTTGAAGTAGCTAAGAACATAAGAGAAGCCATGTTGGATCAGGCCAATGGCTCACCCAGTCCAACTCTTTCGTGTCACACAGTGGCCAAAACCCAGGTGCCCTCAGGAGGTCCAACACCTGGGCCAAAACACGAGAAGCCTTCCCTCTGTTGCCCCTCCCAAACACCAAGGATACAGACCATCAGTTCCCCACACATAAGAACATAAGAGAACCCATGTCGGATCAGGCCAATGCTTCATCCAGTGCAACACTCTGTGTCCCACAGTGGCCCAAACCCAGGTGCCCTCAGGAGGTCCACCAGCAGAGCCATAAGAACATAAGAAAAGCCATGTTGGATCAGGCAAACGGCTCAACCACTCTGTGTCATACAGTGGCCCAAAGTCAGCTGCCATCAGAAGGTCCACCAGCAGGGCAAAATGGCAGAAGTTCTCCCACGCTTGCCCTCCAAACACTAAGAAGACAGAGCTGATACAGGCTTCCTTGAAGCCAGTAGGCCTCACTAGGCCTAGGATCATGACATAGCTAGTCCAACACAGGGTGCTTTTTTTTTTTTTTTTGAGCAGGAATGCAGTTCTAGCTGGCTTGGTGCCAGGGGTGTGTGACCTAATATACCAATCAGTTCCCACTGGACCTTTTCTACAAGGAAGCCCTGTGTGAAACAATGGTGACGTCAGGGTGTGTGGCCTAATATGCAAATGAGGTCCTGCTGGGATTTTTCTACAAAAAAAGCCCTGGTACGCCATTTGTCACTGGTAGGGTTGCTAAGATCTAGGTGGAGTCTGGAGATCTCCCCCAGACAACAGAGGTCAGTTCCCCTGGAAAAAATGGCAGGTACTGAGGGTGCTCTCTATGGCATTGTACCACACTGAGGTCTTCCCCAGGCCTCACCTCCAAAATCTCCAGTTATTTCCCCACCCAGGGTTGGCGGCCCTAGCCACCGGTTGACTCTCCTCCTTGCTGAGCTTTCAACATCAGCACTGCCGAAAAAAGAGAAAGGAGCCGGCTAATTACCAGCAGCACCGGCACCAAACGAGCCGGAATGGAAGCGCTAGGAATGTAAATCAGCCCGTGCCCACTGACCGACGGGCAAAGGCAGCATCTGTGCATGCAGCTTGCAAAGCAATGAGGCTGTGACGACGTCCCGGCATCCGGCTTTGATTGCTTCATCTTGCTCGAGAGCTCTGCTGGGCGAAGGGAGGTGAGCAGAGTGGATGACCTCCCCCCCCTCCTGGCAAGCCGTGCCCGAGCGCGAAGGAAGAGCTGTGACTGATTCCGACCGGAGCTCCAGCACCGTCTGCCCTCTAAATGTTACCGCTGTTCGAAACGCGGGGAGCGCTAACAGGTGTGGCAGTAGGAGGAAGGGAGTGCTGGAGCAAGCCGCGGCGGCCCTCCCTGCAGCGGAATCGTGTTTTAACATGAAAAGGTCACCCGCAATCTATTCTTCTCCACGTAATCGGAAACAGGTGGCCTGCTAGCTCCCGCACCTCCCTTTAAAAAAAAACACGCAGCCCCGTATCATCGACTGTGCAAATACGCAATTCTTTTCCATGCAAACAGGTGAAAGCACTGGAATGTGCTCAAATGCACACAGATGTTCGGAAATCTGCAAACGGCATTGACTACGGGAGAGAGACAGACAAGAGGGGCGGCTGAGGAAGTGCTCAAAGCTCATCTACGCGAGAGAATGGCATACGAGAGAAATGGATCACAGCTCAGCCTCCCACATTGTTTTCATGTTGCAATTGAGGAACAGGTAACTTTGTGCTCGTGCAAACCTCAAACAAAGCATGCTTTAACACATGGGAACAACAGGTTCCAAGGGTTTCGGAAAAGAGCTGGAGGCCAGACGCATTGTTGACATTGTCACCTATACGGGCACGGTTCCATCCTGAGCTGCATGAACTGCACTGACTACCTATTGAGTACTGGATCTGGTTCAAGGTTACATTTAAAGCCTTATATGGTCAGGGGCCAGCATACCTATGGGACCGCTTCTCCCAGAGAGTCAGTTTGGTGTAGTGGTTAAGTGCGCGGACTCTTATCTGGGAGAACCGGGTTTCATTCCCCACTCCTCCACTTGCACCTGCTGGAATGGCCTTGGGTTAGCCATAGCTCTGGCAGAGGTTGTCCTTGAAAGGGCAGCTGCTGTGAGAGCCCTCTAAGCTCCACCCACCTCACAGGGTGTCTGTTGTGGGGGGAGAAGATAAAGGAGATTGAAAGCCACACTGAGTCTCTGATTCAGAGAGAAGGGCAGGGTATAAATCTGCAGTTCTTCTTCTTCCCTGCATGAGTCCATTAGGTCTTTACGATGAGCAACCCAACAACTTCTGGTGATACAAAGCCCCAGAGACGTCCATCTGGCCTCAACAAGGCCTGGTGGAATGAGCTCCCCCTGGAGATCTGGGATCTGCTTCAATTCCTCAGGACCTGTAAAACAGAGCTCTTTCACCAGGCTTTTAGTTGAAGCAGAGGACTTCACTTGTTATCAGCCTCCCCCCCTTAATTCCATCCCAGTGCTATAAGACCTGCTGGACCTGGACAATAGGCCAAGTCTGTGAGGCAGAATTTGCCATTTTAGTGCCTATTGTTACTCTGTAACTTTAGATTTTATATGTTTTAAATTGGTTGGGTTTTTTTACTGTTGACAGTTTTTATGATGTAACCCGCCCTGAGCCTGTTCTACGGGAAGGGTGGGCTAAAAAAAATAAATAAAATCGAATTAAATAAATAAATAAATTGTGGCAGAGCATCATGCACCGAGGCGAACGCAAACGACCCCCTTCCCGTTGGAGGCAGAGGCTTGTGAAACTGCAGCTGGCAGCGAGAGCTGCCCTTAATGAGCGCATCTATCAATTTTCAGGGGACTTGGTTGATTACCAGTACACAAAAATAAGAAAACGTGCCAATTTAACTGTTGGCTGCCGATGTGTAAAAAGAGACAGAGGGTTTCACGCCCTTGATTTCATAAAAAGAAGCCTACTGAAAATTGCTCCATCTATCTGAGCGAGCACGTGTGAGGGGCAGGTGGAATTTCACCCCACCCCCACGTGTCTTGTAAGCCGCCCTGAGCCTGCCTCGGCGGGGAGGGCAGGGTATAAATAAAAAATTATTATTATTACTTAGAACCTATCTACCCCAGCAGGCAGAAGTCTCGGGGAGAGCCAGTTTGGTGTAGTGGTTAAGTGTGCGGACTCTTATCTGGGAGAACCGGGTTTGATTCCCCACTCCTCCACTTGCACCTGCTGGAATGGCCTTGGGTCAGCCACAGCTCTGGCAGAGGTTGTCCTTGAAAGGGCAGCTGCTGTGAGAGCCCTCTCCAGCCCCACCCACCTCACAAGCTGTCTATTGTGGGGGGCGGAAGGTGAAGGAGATTGTGAGCCACTCTGAGACTCTTCGGAGTGGAGGGCGGGATAGAAATCCAATATTTTCATCTACCTCACAGGGTGTCTGTTGTGCGGGAGGAAGGTAAAGGAGATTGTGAGCCGCTCTGAGACTCTTCAGAGTGGAGAACGGGATATAAATCCAATATCTTCATCTACCTCACAGGGTGTCTGTTGTGGGGGAGGAAGGTAAAAGAAATTGTGAGCTGCTATGAGACTTTTTGGAGTGGAGGGCGGGATATAAATCCAATATCTTCATCTACATCATAGGGTGTCTGTTGTGGGGGGAGGAAGGTAAAGGAAATTGTGAGCCGCTCTGAGACTCTTTGGAGTGGAGGGCGGGATATAAATCCAATATCTTCATCTACCTCACAGGGTGTCTGTTGTGGGGGAGGAAGGGAAAGGAGATTGTGAGCTGCTCTGAGACTCTTCGGAGTGGAGGGTGGGATATAAATCCAATATTTTCATCTACCTCACAGGGTGTCTGTTGTGAGGGGTGGGGAAGGTAGAGGAGATTGTAAGCCGCTCTGAGTCTCTTCGGAGTGGAGGGCGGTATATAAATCCGGTATCTTCATCTACCTCACAGGGTGTCTGTTGTGGGGGGGGGGGGAGCTAAAGGAGATTGTGAGCCGCTCTGAGACTCTTCGGAGTGGAGGGCGGGATATAAATCCAATATCTTCATCTTCTTCTTCACAGGTGAGCATCTAACTCAGGGGTGGCGAACTCATTTGTTATGAGGGCCGGATCTGACATAAATGAGACCTTGTCGGGCCGGCCCGTGTCAGACCGGACCATGTGTGTACTTATTTAAGATTAGGTAGCAGGGATATAAACTTTATAAAGGACACAGACAAACAGAAAAGATGTCAATGCTTTACTGATGTTCCTACTGTCAACATTAACTCAAAGAACTTCTCCCCCCCCCCCCCACACCCCACTGGGCTTTCTCTAGTTTTATACAAACGCCATTCTCGTTCTTCTGATACAATTCATTCATTTATTTATTTTACTCATTTTTTAGCCCGCCCTTCCCGTAGAACAGGCTCAGGGCGGGTTACATCATCAAAAACAGTCAACAGTAAAAACAGTCAAAGACCAATTTTAAAAAATGTTAAATCTAAGATTGCAAAGACCAAGGCGGCAGAATTCTGCCTCACAGACGTGACCTCTTGTCCAGGGCCAGCAGACCTTGCAGCTCTGGGATGGAATAAGAGGGGGGAGGCCGGTAAGAAGTCACGCCCACTGCCTCAGCTGAAAGCCTGGCGAAAGAACTCTGCCTTACAGGCCCTGCAGAATTGAAGCAGATCCTGCAGGTCCCGGATCTCTAGGGGGAGCTCACTACACCAGGCAGGGGCCAGGGCTGAAAAGGCCCTGGCCCTCATCGAGGCCAGATGGACGTCTCTGGGGCCGGGTATCACCAAAAGTTGTTGGTTTGCTGATCGTAAGGACCTATGGGGTTCATATGGGGAGAGGCGGTCCCGAAGGTATGCTGGTCCCTGGCTATATAGGGTAAGTCCCAACACCTTGAACCAGATGCGGTACTTGATGGGTCGCCAGTGCAGTTCACGTAGCACAGGATGGATCCGTGCTCATACAGGCGACAAAGTCAACATGGAGTAGAATACAATGCTAAAACAATACATTGCCTACTTATCTGTTTGATTTTAAAAGCAATTATATTGACTCGTATCCAGGCCTCAGATTCAACAGGAGCTCACTGGAGCTCTTCCTCCCCACCTACCTTGTCAATTGAGTAGTATGTACTGGATTAGAAGAGAGGGCAGCCAACCAGCTCCCAGGAGCTTTGCCACACCCCCAGCAGCCCTCATTAACCCCTTGAGAAGCCCATGCCACCCTTTCAACATTTCTTATGTGGTGGTGGGTGGCTCGATGGCCTCTTGACTGTGGGGAGGGCAGTCAAGAAGAAGAAGAAGATGAAGAAGATATTGGATTTATATCCCACCCTCCACTCCGAAGAGTCTCAGAGCGGCTCACAATCTTCTTTACCTTCCTCCCCTACAACAGACACCCTGTGAGGTAGATGAAGATATTGGGTTTATATCCCGCACTCCACTCCGAAGAGTCTCAGAGCGGCTCACAATCTCCTTTACCTTCCTCCCCCACAACAGACACTCTGTGAGGTAGATGAAGTTATTGGGTTTATATCCCACCCTCCACTCCGAAGAGTCTCAGAGCGGCTCACAATCTCCTTTACCTTCCTCCCCTACAACAGACACCCTGTGAGGTAGATGAAGATACTGGATTTATATCCCGCCCTCCGCTCCGTAGAGTCTCAGAGCGGCTCACAATCTCCTTTACCTTCCTCTCCCACAACAGACGCCCTGTGAGGTAGATGAAGATACTGGATTTATATCCCACCCTCCACTCCGAAGAGTCTCAGAGCGGCTCACAATCTCCTTTCCCTTCCTCCCCCACAACAGACACCCTGTGAGGTGGGTGGGGCTGAGAGGGCTCTCCCAGCAGCTTCCCTTTCAAGGACAACCTCTGCTAGAGCTATGGCTGACCCAAGGCCATGCTAGCAGGTGCAAGTGGAGGAGTGGGGAATCAAATCCGGTTCTCCCAGATAAGAGTCTGCACACTTCACCACTACACCAAACTGGCAAGAAAGGAGAGCCCCAGGTGTGCGAGGCCTGCTTGGGCTGGCTGGATCTCTAGCCAGCCCAGGCAGGCCTCACTCTCCCGGGGCTCTCCTTTCTTGCATTGGGTTGCTTTTGGCTGGGGGGGGGCAGCACATACTAATGAGTTATGCTAATGAACTCCACCACCTATTTTTCTACAAAACGACCCCTGCTCATATCCAACGAGCCACCGAGCCTTTTTCAGAGGTCCAGATGGATTAGCAACCAGTGAGCGCTATTCCCGATCCCAGCCTTTCTTCCCAGAAACGAATGTCTGATTCCGTTTCAGGCGGCTTCCCGTGTGTCCAGCCACTGAAGGATGTGTTCCTCTCGCAGATCCTGCAATGGCAACCTCAGTACCCCATCAATCTATGGAAGGTTGCTACCCGACAAGAGGATCAATCAGGGACAATTTCTCTCATCAATCTACAGGCCAACCTAAAGCCAGTCTCAAGTTCGCTCTACTCGAGCAGCACCCAAACCGGCAAGCATTTAGGACAGCAAGACCAGTTTTTGAATGGTATTATTAGAAACGCTGAGGTCCTATGGGAGCTTCTCAAGAATTCCTTGATGAAAAGAATAGGTAACAGAGGACAGGATTCTCTGATATCTATATCGCAAATAATTGTGAACCATTCACTGCAGTGCAGAACGCCAGGGTATAAACTGTGGTTTGCTCTCAGCAGGGATTGTTAGTAGCAGGAGTTCCTTTGCATATTAGGCCACACACCCCTGATGGAGCCAATCCTTCAAGAGCTGACAGGGCTCTTAGTACAGGGCCTTCTGTAAGCTCTTGGAGGACTGGCTACATCATGTGTCAAGCCCCGAGATTCCCAATAATGAAGTCCTTTGTTTTATTTCAAATAGACTGCTTCATTCAGGAATTCAAAGGAGCTACATGGTCCTTGGAAATACTGAGATCCCAGAGGTTACATGCTTGCTATATAGGGTATCATAAACCGTTGCTGAAGGCGCTTCATTTGAATCTAAGGTTCAAAGGTTACAGCAGCGACTATCATTTTCACTACAAAAAACATTCTCACATTATGAACATAGGAAGCTGCCTGAAGCAGACCCTGGGTCAATCAAAGTCAGTACTGTCTACTCAGACTGGCAGCGGCTCTCCACGGTCTCAAGCTGAGGTTTTTCACACCTATTTGCCTGGACCCTTTTTAGTTGGAGATGCCGGGGACTGAACCCGGGGCCTTCTGCTTACCCAGCAGATGCTCTACCACTGAGCCACCGTCCCTCCCCTGCTCTCCAGGGTCTCAAGCTGAGGTTTTTCACGCCTACTTGCCTGGACCCTTTTGAGTTGGAGATGCCGGGGATTGAACCCGGGGCCTTCTGCTTACCCAGCAGATGCTCTACCACTGAGCCACCGTCCCTCCCCTGCTCTCCAGGGTCTCAAGCTGAGGTTTTTCACGCCTACTTGCCTGGACCCTTTTGAGTTGGAGATGCTGGGGATTGAGCCTGGGACCTTCTGCTTACCAAGCAGATGCTCTGCCACCGAGCCACCATCCCTCCCCTGCTCTCCAGGGTCTCAAGTGGAGGTTTTTCACGCCCACCTGCCTGGATCCTTTTGAGTTGGAGATGCCGGGGACTGAGCCTGGGACCTTCTGCTTACCAAGCAGATGCTCTGCCACCGAGCCACCATCCCTCCCCTGCTCTCCAGGGTCTCAAGCTGAGGTTTCTCACGCCTACCTGCCTGGACCCTTTTGAGTTGGAGATGCTGGGGATTGAGCCTGGGACCTTCTGCTTACCAAGCAGATGCTCTGCCACCGAGCCACCATCCCCCCCCTGCTCTCCAGGGTCTCAAGCTGAGGTTTTTCACGCCTACCTGCCTGGACCCTTTTGAGTTGGAGATGCCGGGGATTGAGCCTGGGACCTTCTGCTTACCAAGCAGATGCTCTGCCACCGAGCCACCGTCCCTCCCCACATTGCAAACTACATTGTGAACAGATAAGGAAGCCTGCAAATTTAGGGAGTACATCCTTCGAAACACAGCATGCCCTTTCCAGTACCATAAACATTCTTCTGCCAGATGGCAACGCCTACGTGTTCCCCAGGTAGTAAATAACGAAGAAGGGTCAGAGTATTAACCTGCCATTTGGCCAGCCCTCTCTAAGAAAAGCCTGGGGCTTGACAGCGTGTGGCCTAATATGTAAAGGAGTTCCTGCTACAAAAGCAAACAAAAAAGCCCCTGGCTCTCAGTTTACAGCAGTGAGCACCAACAGGTCTGGCCAGGCCTCTGAATAAATTGGATGCCCTAGAACAACCCACCCACTCCCAGAGCTCTCTTATCTGGGAGAACGGGTTTGATTCCCCACTCCTCTACTTGCACCTGCTGGAATGGCCTTGGGTCAGCCA
The DNA here is from genome assembly GCF_032191835.1 of Heteronotia binoei. Taxonomy (NCBI): domain Eukaryota; kingdom Metazoa; phylum Chordata; class Lepidosauria; order Squamata; family Gekkonidae; genus Heteronotia; species Heteronotia binoei. Next base: position 123,257,890 of record NC_083230.1, read on the forward strand.
GAGCTCTCTTATCTGGGAGAACCGGCTTTGATTCCCCACTCCTCCACTTGCAGGTGCTGGAATGTCTTGGGTCAGCAATAGCTCTCCTATCTGGGAGAAGTGGGTTTGATTCCCCACTCCTCCACTTGCACCTGCTGCAATGGCCTTGGGTCAGCCAGAGCTCTCTTATCTGGGAGAACCGGGTTTCATTCCCCACTCCTCCACTTGCAGCTGCTGGAATGGCCTTGGGTCAGCCAGAGCTCTCTTATCTGGGAGAACCGGGCTTAATTCCCCACTCCTCCACTTGCAGCTGCTGGAATGGCCTTGGGTCAGCCAGAGCTCTCTTATTTGGGAGAACCGGGCTTGATTCCCCTGTCCTCCACTTGCAGCTGCTGGAATGGCCTTGAGTCAGCCGGAGCTCTCTTATCTGGGAGAACCGGGTTTGATTCCCCACTCCTCCACTTGCAGCTGCTGGAATGGCCTTGGGTCAGCCAGAGCTCTCTTATCTGGGAGAACCGGGTTTGATTCCCCTCTCCTCCACTTGCAGCTGCTGGAATGGCCACGGGTCAGCCAGAGCTCTCTTATCTGGGAGAACCGGGTTTGATTCCCCACTCCTCCACTTGCACCTGCTGGAATGGCCTTGGGTCAGCCAGAGCTCTCTTATCTGGGGGAACCGGGTTTGATTCCCCACTCCTCGCCTTGCACCTGCTGGAATGGCCTTGGGTCAGCCAGAGCTCTCTTATCTTGGAGAAACGGGTTTGATTCCCCACTCCTCCACTTGCACCTGCTAGCATGGCCTTGGGTCAGCCATAGCTCTCTTATCTGGGAGAACCGGGTTTGATTTCCCTCTCCTCCACTTGCAGCTTCTGGAATGGCCTTGGGTCAGCCAGAGCTCTCTTATCTGGGAGAACCGGGTTTGATTCCCCACTCCTCCCCTTGCACTTGCTGGAATGGCCTTGGGTCAGCCAGAGCTCTCTTATCTTGGAGAAACGGGTTTGATTCCCCACTCCTCCACTTGCACCTGCTAGCATGGCCTTGGGTCAGCCATAGCTCTCTTATCTGGGAGAAACGGGTTTGATTCCCCACTCCTCCACTTGCAGCTGCTGGAATGGCCTTGGGTCAGCCAGAGCTCTCTTATCTGAGAGAACCGGGTTTGATTCCCCACTCCTCTCCTTGCACCTACTGGAATGGCCTTGGGTCAGCCATAGCTCTGACAGAGGTTGTCCTTGAAAGGGCAGCTGCTGTGAGAGCCCTCTCAGCCCCACATACCTCACAGGTTGTCTGTTGTGAGGGGAGAAGATATAGGACAGGGGTGGCCAACGGTAGCTCTCCAGAAGTTTTTTGCCTACAACTCTCATCAGCCCCAGCCATTGGCCATGCTGGCTGAGGCTGATGGGAGTTGTAGGAAAAAAACATCTGGAGAGCTACCGTTGGCCACCCCTGATATAGGAGATTGTAAGCTGCTCTGAGACTCTGATTCAGAGAAAAGGGCGGGGTATAAATCTGCTGTCTTTCTTCTTCTACTTTTTCTTCTTCCCACAAATCTAAGAATATCAGTAATAAGACTAACCATCCCAAAACAGATGAAAGCTACTCATTCCGGGTTTTTTTTTACCTACTAAGGAGGCTGGAGGGGAAGAATCTAGGTGTTGATTTACAAGGAAGTTGTCCCTTGGTAGCCCTGAGCAACAGAATAGGAGTAATGTCCATATTCTCCCCCCCCTCCCCATTCATTTTCACTTGCTGTGCACCGAAGACGCTCCCTATAGACTTTAGGCCTTTGCCTTAATGAACACATATCTTAAAGGCTTGGCAGCTCGTCTGCACACGGTCTTTTGTTCCAGCGTAACGATGTTGGTATAAAACCCATCTGGAATAAGGTACCCTCAGGCACAAAAACAGTTTCTGCTTGTATAATTGTGTCTGCACAAGGGAATTGCTCTAGTATGTCTATCATGATTCCTTTAAGTAGCTTTATCAGTGTACGAATGAATTCTTCGGACCAAGTCTTGCAATTCGACCGCAATCCACGAAGAGACATCTCCACGAATAATCCACCCACTGAAACTTTTTTTAATCATACACACACACACATACACACACACACACTTGAACCATCGCTAAGTGGATGCACGGCAGAATCTATAAAATTACAAATGGCGTAGAGAGAGAAATTTATCTTCTCTCGTAAGACTAGAATTCAAGGTCACCCAGAGAAAATGACTGCTAGCAGAGACAGGACGAAATAGACAAAGGAAATAATACTTCGATCCCCATCATTCGTAACACAGCTTACAGAAGAAGAAGAAGATGATACTGGATTTATCCCGCCCTATACTCTGAATCTCAGAGTCTCAGCGTGGTCACAATCTCCTTTACCTCCCCCCCCCCACAACAGACACCCTGTGAGGTAGATGAAGATATTGGATTTATATCCCGCCCTCCACTCCGAAGAGTCTCAGAGCGGCTCACGATCTCCTTTACCTCCCCCCCCCCACAACAGACACCCTGCGAGGTAGATGAAGATATTGGATTTATATCCCACCCTCCACTCCGAAGAGTCTCAGAGCGGCTCACAATCTCCTTTACCTTCCTCCCCCCCCCACAACAGACACCCTGTGAGGTAGGTGGGGCTGAGTGAGCGCTTACACAGCAGCTGCCCTTTTAAGAACAACTCCTACGAGAGCTATGGCTGACCCAAGGCCATTCCAGCAGGTGCAAGTGGAAGAGTGAGGAATCAAACCCGGTTCTCCTAGATAAGAGTCCGCACACTTAACCACTAACACCAAACTGGAAGTCACAGACACCGAGATGTGGGGAATGACCAGTGGTTTGGGGGGATTAGTCAAATTCTGTCACTGGCTCTTAGATGTGTCACTTACATGTATACCTTGTAGCATGCAAAGGAAGCATGCTTCTGTGTGCAGTTTGGGAGACCTCACTTCAAAAAAGGATGTGGATAGATTGGAAGAAGAGGAAGATATTGGATTTGTATCCCACCCTCCAAACTGAATCTCAGAGTCTCAGAGCGGCTCACAATCTCCTTTCCCTTCCTCCCCCACAACAGACTCCCTGTGAGGTGGGGTGGGGCTGAGAGAGTTCTGACAGAAGCTGCCCTTTCAAGGACAGCTCTGCGAGAGCTACGGCTGACCCAAGGCCATTCCAACAGCTGCAAGCAGAGGAGTGGAGAATCAAACCCAGTTCTCCTGGATAAGAGTTTGCGCATTTCACCTCTACACGAAACTGGCTTTCAGTGTAGCAAGTACAGAAGCGTAAAAGAGGGCAAAGAAGATGATCAGGGGGCCTGGAGAGCAAGCCCTGCGAGGAAAGGCTGTGGTACGTGGGAATGTTCAGCCTGGAGAAGAGGAGGCTGGTGGAGAGGACATGATTGGGGAGGGATGATTTGGGGGGAGGGATGGTGGCTCAGTGGTAGAGCATCTGCTTGGGAAGCAGAAGGTCCTGGGTTCAATCCCTGGCATCTCCAAAAAAGGGTCCAGGCAAATAAGTGTGAAAAACCTCAGCTGGAGAGCCGCTGCCAGTCTGAGAAGACAACACTGACTTTGATGGACTGAGGGTCTGATTCAGTATAAGGCAGCTTCTTAGGTTCATATATGTTCAATGAGTTCCCTCATATGTTCATTGCTCTCTTTAAGTATCTGAAAGGCTGGCCCTCAGAGGACGGCAGGGAGCTGCAGAAGATAGGACCCACGATAACAGATTTAAATTACAGGCGGAAAAGTACAGTCTGGATATTAGGAAAACATTTTTACAGCAAGAGTAGTTCAGTTGCCTATGGAGGTGCTGCGCTTCCCCTCACCGACAGTCTCCAAGCAGCAGCTGGGCAAACACTTGCCAGGGATGTTTTAAGCTGATCCTGCGTTCTGCAGGAGGTCGGACTAGATGGCCCCTAAGGTCCCTCCCAAATTGACGATTCTATGACCTAGCAGCTCAGTATGGACAGCAGAAGTCTATTGCCCTACTTGTAGATATCACAGTGGCATTTCTCTTGCCAAGCTTCCGCACGAGGTGGACGTCTGGGGCGATGCAGCAAATCTCTACTTACGATGGACCGTGCAGACTATGTGAGACGGGCATGCGCTACGCCCACGCAAACGTTCGAGCGAGTCTCTAGAAGGACCGCATGTGGGAGAGATGAGCCACACACCCCGCTCTCGGAGAATCCCCCTGCTCCCGCCGCATTCAGAGTACACATTTATCTAGCTAAAATGCGCTTAATTAATATTTCATATAGCTGTGTTGGATACTCTATATTCCTAATGGATTGTATTGATCAAAGGAAGAAAGGAAAAATGCCTCTGTTGCTGTAGGGAAAACTAAAGCTGTCAGTTAGAAAGCCATCGCGGTTTAAAGGGCTGACGACTCGGAGAAGAAATTCCACGCAATCGAGGCAGCCCTCCCCCCACCCTTCCGTAATACTTAAGATAGGCATTTAGAGACCCTTCCCAAAAGACTAGCAATGCCCGCCACCCCCAGGTGGAAAATGCAGAGTGAATAACAACACCTGGTTGTATAACGTATGTAGGAAGCAGGGGTGGAATGCTAGCAGGAGCTCCTTTGTATATTAGGCCACACACACCCTGATGTAGCCAATTCTCCGAGAGCTTACGAGGCTCTTTTTGGTAAGCTCTTGGAGGATTGGCTACATCAGGGGGGGTGTGGCCTAATATGCAAAGGAGCTCCTGCTAGAATTCCACCCCTGGTAGGAAGCCTGTGTAAGATGTGTTTGTCTGGGAATTAGCCTTAGAACAGAAGATCCTGTGAATTTAGGGGGAGGGAGGTGTTTGTGAGTTTCCTGCATTGTGCAGGGGGCTGGACTAGATGACCCTGGAGGATCTTCATCGCTGTCAGATGGCCATCTAGCCTCTGTTTAAAAACCTCCAAAGAAGGAGAGCCCACCACCTCTCAAGGAAGCCTGTTTCACTGAGGAACTGCTCTAACGGTCAGGAAGTTCTTCCTCATGTTGAGCTGGAAACGCTTTTGATTTTTAATTTCAATTCCTTTGTTCTGGTCCTACCTTCTGGGGCCACAGAAAACAATTCCACACCATCCTCTATAGGACAGCCCTTCAAGTACTTGAAGATGGTGATCATATCACCTCTCAGTCGCCTTTTCTCCAGGCTAAACATCCCCAGCTCCTTCAACCATTCTTCATAGGACTTGTAAGAAGATAAAGAAGATATTGGATTTATATCCTGTCCTCCACTCTGAATCTCAGAGTGGCTCACAATCTCCTTTATCTTCCTCCCCCACAACAGACATCCTCTGAGGTGGGTGGGGCTGAGAGGACTCTCACAGCAGCTGCCCTTTCAAGGACAACCTCTGTCAGACCTATGGCTGACCCAAGACCATCTCAGCAGCTGCAAGCAGAGAAGTGGGGAATCAAACCCGGTTCTCCCAGATAAGAGTTCGCACATTTAACCAGTACACCAAACTGGCTCTCTCTGGAGACTTGGTCCCCAGACCCCTCACCAGCTTTGTCGCCCTCCTCTGGATCCATTCCAACTTGTCTATATCCTTCTTAAAATGTGATGCCCAAAACTGAACACAAGACTCCAGGTGGGTCTTACCAGAGCAAAGTATAGTGATACCATCACTTCACGCGATCTGGACACTAGACTTCTGTTAATACAGCCCAATATTGCATTTGCCTTTTTAGCCGCCGCATCACACTGTTGACTCATGTTCAGTGTATGGTCCACTAAGACCCCTAGATCCTTTTTGCACATATTACAGCTAAGACAAGTCATGTATGCTCGCATCAAAATCTGTCTGGAATCTTTCCCTTGCTGTACCCATAATGTATACATTTGAGATCACACCAGCCCTTCAGCCTCAACCATCATAATTTCAAGAAATAGCTCAGAGGAAAATGGTTCATGAGAGAAAAGGCTCATCCAAAGCAGAGAACTAATGAAAAGCATTTTTCCTTTTCACTTTGTGTTAAGTGTCTTTGCAAGCAGTCCATATAGATACGTGTTTTCTGTGCACGCAAGAAAATCTTTTTAAAACGTTCTTTTAATGTTAAAAGGCGTCCCATTAAACAGAGCTTCTGTCTGAAATGCTGAAGAGCTACCTCCCTCCCTGACGTTCTGTGTTTGGCTCCTCCTCCCGCCACAGCCATTTTGCAAACGGCTCCGCCTTCTTCGGCAGCCATTTTGAGGCTGCGCCTACCATCCTCTGTCAGAATTCCAAATGTGCCCTCAGGCTCAGAATAGAACACACTAGAACACAGAAGTGTGTGTGTGTGGGGAGGGGAGGGAATTTCCAGTAAGGCAGGCCCCTGTACTCAATCCCTAAGCGAATAATCAAAGATCACAGGAGAAGAAAATGTAATCACCCGAGCTGTCAAGTTTCCTGCTTCTAGACCCTCAGCGCTGAAGAAAAAGGAATCCAAGGGAAATGCAAAATGTAATTACTCTATTAAAGCCCAAATCCTTTTGCCCAAAGCCAAGCGCTTCCTGTAAAGCCACATTCTCTCTTTTTGCTCCCTTCCTCGTGTAAACTTTTCATTACGAACAAGACATCGTTGTAATATAATCATTCCGGTTATAATGCAACTGTGGATAACGTAACGCCTGCATTAGGAAAAGGCAGCACGGCCCGGTAATGTTGTTTTAATATGATTTGTGTACTGCAGGAACTAGGCTCAAGCCAATCGCTTAGAATCTGATCAATGCGAATTAGTGTCTTAAAGAGAGATAAACCATTCGACAATTTAGGATTTGATCGATGCGACGCAAGGCCTCACAAGATAAAATTAAAAAAAAATAAATCTGGCGCGTTTTGGAATATTATAACCAATCCACTCAGCGATGCAATAGGTAATAAGGCATCAGCAAGGATCACGGACCGATAATGCACAGCGAGGTCTCGGATAAACCCTAGACAGGCCACACAATACCCCCTCCCCTTTTCTCTTTGAAAGGGTGAATTGGCCATTAAGGCTGCTCAAACCACATCTTGAGTAATTCAAAGGCCTCAAGCAAGAGCGAGAACGGAGCACAGTCAACAGAGACGAGCATTTAAATTTTAAAATAAAAATTAAGCACTGCGCTTCTGCAGCAGGGGAAATGGTCACAAAAAAACGGGCTGACGAAAGGCACATCTTGAATTAAAAGCCACCTTTTACAGCAGGGGTCGTTCATTATTGTGAGGATAAAACAACGTAGATTTATACCCCCACCCTTCTCTCTGAATCAGAGACTCAGAGTGGCTTACCATCTCCTTTATCTCCTTCCCCCACAACAGACACCCTGTGGGGTAAATGGGGCTGAGAGAGCTCTCCCAGAAGCTGCCCTTTCAAGGACAGCTCTGCAAGAGCAATGGCTGACCCAAGGCCATTCCAGCAGCTCGAAATGGAGGAGTGGGGAATCAAACCAGGTTCTCCCAGATAAGGGTCCACACACTTAACCACTACACCAAACTGGTTTTGTTTTAAAGTACAGTTAGATGCTACTTTGAATATCACTTTTGGGATGTAAATTTTCTAAACAAGTAAGTAAAACTCTATTTTGTGTGTCTGTGTGTGTTGGGAGGTTGAAAAAGATCAACTTCTGTTATTGCCATGGGCCTGTTTCCTACTGGTCCGGGTACCTAAGCTGACAGGATTGCCATCTTCCAGGTGGGGCCTGGAGATCTTCTGGAATTAGAGCTTCCAGGTGACAGAGCTAAATTCCCCTGGGTGAAACGGATGCTGCGGAAAGTGGCTTTATACCTCACAGAGGACCCGTCCCTCCCCAAACCCCGTCTTCACAGGCTCCACCTCCAAAATCTCCATGTATTTCCCAACCCAAACCTGGCAAACCCTATATGACGCGCAGAAGAGTTGTAATCCCAGCATCATACTAGCACCACTATAACCACTGCCAGAAAAGGAGGGGTGGGGAGTAGGCCTTATACGCAAAGCCCTGGTTTACAAACCAAAGTAGAAAGCCAATCTTCTTGTGGGAAACTTACTCAAAATTCTAGGCATGTTTGCCATAATTCGGTGGAGCTGCTTTTCCAACAATATCGCAATTAGTTCTATTAATCTCACACTCCCAACTTGAAGTCACACTGTCACATAGAGTACGCTGGTTTATGCATTTCGCAGAATTACACATTTAGCAGTTCAACCTGTTTAATTCGCCTTTTACAGGCAATTAAACACACTCTTAAAAGCACTTTGGCTCAAAAACAAACCCCCCACAAAAAAACCCCCTTCTGTCCTCAATCCCCACGTTCCATTAAATTGGACACGAGACAGTGGAAGAAGCGCATCGCTCTGAGGCTTCTCACTCAATCTGGCATAAATTTACTTAAATCGAGCCCCGCTCCAAAGGTAGGAATATGTGTTTAACGGGAACTCTCAGGAGCCCAGCGGTTGTCTTGTCTAACATTTATGTACAAAGGCAGCCGTGAAAGTATCTGCTCTCCCAACCCAGTTCTTCCGAACCTCCCCGCCAAATGGCAATTGAATGAAATTAAGACGCTCAAAAGTATATGAAAAGCTGCCTCTTAAATTAACAGTACAAAATGCTTCCAATAGCTTTAAGCGCTCGGCATCTTAAAAGCGTTCGCCAAAAATATTCGCTTTGTAAGCTTCCCGCCTTATATTAGTAGTCCAGGCGGCGTACAAAAGACTCATAGGACGCCTTCTGAGGCTGTTTTGAGACACTTTAATGTTTATGTATTGTGTTGTTTTTAGTTTATGTATTGCTTTATTCGGGGCTTTTTTTTTGTAGCAGGAGCTCCTTTGCATATTAGGCCAAACACCCCTGATGTAGCCAATCCTCCTGGAGCTTCCAGTAGGCCCTGTACGAAGAGCCCTGTAAGGAATTCTAGCAGGACCTCCTTTGCCTATTAGGCCACACACCCCTGATGCAGCCAGTCCTCCTGGAGCTTCCAGTAGGCCCTGTACGAAGAGCCCTGTAAGGAATTCTAGCAGGACCTCCTTTGCCTATTAGGCTACACCCCCCTGATGTAGCCAATCCTCCTGGAGCTTCCAGTAGGCCCTGTAAGAAGAGCCCTGTAAGGAATTCTAGCAGGACCTCCTTTGCCTATTAGGCCACACCCTCCTGATGCAGCCAATCCTCCTGGAGCTCTCAGTAGGCCCTGTACGAAGAGCCCTGTAAGGAATTCTAGCAGGACCTCCTTTGCCTATTAGGCCACACACCCCTGATGCAGCCAATCCTCCTGGAGCTCTCAGCAGGCCCTGTACGAAGAGCCCTGTAAGGAATTTTCTTGATGCTCTCAATGACTGTGCTATGGAGCAGATGGTCTCAGAACCTACCAGGGGTGGGGCGATCCTGGATTTGGTCCTAAGTAAAGCCCAAGACTTGGTGAGAGATGTAAAAGTGATTGCGCCGCTTGGGAGCAGTGACCATAATGTTATTGATTTCACCGTTTGTATAAATAGGGAGTTGTCCAAAAAGACTGCCACAACCACGTTTAACTTTAAAAGGGGTAAATACACTGAGATGAGGAGGCATGTGAGGAGGAAACTGAAAGGAAAGGTACATACGGTCAAAACCCTCGGGGAAGCTTGGACGCTATTTAAAACTATAATCCTAGAAGCTCAAATAAAATACATACCACAAGTTAGGAAAGGCACAAACAGGAATAAGAAAAGACCTGCATGGTTAACAAACAAAGTAATGGAAGCTGTAAAAGGTAAGAAGGACTCCTTTAAGCGGTGGAAAACCAGTCCAAGTGAGATTAGTAAAAGGGAACACAGGCTGTGGCAAATCAAATACAAGACTGTGATCAGGCAGGCAAAAAGGGACTATGAGGAGCATATTGCAAAAAACATAAAAACCAACAATAAAACTTTCTTCAAATATATTAGAAGTAGGAAACCAGCCAGGGAGGCAGTGGGGCCCTTGGATGACCATGGGGTAAAAGGATCACTGAAGGAGGATAGGGAAATGGCTGAGAAGCTAAATGAATTTTTTGCCTCCGTCTTCACTGTGGAAGACGGGAACTTTTTGCCCGCCCCAGAACCACTAATTTTGGAAGGGGTGTTGAAAGACCTGAGTCAGATTGAGGTGACAAAAGAGGAGGTCCTACAACTGATAGACAAATTAAAAACTAATAAGTCACCAGGTCTGGATGGCATGCATCCAAGAGTTCTGAAAGAACTCAAAGTTGAACTTGTGGATCTTCTAACAAAAATCTGTAATCTTTCATTGAAATCTGCCTCCGTTCCTGAGGACTGGTAGGTAGCAAATGTCACCCCCATCTTTAAAAAGGGTTCCAGAGGAGATCCGGGAAATTACAGGCCAGTCAGTCTGACTTCAATACCGGGAAAGTTGGTAGAAACCATTATCAAGGACAGAATGAGTAGGCACATTGATGAACACGGGTTATTGAGGAAGACTCAGCATGGGTTCTGCAAGGGAAGATCTTGCCTCACTAACCTGTTACATTTCTTTGAGGGGGTGAACAAACATGTGGACAAAGGCGACCCGATAGATGTTGTTTACTTTGACTTCCAGAAAGCTTTTGATAAAGTTCCTCATCAAAGGCTCCTTAGAAAGCTTGAGAGTCATGGAGTAAAAGGACAGGTCCTCTTGTGGATCAAAAACTGGCTGAGTAATAGGAAGCAGAGAGTCAGTATAAATGGGCAGTCTTCGCAGTGGAGGACGGTAAGCAGTGGGGTGCCGCAGGGCTCGGTACTGGGTCCCATGCTCTTTAACTTGTTCATAAATGATTTAGAGCTGGGAGTGAGCAGTGAAGTGGCCAAGTTTGCGGATGACACTAAATTGTTCAGGGTGGTGAGAACCAGAGAGGATTGTGAGGAACTCCAAAGGGATCTGTTGAGGCTGGGTGAGTGGGCGTCAACGTGGCAGATGCGGTTCAATGTGGCCAAGTGCAAAGTAATGCACATTGGGGCCAAGAATCCCAGCTACAAATACAAGTTGATGGGGTGTGAACTGGCAGAGACTGACCAAGAGAGAGATCTTGGGGTGCGTCTGCAATAAAAAAGGCCAACGCCATGCTGGGAATTATTAGGAAGGGAATTGAAAACAAATCAGCCAGTATCATAATGCCCCTGTATAAATCGATGGTGCGGTCTCATTTGGAGTACTGTGTGCAGTTCTGGTCGCCGCACCTCAAAAAGGATATTATAGCATTGGAGAAAGTCCAGAGAAGGGCAACTAGAATGATTAAAGGGCTGGAGCACTTTCCCTATGAAGAAAGGTTGAAACGCTTGGGACTCTTTAGCTTGGAGAAATGTCGACTGCGGGGTGACATGATAGAGGTTTACAAGATAATGCATGGGATGGAGAAAGTAGAGAAAGAAGTACTTTTCTCCCTTTCTCACAATACGAGAACTCGTGGGCATTCGATGAAGTTGCTGAGCAGAAAGGTTAAAACGGATAAAAGGAAGTACTTCTTCACCCAAAGGGTGATTAACATGTGGAATTCACTGCCACAGGAGGTGGTGGCGGCCACAAGTATAGCCACCTTCAAGAAGGGTTTAGATAAATATATGGAGCACAGGTCCATCAGTGGCTATTAGCCACAGTGTATGTGTGTATATAAAAATTTTTGCCACTGTGTGACACAGAGTGTTGGACTTGATGGGCCGTTGGCCTGATCCAACATGGCTTCTCTTATGTTCTTAATTCTAGCAGGACCTCCTTTGCCTATTAGGCCACACACCCCTGATGTAGCCAATCCTCCTGGAGCTTACAGTAGGCCTTGTACTAAGAGAGAAGCTCTTGGGGGACTGGCCACATCAGGGGGTGTGGCCTAATATCAGGGGCAGAATTCTAGCAGGAACTCCTTTGCATATTAGGCCACACACCCGATGTAGCCAATCCTCCAGGAGCTTACAGGGCTCTTATTGCAGGGCCTACTCTAAGCTCCCGGAGGATTGGCTACATCAGGGGGGTGCGGCCTAATATGCGAAAGAGTTCTTGCTACAGAAAAAGCCCTGACTTTATTATATATCATGTATATTGCTCAGAGCTCAGCTTGCCAGGATTGGGTAAATAACAACAAGAACAACAACACCACTGGGTGACACATTGTTTTGGGCTGGATGGGCCACTGGTCTCATCCAACATGGCTTCTCTTACGTTCTTATGAGACATTTATTTATTTATTTTATTCGATTTATATCCCGCCCTACCCCACCGAGGTGGGCTCAGGGCGGCTTACAACATAAAAACCAACAAAATCAATTTAAATACATTAATAATACATTAATAATTATAATTATACAATAAAATACCTAAAATACATATAAAATACATAAAAACACATAAAGCTCACTTCAGTATGTACTATGCTACCTTCCTTAGATCAATTCCTCAATATTCCAGTATTAATTAATCTGGTGTTCGAGATTTGGGTGTTCAGGCATTCCGATAACAATTAATTGTATGCCAACCGGAAGAGGGCTGTTTTGCAGGCCCTGCGGAACTGTTCAAGGCTCCGCAGGGCCCTTACCTCCTCCGGGAGCTGATTCCACCAACAGGGAGCTGCAATCGAGAAGGCCCTGTCTCTGGTCACTTTCAGACGGGCCTCCTTTGGCCCAGGGATTGTAAGAAGGTTTTGGGACCCCGATCTCAGCACTCTCTGGGGAACATGTGGGGAGAGACGGTCCCTAAGGTAGGCAGGTCCCAGGCCATAAAGGGCTTTAAAGGGCCATAAAGACATACCATCTTTGGGGCTGCAGGACAGTTTGGCTTGGAATCTCCCATCAGTTTGTAGAAACTCTCAGCATGTTGTGATTGGCTCTGCCTGCCCCTATATACCAATATACTCAAAAATATACTCAAAATTTCACAAGTGCCCACCGGTGTTCCCTCTAAGCTGAGTTTAGGGTGAGCTAGCTCACAGATTTTTAGCCTCCGGCTCACACGTTTTTGTCTTAGGAAAAAATTGCCCCGGGGCAAACAGATTTATGCAGCAGCTCACAACTTTAATGCCAGTAGCTCACGTAGCGGGATTTTTGCTCACAGGACTGCACAGCATAATAATAATAATAATAATAATAAATTTTATTTCTACTCCGCCCTCCCCGCAAAGCGGCTCAGGGCGGCTAACAGTAAGTAATATATTAACATAAATAGTAAAACATTAGATTAGCAATTAAAATTACACATATAAAAACCCGTTAATTCAGTTAAAATACTTAATTTTACATTACATTATATATATATCTGGCAGTAATAGCTGTTCTGGCGCTGAATCTGCCAGTTTAAATGGTGTTAGAGATGGCGGTTCTTCGTTCATTGCAACTCAGCAGTCCGTATCATTATAGGCGTGTCTAAAAAGGGCAGTCTTGCAGGCCCTGCGGAACTGGTCGAGGTTCCGCAGGGCCCGCACCTCCTCCGGGAGCTGGTTCCACAGTGCAGGTGCCGCAACTGAAAAGGCTCGTACTCTGGTGTTTTGGAGTTTGGCCTCTCTCGGCCCAGGGATGGTCATTTTGTTTTTACTTGCTGACCTCAGTGCGCTCTGGGGTTCATACGGGGAGAGACGGTCCCTTAGGTAGGCAGGTCCTCGGCCATAGAGGGAGATTTGAGTGTCTTGGCTCACAGCTCAGGTCTAGTTCTCAATAAGGCAGGCACCCCCATTCCTCAGATTGCCTCCGCCCCAGAAGTGCAAAATGTATGCAAAAGAACAGGGGTGGAATTCTAGCAGGAGCTCCTTTGCATTTTAGGCCACACACCCTTGATGCAGCCAATCCTCCAAGAGCTCACAAGGCTCTTTTTTGTAAGCTCTTGGGAGGACTGGCTACGGCAGCGGTGTGCGGCCCAACGTGCAAAGGAGCTCCTGCTAGAATTCCACCCCTGCTAAAGAAAAATATTGGATAGGAACCAGTCTCAAGAAACAGTCACGGAACCTCTCAGAACAGAGAGAGGACAGGCAAACCCTCCTAATAAGAATGCATAGCTTTCTGTTTTGCATTTATTTTTCTATAAGACAAAGAGATAAATCCCAGCAACCGCGCCTTAACGATGTGTCTGGAGCTGCATTTTGCCAATATTATTATGCATGTGGAAATGTATATGGTAGTTATTTCCATAAGTTTGCCAGCAGTGCTAGGTTATACATAAAACATTTCTTATTTTGAAAGCAAAGCTTGGGGAGGGGGGGGGGTGAATATGTCCAATTGTTCTCCCTGCGCCATCTTAATTTTTAGCAGTGTAAAGCTCTAAGTCAGGTGAAGCCCTAAACTACAGGAGAATGAAAGAGAAGTTCTTGCTGAATAGGATCAAGGCTTGTCTAATCCAGCGTCCTGTTTCCTACAGCAGCCAGCAGGATCATGAGAATTTCACAAGCAGGGCAAAAAAGTTAATCGGCACCCAACAGCTCGCCCCACCCACCCAGTATCTGATATTATCCAGAGGTTGCTGAAAGACTGGCCCTCCATGAAAGGATAGTTGTAATCAGGGGTGGAATTCTAGCAGGAGTTCCTTTGCATATTAGGCCACACTCCCCCCCCCCCATGTAGCCAATCCTCCAAGAGCTTACAAAGAAGAGCCTTGTAAGTTCTTGGAGGATTGGCTGCATCAGGGGTGTGTGGCTTAATGTGCGAAGGAGCTCCTGCTAGAATTCCACCCCCGGATATAACAGAGGTTATCTAAAACCATTGTGTAGCAGCCCCAGGGCGCAGAGTGGTAAACCTGCAGTACTGCAGTCCGAGCTCTCTGCTCATGACCTGAGTTCGATCCCGGCGGAAGCTGGGTTCAGGTAGCCGGCTCGAGGTTGACTCAGCCTTCCATCCTTCCGAGGTCAGTAAAATAAGTACCCAGCTTGCTGGGGGGAAAGTGTAGATGACTGGGGAAGGCAAGGTCAAACCACTCCGTAAAAAGTCTACCGTGAAAACGTCATGATGCGATGTCACCCCAGAGTTGGAAACAACTGGTGCTTGCACAGGGGACTACCTTTACCTTTTTAAAAATCATTATAATTGGCGGGGGGGGGGGAGGACACATTAATATATATGGTTATAAGTAGGGTATGCACCACACCCTTTAAGAATAATTAATAATAGCAAGATTTTTTTGTAATTATTAGGGGATTTGTTTGTGTACATTCCATTACCCCAGTGCTTTTTTTCAGTCTGAAGACAACCTGGATGCACCCACGGTCCAAGCACTGGCACCTTATCGACTACATTCTGGTGCGCCAGAGAGACCTTCGAGATGTCTTACACACCCGAGTAATGCCCAGCGCAGAATGTCATACGGATCATCCTCTTGTACGCTGCAATCTCCGTCTTCACTTTAAACCCACACCCAGGAGAGGAGGTATCCCTCGGAGGAAGTTTCAGGTTGGCAGTCTCCAGTCAGCCGAAGTTAAAGCTACCTTCCAGGCAAAACTCCAGTCAAGAATTGAGGACCCCAGTTGCCCCACAGACCCTTCTCCAGAAGCACTCTGGGAACACCTAAAAACTACCGTCCTGCAGATCTCTGAAGAAGTCCTCGGGTTCTCCACAAGGAAGAACAAGGACTGGTTTGATGAGAACAATCAAGAGATCCAAGATTTACTGGCGAAAAAGAGATCTGCCTACCAAGCACATCTTGCTCAGCCCTCCTGTCCTGGGAAAAAAGCAACCTTTCGCGCTGTATGTAGCAACCTCCAGTGCAAGCTTCGAGACATTCAGAACGAGTGGTGGACCAAGCTTGCAAAGAGAACCCAGCTGTGTGCAGACACTGGTGATTTAAGAGGGTTCTACGAAGCCCTGAAGGCAGTATATGGTCCATCATATCAGACTCAGAGTCCCTTGCGTAGTGCAGACGGCCAAGTGCTCCTCACAGACAAGGCATCCATATTGAACCGGTGGTCGGAGTATTTTCAGGTTCTCTTCAGTGCCAACCGCGTAGTTCAAGATTCAGCAATTCACCTCACCCCACTTCAACCAGTGAAAACAGAGTTGGATGAGATCCCCACTCTAGAAGAGACCGTTAAAGCCATCAAGCAACTGAAAAGTGGCAAGGCAGCAGGAGTTGATGGAATTCCACCAGAGATCTGGAAGCATGGGGGCACAGTACTACATAGCTCACTTCACAAAGTACTTGTCACCTGCTGGGAACAAGGCAAATTACCACAGGACTTTCACGATGCAATCATCATCACCCTATACAAGAACAAAGGGGAAAAGTCAGACTGCTCCAACTACCGGGGGATAACCCTGCTCTCCATCGCAGGCAAAATCCTTGCCAGAATACTCCTGAACAGACTGGTGTCCGCCATTGCAGAAGAACTCCTCCCAGAGAGCCAGTGCGGCTTCAGAGCTAACAGGAGCACCACCGACATGGTATTTGTTCTCAGGCAGCTCCAAGAGAAATGCAGGGAACAAAACAAGGCTCTGTATGTGACTTTTGTCGACCTTACCAAAGCTTTCGATACCGTTAGCAGGAAAGGCCTGTGGCAAATCTTGGAACGTTTAGGATGTCCCCCAAGGTTCCTCAGCATGATCATCCAGCTACACGAAAACCAACGAGGCCAAGTCAGACACTGCAACGACCTCTCGGAGCCCTTCCCAATAGGCACAGGTGTAAAGCAAGGCTGCGTTCTCGCGCCAACTCTCTTTACGATCTTCTTTAGCATGATGCTTCAAAGAGCCGCAGTAGATCTAGATGAGGACGATCGTGTCTACATCCGCTATCGCACCGATGGCAGCCTGTTCAACCTGAGGAGACTAAAGGCCCACTCCAAGACAATGGAAAAACTCATCCGAGAGCTACTGTTTGCTGATGATGCTGCACTCGTCTCCCACTCGGTATCAGCTCTGCAGCATATGACGTCCTGCTTTGCAGAGGCTGCCAAGCTATTCGGCCTAGAAGTTAGTCTGAAGAAGACAGAAGTTCTCCACCAGCCTGCACCCCAGGAAGATTATCACCCTCCCTGCATCACTGTGGGTGAATCAGTTCTGAAGACAGTCCAGCAGTTCAGCTACCTGGGGTGCATCATCTCCTCAGATGCTAAGATCGACAACAGGCTGGCAAAGGCAAACCGTGCCTTTGGCCGACTGCACAAAAGAGTGTGGAGCAACAAGCATCTGAAAAAAGGCACAAAGATCAATGTTTACAAAGCGGTTGTGATGACAACCCTCATCTACGGCTCCGAATCGTGGGTTTTATACCGTCATCACCTGCAACTCCTTGAGCGCTTTCATCAGCGCTGCCTTTGCACCATCCTCAACATCCACTGGAGTGACTTTGTGACCAACACTGAAGTTCTCAAGCGGGCGGAGGTTACCAGCATCGAGGCACTGCTGTTGAAGACGCAGCTGCGCTGGGCAGGGCATATTTCTAGGATGGAAAACCACCGCCTTCCCAAGATTGCCCTGTATGGCGAACTCTCCACCGGCCATCGAAATAGAGGGGCACCAAAGAAGAGGTACAAGGACTCCTTGAAGAAATCCCTTGGCACCTGTCGCATCAACCATCACCAGTGGTCTGACCTAGCCTCAGATCGCAAAGCATGGAGGCACACCATCCACCAGGCTGTCTCTTCCTTTGAGAACGCACGCATAGCTGGTCTTGAGGACAAAAGGAGATTGAGGAAGAATCGCACTGCTACAGCACCAACCCTAAATCAGACTTTTCCCTGCAGCCACTGTGGCCGGACCTGCCTGTCCCGCATTGGTCTTGTCAGCCACCAGCGAGCCTGCAGCAGACGTGGACTATTGCACCCTTCTTAAATCTTCGTTCGTTCGCGAAGCCAAACCGAGAGAGAAATGTATGGCTGTGAGAGTTGGGCCATAAGGAAGGCTGAGCACAGTAGATGCTTTTGAGCTGTGGTGCTGGAGAAGAATCTTGAGAGTCCCTTGGACTGCAAGAAGACCCAGTAAGTCAGTCCTAAGGGAAATCAACCCAGACTGTTCCCTGGAAGGTCAGATGCTGAAGCTGAAGCTCAAATACTTTGGCTACCAAAGGAGAAGGGAGCACTCCCTGGAGAAGATCCTGATGCTGGGAAAGATGAAGGAGATGACAAAAGATGAGATGGCTGGACAGCATTACGGATATAACCAACATGCATTTGAGTGGACTTTAGAGGGTGGTGGAGGACAGGAGGGCCTGGCATAACTTGGTCCAGGGAGTCACAAAGAGTTGGACTCGACTGTGCGACTGAACAACAACGAACAACGTACACGCTACTCTTGAGCAACTGAATATGCTCCATCACATGCAAGCAGCAGCGCTAAGCGCATCAAGAGCGTCCATCGATTCACGTCACAGGCAAGGGGCCCCTTTTGAGAAGAAAACTCTCGATCAATTCAGCTACTCCTATTTATAGGACTTCAAAATCATCTCCTAAGAACAGCTAACCATCCTAATTGATAACGGCTCACACTCTTGGATAACTCATTATCTTATAACTTCAAACACCTGGCAAGATTGCCTATACTTAAAATACCTTCTCAAAATAAATTAAACATTTTAAGTTCGTCCTTGCTGCTTTTTATCTTAACGAGGCCTATTTAAAAATAACGATCATGACTTTTCTTGTATCTTCTGGCCCTCAATCAACCATCTCACCGTTGAATCGTATCTTCACCGCTGTGACACCGGACATTCTTGCGACTCTCAGATGTTTTGCAACTGGGTCTCCCCAAATTGTATCTATCGATAATGAGTTAGATGGGCTTTTTGATCTACACAAGGCCGTATAATTGTTGGCACAATTAATGCACTTCAAGGCTATTTTGTTCTGGGTCTCTAGGCTCACTTCTTGGCATGCTTCCCTATGTGCGCCACAACACCCTCTATGATCTTTTTAGTCAAATCTAGCAACTGTTTCCCTATATTTGATCACCACCTTCAAGTCCTTGAAGGGCTGTCCTATAAAGGATGGTGTGGAATGGTTTTCAGTGGTCTCAGAAGGTAGGGGCAGAACAAATGGGCTGAAATTAAATCAAAAAAGTTTCCGGCTCAATATTACGAAAAACGTCCTGACCGTTAGAGCAGTTCCCCAGTGGAACAGGCTTCCTTGGGAGGTGGTGGGCTCTCCTTCCTTGGAGACTTTTAAACAAAGGCTTCACCCAAACGGTGATTAACACATGGAATTCACTGCCGCAGGAGGTGGTGGCGACTACAAGCATAGCTTCAAGGGGGGATTGGATAAACGTGGAGCAGAGGTACATCAGTGACTATTAGCCACAGCGTATTGATGGAACTCACTGTCTGGGGCAGTGATGCTCTGTATTCTTGGTGCTTGGGGGGGGGGGCAACAGTGGGAGGGCTTCTACTGTTCTGGCCTCACTGATGGACCTCCTGATGGCACTTGTTTTGTTTTGGTTTTTTGCCACTGTGTGACACCGGGTGTTGGACTGGATGGGCCACTGGCCTGATCCAACATGGCTTCTCTTACGTTCTCATGGCTATCTGACATCAATGCTGATCCTGTGGACTTTGGGGGAGGGATCTGTAAATCTCCTGCATTGCACAGGGGGTTGGACTAGATGACCCTGGGGGGGTCCCTTCCAGCTCTAAGATTCTATGATTTTTGGCCATATCCATGATGCCAAGTAGCAGCCACTGGAGAACACACTGGGCTAGGCTGGCCAACGATGTAACAAATGGCAGCTTTGTATGCTCACATGTTCGAATCTGTATCACATGCATACTCCCTCCACAATGAAGAGGTTCTTGGAACACTGTTATATGAATGTATATTGAAAACAAGATCTCGTCCTTGGGATGTGCATTGTGGGGAGGCCGATTCATTTAACAAGCCACCTGAAGGCCTCCTTTTTGAGCGCCTTCAAGTTTTATGCCACAGTATATATATATATGTGTGTTTCTGTGTATGTATATGCGTGTGTGTGTGCGCGCGTATATATATATATACGCACACACATATATTGGCCACTGTGTGACATAGAGTGTTGGACTGGATGGGCCATTGGCCTGATCCAACATGGCTTCTCTTATGTTCTTATGCGACACAGAGTGCTGGACTGGATGGGCCATTGGCCTGATCCAACATGGCTTCTCTTCTGTTCTTATGTGACACAGAATGTTGGACTGGATGGGCCATAGGCCTGATCCAACATGGCTTCTCTTATGTTCTTATGCGACACAGAGTGCTGGACTGGATGGGCCATTGGCCTGATCCAACATGGCTTCTCTTCTGTTCTTATGTGACACAGAATGTTGGACTGGATGGGCCATAGGCCTGATCCAACATGGCTTCTCTTATGTTCTTATGCGACACAGAGTGCTGGAATGGACGGGCCATTGGCCTGATCCAACATGGCTTCTCTTCTGTTCTTATGTGACACAGAATGTTGGACTAGATGGGCCATAGGCCTGATCCAACATGGCTTCTCTTATGTTCTTATGTGACACAGAATGTTGGACTGGATGGGCCATTGGCCTGATCCAGCATGGCTTCTCTTCTGTTCTTATGTGACACAGAATGTTGGACTGGATGGGCCATTGGCCTGATGCAACACGGCTTCTCTTATGTTCTTATGTGACACAAGAGTGTAGGACTGGAGAGGCCATTGGCCTGATCCAACATGGCTTCTCTGATGCTCTTATGTTCTTAAGTTAAGAGCACAAGGAGAGCCCTGCTGGGTCAGAGCAGTGGCCAGCACCCTGCCTTACACAGCAGCCAACCAGTTTCTCTGAAGGTCCAATAACAAGGCACAGAGGCCAAGGTGTTCCCTTGATGTTTATTCCTGGCACTGGGATTCAGCGGTTGACTACCTCTGAATGTGGAGGTTCCCTTTATTCACCATGGCTGGAAGTTGCTGATAGACCTCTCCTCCATGTATTTATTCAGTCCCCTTTTAAAATCCTCTATGCCTGCGGAGCCTCGTGGCGCAGAGTGGTAAAGCTGCAGCACTGCAGTCCAAACTCTCTGCTCACAACCTGAGTTCGATCCCGGCAGAAGCTGGGTTCACGTAGCCAGCTCAAGGTTGACTCCACCTTCCGAGGTCGGTCAAATGAGTACCCAGCTTGCTGGGGGGTAAAGTGTAGATGACTGGGGAAGGCAAGGGCAAACCATCCTGCAAAAAGTCTGCTGTGAAAACGTCGTGATGCGACGTCACCTCAGAGTCGGAAATGACTGGTGCTCACACAGGGGACTACCTTGACCTTTTTATGCCTGTGGTCATCGCTACATTTTCTAGCAGCAAATCATTACAGCAACTGTCAAGACAGGAGGCGGCCAAGAGGTGATATGATCACCATCTTCAAGTCCTTGAAGGGTTGTCATATAGAGGATGATGTGGAATTGTTTTCTGTGGCCCCGAAAGGTAGGACCAGAACCAACGGGTTGAAATTAAATCAAAAGAGTTTCCGGGTCAGCATTAGGGAGAACTTCCTGACCGTCAGAGCGGTTCCTCAGTGGAACAGGCTTCCTCGGGAGGTGGTGAGCTCTCCTTCCTTGGAGGTTTATAAACAGAGGCTAAATGGCCATCTGACAACAATGAAGATCGTGTGAATCCTGCATTGTGCAGAGGGTTGGACAAGACGACCTTTGGGGTCCAACTCTATGATTCTATGATGGTTGTCTTGGGGCCAAGAATCTTTTGGCAACGACAGCGTTTGGGACACAACAGAGTGCCAGTTTCTGTGTTCTACCGACAGCACCTATTAGATGATGGCAGGAAAAGGGGGATGAAGGTAATTTGACACAAACACAGGCTTGAAACATCATCGTTCCCACAGCACTTTCAAACGAAGAACGGTACCTTGAATCATAAAGATTTGCTACACCACAACAGGCTTATGTTCTGATATCAACGTTGCTCTCCCACTAATAAAATTTAAATAGTAGAAGTCCTTTTTAAAAATGGATGTGCGCTCAAGTCTTTGCCATCCAAGAGAGATGCCCTTTTCTCCACAGACTGAGCCCCCATGTCTCTCAATACAGTATCATACCTATGCTAAGACTTTGTGAATGCTTTCCGTTTCTAAGAAGGGCTGAATAATACTGCAATTCAGCGGGCCGAGAGCCTGTCAAAACCCCGTTCCTTTCAATAACCCATACCTAAAGCCTATTTTATTTCACTTTTCAACCACAGAGAGGGAGAAAGCGGCTGAGTTATTCTTTCCCATTCCACTTTTACGCGAACAAAAGCTAAAATCAGATTCAGGTCTTCAAAAAAAAAAAAAAACCACGATAGGGAAAAGGTCTTACTTGAATCTGGCGTCTACCTCGTTGACGGCTTTTTGGAATTCCTCCGTGGTAACTTTGTAGAATTGAGCGCTCTGAAAAGGAGAGGATGAAGTGTAAATTATAAAGTATATCCTTCTGTGAAATGGTAAAAAAAGTGTTTTGGGGAGAAGTTCAATCATTCTTGAAGCCCCCAAAGACACTCCGCAGCCCAAATTACTTACATTTTAACTAGCATAATTATAAGCAGCGTTAATATTGTCTGCACGTTTTTGTTCTAAACGGTTTACGCATTTTAAGCCAGAAAATAGGTAACTGCTGTTTCAAATCAATTTCGCCTTCCTTTATCCCGGAGCCAAGGCTAAAAATCCAGAGGAGGGCAATGAAGATGGTGAGGGGTCTGGAGACCAAGTCCTATGAGGAGAGGTTGAAGGAGCGGGGGATGTTTAGCCTGGAGAGGAGGCGGCTGAGGAGTGATATGATCACCATCTTCAAGTACTTGAAGGGCTGTCATCTAGAGGATGGTGTGGAATTGTTTTCTGTGGCCCCGGAAGGTAGGACCAGAACCAATGGGTTGAAATTAAATCAAGAGTTTCCGGCTCAACATTAGGAAGACCTTCCTGACCGTTAGAGCGGTTCCTCAGTGGAACAGACTCAAAAGGGCTCTAGATACAGGGCCTACCGTAAGCTCCATGTTGAAGGAGCTGGGCATATTTAGCCTGGAGAGGAGGCGGCTGAGGAGTGATATGATCACCATCTTCAAGTACTTGAAGGGCTGTCATCTAGAGGATGGTGTGGAATTGTTTTCTGTGGCCCCGGAAGGTAGGACCAGAACCAATGGGTTGAAATTAAATCAAGAGTTTCCGGCTCAACATTAGGAAGACCTTCCTGACCGTTAGAGTGGTTCCTCAGTGGAACAGACTCAAAAGGGCTCTAGATACAGGGCCTACCGTAAGCTCCATGTTGAAGGAGCTGGGCATATTTAGCCTGGAGAGGAGGTGGCTGAGGGGTGACATGATCACCATCTTCAAGTAGTTGAAGGGCTGTCATATAAATGATGGTGTGGAATTGTTTTCTGTGGTCCAGAGCGGTTCCTCAGTGGAACAGGCTCCCTCGCGAGGTGGTGGGCTCTCTTTCCTTGGAGGTTTTGAAACAGAGGCTAGATGGCCGTCTGACAGCAATGAAGATCATGTGGATTTAGGGGGAGTTGTTTGTGAGTTTCCTGCATTGTGCAGGGGGTTGGACTAGATGACCCTGGAAGTCCCTTCCAGCTCTATGATGCTAAGCTGATCTCATCAGGTCTTGGAAGCTAAGCAGGGTTATCTCCAGTTAATATTTGGACGGGAGACACCAAGGATGTCCACGGTCGCTAGACAGAGGCATGCAATGGCGAACCATCTCTGTTCATCTCTTGCCTTGAAAAATATGAAGGGTTGAAATAAGTCACAGAATCATAGAATTGGAAGGGGCTATACAGATCATCTAGTCCAAAGGGGTCAAACTCATCTATGAGAGCCAGATCTGACATAAATAAGATCTTGCTGGGTCGGGCCACGTCAGGCTGGGCCATGCGTGTACCTATTTAAGATCAGGTAACAGAAATTAAAAACTTTATAAAGGACACAGACAAACAAAATTAGAGATTTAAAAAACTTAAAACATGCTTAAAACGTTAGAACACATTGCTCTTAAAGGTGCTTTCTTTGTATCTCTCCCATGGGATCCAGGGAACTGGGCAAAACAAGCTGTGTCCCTTTCCTTCCTTCCCCAGGGGACCAGGAGAGGGAGGAGCCTCAGCCAACAGAAGGAAGACAGGTTTAGCTCAGTAGCTCTGCTGTACAGTTGAGAGAGCCTGACTATGCAAGCTTTCCCTCCCCCTTTCCTCCCCAAAGGAGGAGCTTTAGCCAATGGAGAAAAAGAGGTTTTGCTCTTTCATGACTGAGCAAGCCTGGCCAAGCAAGCTGTGATGCAGAAGGAAGCAAGAGAGGGGGGGAAGGAAGCAGACGGCAGCCAGTTGCTCAGGGCCCTGATAGGCCCACAGACTGCATGTTTGACACCCCTGATCTAGTCCAACCCCCTGCTCCATGCAGGATCAGCCTAAAGCGCCTCCAACAAATCATCGTCCAGCTGCGTTTTGAAGACTCCCAATGAAGGGGAGCTCACCACCTTCCTAGGCAAACTGGTTCCACCTCTGAACGACTCTGACCATAATCCCTTCCCCCCTAATATCCAGCTAGTACTTTTCTGGTTGGAATTTGAGCCCATTGCTCTGAGTCCTATCCTTGGCTGTCAAATGGAAAAGCTCCTTGCCCTCCTCTAAATAGTTAAAGAGCAAATCACGTCCCCCCTCAATCTCTTCTTCTCCAGACTGAACATTCCCAAGGCCCTCAGCCTTTCCTCATAAGGTTCTTCCTCCAGGCCCTCGATTATCCTTGTCGCTCTCTTGTGACTATTCCCGGGCCAAAAGAAGTAAAGCTACAGAGTACATGCACTCGGGCTTTCTCTGCTGTGGCTGCACGCCTATGGAACCAGCTTCCGGAGGATATGCAGACCCTGTGGGACTTTGAACAGTTCCGCAGGGCCTGCAAGACCATCCTTTTCCGAAAGGCCTTCACCGACCAAGAGAAAGACTGCTGAGCAAGCTTACCATCTGTATAATAGCACCAACATATTAATTTCATTGTTTTTAGAATTTTAATAGAGTTTTAATTAAATTGTTGTATTGTATTTTACTGTTAAATATTGTACAATGTAAATTATTGACTTGTGTTGTTAGCCGCCCTGAGCCTGCCTCGGCGTGGAGGGCGGGATACAAATAAAAATTGATTGATTGATTGATTGATTGCACCCGCTCGATTTTGTCCGCTGATTTTGTGCGCTATGGCCTTGGGTCAGCCATAGCTCTCACAGAGTTGTCCTTGAAAGGGCAGCTTCTATCAGAGCTCTCTCAGCCCAACCCACCTCACAGGGAAGGTAAAGGAGATTGTGACTTCATTAGGGTTTGTAGAATCTTTCAGGCTCAAGTGCCGTGTTCTACTGGAGAAAGTTTTTCTTCCAGACGTTTCGTTCTGAGCTGCGGAGAACATCCTCAGTGGCGTTGCAGCTGGAGCAGGCGTTCTGACCTTCTTGGCTGCTGTGCATTGAGTGAGGCCAGGGTTGCTGGAGAGCTGCTATTTCTAGGCTGGAGGGGGTGTGGTGAGAGGGCAGCCAAGAAGGTCAGAGCGCCTGCTCCGGCTGCAACGCCACTGAGGATGTTCTTCGCAGCTGAGAACGAAACGTCTGGAAGAAAAACTTTCTCCAGTAGAACACGGCACTTGAGCCCGAAAGATTCTACAAACCCTAATGATGATGCCAGCCATGAAAGCCTGAAATCTGAGATTGTGACTGCTCTGAGATTCAGAGTACAGGGTGGGATATAAATCCAATATCCTCCTCTTCTTCTTCCTACCTTCTCCTTGTGGCCCCCTTCTTCAGCGGCTTCTTGGATTCCCCCCGTTTTCTGCTCCCAGCCAGCAGGCTGCTTCTCACATCCAACAACCATGGTCTTCAGGCACTATGACGCCCCCTCGTCCCTGGTCTTTCATCGCCCCTCAAGCCCTGCTTGAGGCTTTGTGACATCACAAAACCTCAGCTACCTGCAACGGAAGCCCTGCTTGAGGCTTTGTGACATCACAAAACCTCATCTACCTGCAACAGAAGGCGCTCACAACAGCGTGAGACTATTTCACTTACCACTGTAAGCCCTCCAGGGACTCTGGAAAGACATAACCGGCAGAGCTGCTGATTTGGCTGAGCAGACAGGTTAAAACGGATAAAAGGAAGTACTTCTTCACCCAAAGGGTGATTAACATGTGGAATTCACTGCCACAGGAGGTGGTGGTGGCTGCAAGCATAGCCACCTTCAAGAGGGGATTAGATAAAAATATGGAACAGAGGTCCATTAGTGGCTATTAGCCACAGTGTGTGTGTGTGTGATCCAACATGGCTTCTCTTATGTTCTTATGTGACACAGAGTGTTGGACTGGATGGGCCACTGGTCTGATCCAACATGGCTTCTCTTATATATATATAAAATTTTTTTGCCACTGTGTGACACAGAATGTTGGACTGGATGGGCCATTGGCCTGATCCAACATGGCTTCTCTTATGTTCTTATGTGACACAGAGTGTTGGACTGGATGGGCCACTAGCCTGATGCAACATGGATTCTCTTATGTTCTTATGTGACACAGAGTGTTGGACTGGATGGGCCACTGGCCTGATCCAACATGACTTCTCTTATGTTCTTATGTGACACAGAGTGTTGGACTGGATGGGCCACTAGCCTGATGCAACATGGATTCTCTTATGTTCTTATGTGACACAGAGTGTTGGACTGGATGGGCCATTGGCCTGATCCAACATGGCTTCTCTTATGTTCTTATGTGACACAGAGTGTTGGACTGGATGGGCCACTGGCCTGATCCAACATGACTTCTCTTATGTTCTTATGTGACACAGAATGTTGGACTGGATGGGCCATTGGCCTGATCCAACATGGCTTCTCTTATGTTCTTATGTGACACAGAGTGTTGGACTGGATGGGCCACTAGCCTGATGCAACATGGATTCTCTTATGTTCTTATGTGACACAGAGTGTTGGACTGGATGGGCCATTGGCCTGATCCAACATGGCTTCTCTTCTGTTCTTATGTGACACAGAGTGTTGGACTGGATGGGCCATTGGCCTGATCCAACATGGCTTCTCTTCTGTTCTTATGTGACACAGAGTGTTGGACTGGATGGGCCATTGGCCTGATCCAACATGGCTTCTCTTATGTTCTTATGTGACACAGAGTGTTGGACTGGAGGGGCCACTGGCCTGATCCAACATGGCTTCTCTTATGTTCTTATGTGACACAGAGTGTTGGACTGGAGGGGCCATTGGCCTGATCCAACATGGCTTCTCTTATGTTCTTATGTGACACAGAGTGTTGGACTGGATGGGCCACTGGCCTGATCCAACATGGCTTCTCTTCTGTTCTTATGTGACACAGAGTGTTGGACTGGATGGGCCATTGGCCTGATCCAACATGGCTTCTCTTATGTTCTTATGTGACACAGAGTGTTGGACTGGAGGGGCCACTGGCCTGATCCAACATGGCTTCTCTTATGTTCTTATGTGACACAGAGTGTTGGACTGGAGGGGCCATTGGCCTGATCCAACATGGCTTCTCTTATGTTCTTATGTGACACAGAGTGTTGGACTGGAGGGGCCACTGGCCTGATCCAACATGGCTTCTCTTATGTTCTTATGTGACACAGAGTGTTGGACTGGAGGGGCCATTGGCCTGATCCAACATGGCTTCTCTTATGTTCTTATGTGACACAGAGTGTTGGACTGGATGGGCCACTGGCCTGATCCAACATGGCTTCTCTTATGTTCTTATGTGACACAGAGTGTTGGACTGGAGGGGCCACTGGCCTGATCCAACATGGCTTCTCTTATGTTCTTATGTGACACAGAGTGTTGGACTGGAGGGGCCATTGGCCTGATCCAACATGGCTTCTCTTATGTTCTTATGTGACACAGAGTGTTGGACTGGATGGGCCACTGGCCTGATCCAACATGGCTTCTCTTATGTTCTTATGTGACACAGAGTGTTGGACTGGAGGGGCCATTGGCCTGATCCAACATGGCTTCTCTTATGTTCTTATGTGACACAGAGTGTTGGACTGGATGGGCCACTGGCCTGATCCAACATGGCTTCTCTTCTGTTCTTGGCATAACGCCGCTTGCTGTGCCTTAATTCAACACCTGATTCCCTGCTCTCAGCGGCATCCGGCATACTAAGAGGGTGCTCGCATACCTGAACTCCTAAACAAACTTTGTGCGTCCTCGATTTCCGTCTTGGGTCATTCAAAGCTCTTGCCGTACAGTGTGGAAAACGCGGCATTAGTTGCAAAACAAAGAAAATAAGGGTAAACTGGGAGGCCATGTTAAGTTAAATAAGAATCCTAGAGTTGGAAGGGACCCCTAGGGCCAACCCCCTGAATAATGCAGGAAACTCACAAATACCTCCCCCTAAATTCATAGGATCCTTCCTCATTGCTGTCAGCCTCTGTTTAAAAATGGGATACAGAAGGCAGAGAAAGAAGTCCTTTTCTCCCTTTCTCACAACACGAGAACTCGTGGGCATTCAATGAAATTGCTGGGCAGTCAGGTTAGAATGGATAAAAGGAAGTCCTTCACCCAAAGGGTGATGAACACGTGGAATTCACTGCCACAGGAGGTGGCAGCAGCTACAAGCACAGACAGCTTCAAGAGGGGAATGGATAAGAATATGGAGCAGAGGTCCATCAGTGGCTATTAGCAACAGCTTATTGTTGCAACTCTCTGTCTGGGGCAGTGATGCTCTGCATTCTGGTGCTTGTGGGGGGGGGGGCACAGTGGAAGGGCTTCTAGCGCCACTGGCGGATCTCTTGATGGCGCTTGGGCTTTTTTGGTCACTGTGTGACACAGTGTTGGACTGGGTGGGCCATTGGTCTGATCCAGCATGGCTTCTCTTATGTTCTTATGTGACACAGAGTGTTGGACTGGGTGGGCCATTGGTCTGATCCAACATGGCTTCTCTTATGTTCTTATGTGACACAGAGTGTTGGACTGGATGGGCCATTGGCCTGATCCAACATGGGATTCTCTTATGTTCTTATGTGACACAGAGTGTTGGACTGGAGGGGCCACTGGCCTGATCCAACATGGCTTCTCTTATGTTCTTATGTGACACAGAGTGTTGGACTGGAGGGGCCATTGGCCTGATCCAACATGGCTCCTCTTATGTGACACAGAGTGTTGGACTGGATGGGCCATTGGTCTAATCCAGAATGGCTTCTCTTATGTTCCTATGTGACACAAAGTGTTGGACTGGATGGGCCATTGGCCTGTTCCAACATGGCTTCTCTTCTGCTCTTATGTGACAGAGTGTTGGACTGGATGGGGCACTGGCCTGATCCAACATGGCTCCTCTTTTGTTCTTATGTGACATAGAGTGTTGGACTGGATGGGCCATTGGCCTGATCCAGCATGACTTTTCTTATGTTCTTACGTTTTTAACCTTCAAGAAAGAAGAGCCCACCACCTCCCGAGGAAGACTGTTCCACTGAGGAACCGCTCTAATGGTCAGGAAGTTCTTCCTAAGAAAGCTGTATGCAAGCTCAAGTTAATTATACTCCTGTGGGAACTCTGACCAATTCTTGGGCAAGGTAACTACCTGAGTTTGGTGGCATAGCAAAAGGTGCTTATGTACAAATGTGCCTTCAAGTCACAGATGACTTACAGAGACCCCAGGAATGGTCTTTCAAGGCAAGTAAGAAGCAAAGGTGGTTTGCCATTGCCTTGCCATGCGGTCTTCCTTGGTTATCTCCCATCCATGTATTTACTGTGCTTAGTTTCCAAGATCTGATATACCAGGGGTGGCCAAACCTGCTTAACATGAGAGCCACCCAGAATAAACGTCAGAAGTTTGAGAGCCACAAGACATGAGTGTCAGATGTTGGAGAGGTGCAAACAAGACATGAACATCAGATGTTTGAAGCTGCAAGGCAAGAAGGGAGGGAGGGAGGGAGGGAGGGAGGGAGGGAGGGAGGAAGGAAGGAAGGAAGGAAGGAAGGAAGGAAGGAAGGAAGGAAGGAAGGGAGGGAGGGAGGGAGGGAGGGAGGGAGGAAGGAAGGAAGGAAGGAAGGAAGGAAGGAAGGAAGGAAGGAAGGAAGGAAGGAAGGAAGGAAGGAAGGAAGGAAGGAAGGAAGGAAGGAAGGAAGGAAGGAAGGGAGGGAGGGAGGGAGGAAGGGAGGGAGGAAGGAAGGGAGGGAAACAGATGGGGAGGGAGAGGTGGAAAGAAAGCAACTTTAAATGCATTCTCCAAGACTGCCGACGGGCTGGTGGGGGCTTCGAGAGCAACCCAATATGTGTGAAAGAGCCACGCGTGGCTCCTGAGCCACAGTCTGGCCACCGCTGTGATATATTATGTCACTTTCCTTTCCCCAAAGCTGGTGACGCCGGTTTAATTAATGAGTGGGAAGAAGTCACACCAGAGGAAGATAAACATGACACTGCTCCTATCGAATCTACTGCTGGCTGCGCCGTTGACTACGTTGGTGCAGCACACGGTCGTCGCTAACATCGAATAACAGTCAATAAAGTAACCATCATCAAGATACTGATTCAGCATGGATGTTCCCACTCAGGGGGGAGCTACGGAACCAGCGCGGGCACCTCTGGAAAGCGAGCCCGCCCCAGAAGAAGGACACAACCACCCTTTTAATCAAGTCATCCCTCCCTAAATACCAAGGGCGCACGATACTTGAACCTGAAACAGAAACGGTTTTTCCTGTGCCTTGAAATGTCACTGCCTCCCTATGGGGCAGGCGGCGTAGTGAGACAATGGGCTATAAAGTGGTGACATTTCTGAGATGAAATAATGTCACCGTGGTAATTTTTATATATGTAATGGTTTTTATGACTCCGCTACGCAGTTAGTGCGGGAACTAAGATGCACTGCTGTTGAAGAGTTCAGAAGCATTTTTTTTTTAAAAAAATGGCACATATTTGGTGGGCAGCAAACCACACCCTCTATGAGAAGATCTTTTGCTGGGCCTCCTAAACAATCCCACCCAAACTTCAAAGTGTCTAGAGATTTTACACCACCTAGCCCAGGGGAGTCAAGCATGCAGCCCGGGGGCTGAATCAGGCCCCCTGAGGGCTCCTATCACACACACACACACCCCGCCGAGCAACTGGCTGTTATCTGCTTCCTTCTGCATAACACGACAAAAAATGCACGCGAGTGACCAATTTACTAAGAAGTATATAGAAATCAGTCCAAACGTCCAAAACACGTACATTCAAGTCCCAAAGTAGTGTGGTGACAAGCCAATCGATTAAGTACTTGTTTCTTTCCAGTCTTCATCAGACCTGGGACCAATATTGATTCAATTCTATAGATTCTTTACAAAATTTTCAAAAAAGAGGGACGCAGAGCATCTCCAGCAGCAATTTCACATCGGCTGCAGCGCAAGAAGCCACATGCAGAGCCGCTGACAATCACATCCTTGTTCCCTCAATACTTACAGCAAGTTTTGGAACCTGTGGTTCACGATTGGCTGGCATGGGTGGCGGAATTCACAACCCGATGCACTATGTTGTTAAAACGGGGCTGCCAATATCAGTTGGGGAAATCCCTGGAGATTTGGGGGGCGGGCCCTTGGGAAGAAGAGGTTTAGGGGTGGGAAGGGACTTCAGCACAGTGTTACGCCTCATCCTCCATTATCAGCCACTTTCTCTAGGGCAGGGGTGGCCAATGGTAGCTCTCCAGATGTTTTTTTGCCTACAACTCCCATCAGCCCCAGCCAGCATGGCCAATGGCTGGGACTCATGGGAGTTGTAGGCAAAAAAAACCATCTGGAGAGCTACCGTTGGCCACTCCTGCTCTAGGGAACTGATCTTCGCCATCGGGAGATCAGCTGTCATTCCAGGAGCTCGTCAAGCCCTACCTGCAGGTTGGCAACCCTAACTGGTAAACCTGACTGCAGGGGAAGGAAGAGCTTAGTACATGAATGGCAATTTTTGTAATGATCCGGTTCCAATGAGCCAGCATCCCTACACACAAACCTGAATCTCTTTTGGCTTGGCAGATAACAACTTCAGACAGAGATCGCCAAACTTACTTAATGTAAGAGCCACATAGAAAAAACGTCAGATGTTTGAGAGCCACAAGACATGAACATCAGATGTTTGAAGCTGCAAGGCAAGGAGGGAGGGAGGAAGGATAGAAGGAAGAAGAAGAATTGCAGATTTATACCCCACCCTTCTCCCTGAATCAGAGACTCAGAGCGGCTTACAATCTCCTATGTCTTCTCCCCCCCACAACAGACACCTTTTGCTGTGCAGGTGGGTGGGGCTGAGAGGGCTCTCACAGCACCTGCCCTTTCAAGGACAAGTCCTGCAAGAGCTATGGCTGACCCAAGGCCATTCCAGCAGGTGCAAGTGGAGGAGTGGAGAAACAAACCCGGTTCTCCCAGATAAGAGTCCGCACACTTAACCGGTGGACTTTAACTTTAAATGTGTTCTCCAGGTTGCTGACTGGCTTGGCTTGGCAAAGTGATTTAAAGAGAGAAATGCCTTTGTGTGCAGAC
This sequence comes from Heteronotia binoei, assembly GCF_032191835.1. NCBI lineage: Eukaryota > Metazoa > Chordata > Lepidosauria > Squamata > Gekkonidae > Heteronotia > Heteronotia binoei. The sequence goes on from NC_083230.1 coordinate 123,290,134, forward strand.
TCTTATTTGAGAGAACCGGGTTTGATTCCCCCCTCCTCCACTTGCACCTGCTAGCATGGCCTTGGGTCAGCCATAGCTCTGGCAGAGGTTGTCCTTGAAAGGTTAGCTGCTGTGAGAGCCCTCTCAGCCCCACCCACCTCACAGGGCGTCTGTTGTGGAGGAGGAAGGTAAAGGAGATGGTGAGCCGCTCTGAGACTAATCGGAGTGGAGGGCGGGATATAAATCCAATATCTTCTTCTTCTTTTCCAAGTCAGCTGAGAGAGTGGTGGGGGCTTTGAGAGCCACACAAAGTGTGTGAAAGAGCCACATGTGGCTCCCAGGCCGAAATTTGGCCACCCCTGGCTTTAGATAACAGCCTCATAGATTACCACAGTGACTTCCTATCTGACCGGAACCATCTTTATATGAAAACAAAGCAAAGAGACACAACCCAAGGATTCCCTCCGCCAAACCAGACCAAGGTTAAGCAAGGCTCCTTTGCCGCAGCTTGAAGACGTGAGCAAACTTATGTCACCGAAAAGGGATGTACTAAAACGAATGGCAAGATGTCATTCGTTTTAGAACAACCCCACCGAAAAGGCTTTTCCATCTGGGAAGGAAAAAGGCCAGACGGTCAATCACGTGAGCCTTATGCTTTTCCCACTTGGGAACGACAACGATCATTGGAAAAAACATTAAGCCGAGGAGGAGAGCAAAATTGCGTTTCGGGCCCCGCATCTTCGCTCAAATTATAATAAATTGCGTAACAGATACCACAGTCCAAAGGGCACACAAAGATCGGAGAGCGTGCGGTGGTCTCTCAGCTCGGAGTTTGCTCCCACAATTCAGGCCTAATAATTCATTTATCTGAAAAACCGAAGTTCCAGGCATGGGACTTTGGTGTGCATGTGTGTGCGCGCACGTGTGGACAGGAATAGTTTATTTTTTAATAAATCATTCTTGGCTACTAAGAAAATGAAAATGAAATCCCCTTCACACCGGTGACCCCCTTTGCATTTAGCAATCTCGCTGGCCCAATGACAGTCGCATTCTGGTTCCCGTGGATATAGATAAAATCGATAGGGATGTGATTAGACAAGAAGACGGACGGCGGCATGCACCCGGACAGGTCGCCGTTTGAGATGATGAATCAGCTTCCATCAACCGGCGGTCCCCCCCGATGCTAACATTTACTATAATCTTATTTGGGCAGCGATTTATCTTTCTTGGACCTGATCAATAAAAAATGAACACAACAGTTGTAAGGATCGATTGTAATTTTTTATCATTTTAAAGCATGACGGCACATTTCTGACACAAATGCAATATTTGTCGGGTACACGCGCAGCTTATTCTCTCTCTTTCTCTTTTTTGGGGGGCGTGCTCCTCTTTAATCTGCCGTCAGAACGATCAGCGGAGTCGCTACATACGCCGAGCGGATGTAATCTGGCCTTAGATGATCAAGCCGCCGTTTATCAACTTAGCTTTAGTTTTAGAGGGAGTTTTGGGGCCGTAGGTTTGCTTGTATGCGTACACACAATCACGCACGCGGCAATGGGTGAGTGGGACCTCCTTTGCCCGGCAATCTTTCTTGCTGTTATAGAAAAATCGAGATCTTCGCAAACGTGGGCTAGAGAACTATCATGCTCGCTTTAATGGGATGTCAATTAGAAACGACTTCGCTGTACTGTCTTCTAATGTACTGGCTGAGAAATTGCTTCTCTCCTCTCAGCTGGTTAATTGAAACTGTCCCTTAATATGACAATAAATCACAAGGATGTAGTGCTTTTAGCACAGGTTGAAGAGGGAAACGAGAATTCTGTTCTGAATGCAACTTGGATGCCCATCCATAAACCAGTGGAAAACAATAAGGCTTTTCTGTTTTCTCCAAGCTGAGATATAAATTGGAGATACAGATCTAAATATAAAACAAAACAAGCAGAGAACCCACAAGGACACATGGTGTGTGTGTGTGGGGTCTCATTTTCATCTCATTTGTTATTTCCTCTTTCTCTTCCCAGAAATCCCTTTTTCTTGCATCCTTCTCTCCTTCCCACCCACCAGTATTTCTACCTTTATTTGACCATTTGCTTTCACTTTTCTCTCCTTCCCTGTGAGAGGCGGTTTGATGTAGCAGCTAGGAGCACGGAGTCTAATCTGGGAGAAACAGGTTTGATTCCCCACTCTTCCACATGCACCTGCTGGTGTGACCCTGAGTCAGTCACAAGTTCTTTCAGAGCTGTTCTCTCAAGAGCAGTTCTCTCAAGAGCTCTCTCAGCTCTACCTACCTCACAGGCAATGCTCCCTCTAAGCTGAAGAGTCTTGTGAGCAAAAATTCTAGTTTGTGAGCCACTGGCATTAAAATTGTGAGTTACCAGCATTAAAATTGTGAGCTCCTGCATAAATTGTTGTGCTCTGGGGGTCATCCTACCGGAGCTAAGATAAAAATGTGGAAGGTGGAGGCTAAAAATCTGTGAGCTAGCTCACACTAATTCAGCTTAGAGGGAACTCTGCTCACAGGATGTCTCTTGTGGGGAAGGGAACCAAACGCGGTTCTCCAGATTAGGGTCTGCCTCTCTTAACCACTACATCACTGATGTGGTTACCTGGCAATACCCACAATGGCCACTGAGTTTCTTAAAGCTACAACCGCTACTAACATTATTGGGGGGATTTTAAAACCACATAGAACCCAATAGAGCGGGGGTAGCCGACGCTAGCTCTCCAGATGTCTTCTGCCTACAACTCCCATCAGCCCCAGCCATTGGCTGTGCTGGCTGGGGCTGATGGGAGTTGTAGGCAAAAAGCATCTGGAGAGCTACCATTAGCCGCCCCTGCAATAGAGTATATTCCCAGGAACCAAGGGAAAAGGCGGGGGAGGGGAGGGAGGCAAGACATGGCTATTTCCTTCAGCAGAATTACATCCGTTGAATCTTGTCCACCACTGAAATTCAATAAGAGGAAGTACTTCTTCACCCAAAGGGTGATTAACATGTGGAATTCACTGCCACAGGAGGTGGCGGCGGCTACAACCATAGGGGATTGGATAAAAATATGGAGTAGAGGTCCATCAGTGGCTTTTAGCCACAGTGTCTGTCTGTCTGTCTATCTATCTATCTATCTTTTTTTTTTTTGGCCACTGTGTGACACAGAGTGTTGGACTGCATGGGCCATTGGCCTGATCCAACATGGCTTCTCTTATGTTCTTCTGTGACACAGAGTGTTGGACTGGATGGGCCATTGGCCTGATCCAACAGGGCTTCTCTTATGTTCTTATGTGACACAGAGTGTTGGACTGGATGGGGCATTGGCCTGATCCAACATGGCTTCTCTTATGTTCTTCTGTGACACAGAGTGTTGGACTGGATGGGCCATTGGCCTGATCCAACATGGCTTCTCTTATGTTCTTCTGTGACACAGAGTGTTGGACTGGATGGGCCATTGGCCTGATCCAACATGGCTTCTCTTATGTTCTTCTGTGACACAGAGTGTTGGACTGGATGGGGCATTGGCCTGATCCAACATGGCTTCTCTTATGTTCTTATGTGACACAGAGTGTTGGACTGGATGGGCCACTGGCCTGATCCAACATGGCTTCTCTTATGTTCTTCTGTGACACAGAGTGTTGGACTGGATGGGCCACTGGCCTGATCCAACATGGCTTCTCTTATGTTCTTCTGTGACAGAGAGTGTTGGACTGGATGGGGCATTGGCCTGATCCAACATGGCTTCTCTTATGTTCTTATGTGACACAGAGTGTTGGACTGGATGGGCCATTGGCCTGATCCAACATGGCTTCTCTTATGTTCTTCTGTGACACAGAGTGTTGGACTGGATGGGCCACTGGCCTGATCCAACATGGCTTCTCTTATGTTCTTATGCTTGGTGCTCTTTCAATATCTCAATCAGACCTCTTGTAGATTTCATTCAGGGCTGTGATGCATTTGTTGGATTCCTTCCTGATAAAGTCTCCCGGGAGCCGGGCCAATTGAGAGAGCAATCAGGCATTGGAAGCGTCCACTTGTTAGTTGCCCAAGGAAAGATTTGGATTATCTCTGACCAATACAGACAGGGCTCTTGGGGTTTTGAAGGCCTCTGCCCGTCTTTGCTGCACTGGTTTATTTAATCCTGACCGGACGGAATTAAAATATCACCTCCCAGAATAATTAATCCATCTGTATCTCCAAGGGAATTGTCCCAAAGTCAGAGCAATGGTATTCCCACTAGCAATATATGGCTGTGAGAGCTGGACCATAAGGAAGGCCGAGTACAGAAGAATAGATGCTTTCGAGCTGTGGTGCTGGAGAAGACTCTTGCGAGTCCCTTGGACTGCAAGAAGATGCAGTCAGTCAGTCCTAAGGGAAATCAACCCAGACTGTCCCCTGGAAGGTCAGATGCTGAAGCTGAAGCTCAAATCCTTTGGCCACCCAATGAGAAGGGAGCACTCACTGCAGAAGACTCTTGAGAGTCCCTTGGACTGCAAGAAGATCCAATCAGTCAGTCCTAAGGGAAATCAACCCTGACTGTTGCCTGGCTGGAAGGTCAAATGTTGAAGCTGAAGCTCAAATACTTTGGCCACCCAATGAGAAGGGAGCACTCACTGGAGAAGACTCTTGAGAGTCCCTTGGACTGCAAGAAGATCAAATCAGTCAGTCCTAAGGGAAATCAACCCTGACTGCTCCCTGGAAGGTCAGATGCTGAAGCTCAAATACTTTGGCCACTTAATGAGAAGGGAGCACTCACTGGAGAAGACCCTGATGCTGGGAAAGACAGAAGGCCAAAGAAGAAGGGGACGGCAAAAGATGAGATGGTTGGACAGCGTTCCTGATGTAACTAACACAAATTTGAGCAGACTTCGGAGGATGGTGGAAGACAGTAGGGCCTGGCGTGACTTGGTCCATGGGGTCGCAAAGAGTCGGCCTTGACTGTGCGACGGAACAACAACACCAACAAATTGTCCCAAAGTGCTGAAGAAGGCAGCTGTGAAGGTGCTATCAAAAGACAGCCTGCTCTGACAAAAGAATATCTAGTCAAATGAAGGCCTATCGCAAGCTTGCGGGGCAGCAGAGGAACCTCATGAATACCTAGATCACATATTCATTAATCCAGAGGAGTTAGCCATGTCAGTCTGTTGTTGCAAAATAGCAAAGAGACCAGTAGCACTTTTAAAGCTAACAAATTTTATTGTAGCATAAGCTTCTGACAAACGCAGCTCTCTTCATCAGATGCCAAATTGCAAAGAGTCCAGTTGTACCTTTAAAACTAACAGATTTTATTGGAGCATAAGCTTTTGAGAAACACAGCTCTTTTAGTCAGATGTATCTGATGAAGAAGAAGACTGCAGATTTATACCTTGCCCTTCTCTCTGAATCAGAATCTCAGAGCACCTTACAATCTCCTTTCCCTTCCTCCCCCACAACAGAACACCCTGAGAGGTAGGTAGGGCTGAGTACTTTCCTAGAAGCTGCCCTTTAAAGGACAGCTCCGTGAGAGCGAAGGCTAGCCCAAGGCCACTCCAGCAGCTGCAAGTGGAAGAATGGGAAATCAAACCTGGTTCTCCCAGATAAGAGTCTGCACACTTAAGCACTACACCAAACTAGCTCTCGAGAAGAAAACTGTAGATTTATATCCCGCTCTTCACTCTGAATCTGAGAGTCTCCGAGCGGCTCACAATCTCCTTTACCTCCCCCCCCCCACAACAGACACCATGTGAGGTAGATGAAGATATTGGATTTATACCCCGCCCTCCACTCCGAAGAGTCTCAAAGCGGCTCACAATCTCCTTTACCTTCTTCCCCCACAACAGACACCCTGTGAGGTAGATGAAGATATTGGATTTATACCCCGCCCTCCACTCTGAAGAGTCTCAGAGCGGCTCACAATCTCCTTTACCTCCCCCCCCACCGCAACAGACACCCTGTGAGGTAGATGAAGATATTGGATTTATAGCCCGCCCTCCACTCCGAAGAGTCTCAGAGGGGCTCACAATCTCCTTTACCTTCCCCCCCCCCCACAACAGACACCCTGTGAGGTAGATGAAGATATTGGATTTATACCTCGCCCTCCACTCTGAAGAGTCTCAGAGAGGCTCACAATCTCCTTTACCTCCCCCCCACCACCACAACAGACACCCTGTGAGGTAGATGAAGATATTGGATTTATATCCCGCCCTCCACTCTGAAGAGTCTCAGAGGGGCTCACAATCTCCTTTACCTTCCCCACCCCCCCCAACAGACACCCTGTGAGGTGGGCTGAGAGAACTCTTACAGCATCTGATCTTTCAAAGGCAACTCCTACGAGAGCTATGGCTAACCCAAGGCCATTCCAGTAGCTACAAGTGAAGGAGTGGGGAATCAAACCCGGTTCTCCCAGATAAGAGTCCATGCACTTAACCACTATACCAAACTGGCCCTCTGAAGACAGCTGTGTTTCTCAAAAGCTAATGACACAATAAAATTTGTTAGTCTTAAAGGTGCTACTGGGCTCTGCTATTTTACACTCATTAACTAATTTTCTGTTTAAATTTTGCACTGCACCTCTGAATACTGGCTACTTTCTTTACAACACCCCTCCCATATTCAAACTGGGATACAACGACTCAGGAATATCCATTCCTACTTGTATCGGATCAAAGGGGCACCGACTCCCAAAGTGAACCTGTGAGGTGGATGGGGCTGAGAGAGCTCTGAAAGAAGCTGCCCTTTAGTGTACTGGTGAAGTGTGCGGACTCTTATCTGGGGGAACCGGGTTTGATTCCCCACTCCTCCACTTGCACCTGCTGGCATGCCTTGGATCAGCCAGAGCTCTGGCAGAGGCTGTCCTTGAAAGGGCAGCCGCTGTGAGAGCCCTCTCAGCCCCACCCACCTCACAGGGTGTCTGTTGTGGGGAGGAAGGTAAAGGAGGTTGTGAGCCGCTCTGAGACTCTTCGGAGTGGAGGGCGGGATATAAATCCAATATCTTCATCTACCTCACAGGGTGTCTGTTGTCGGGGGGGAAGGTAAAGGAGATTGTGAGCCGCTCTGAGACTCTTTGGAGTGGAAGGCGGGATATAAATCCAGTATCTTCTTCTTCTTCTAACCCAAGGCCATTCCAGCAGGTGCAAGTGGAGGAGTGGGGAGTCAAACCCGGTTCTCCCAGGTAAGAACATAAGAGAAGCCATGTTGGATCAGGTCAATGGCCATTCCAGTCCAGCACTCTGTGTCACACAGTGGCCAATATGTATGTTTGTGTGCATATATAAGAGTCCGCACACTTAACCACTACATCAAACTGGCTCTCTCTCACTGAGACCCTGGAGAGCTGCTGGAAGTCTGAGGGGACAATTCTGATTGGATGGATCAAGGGTCTGATTCAGTAGAAGGCAGCTTCCTGTGTTCCATTGTAGCAACTGTGTCCCATAATGCATGCAGGGGGAACCTGGCAAGACAAACTCTCTCAAAGGCCATGCTGTTTTGGAAAAAGTTGAAAAGTCAGGTTTTGTAGCCGAGCTTCTGCAAATTGTGTTTTTCGACCCTACGAATCTTCTCTACTGTTATGTGTAACCGTGTAACTTGTTGGGCTTTTAATGTGATTTATATTGTAAGTTGCCTGGAGTTCCTGGGACAAGCAGGGTATAAATATTCTTAAATGAAGAAAGAGATAAAATGATGTGAAGTGCTACCCCATGTGGCTACGAGCAAGGCTTCTCTTTTTTAGATCAGCTTTTAGCAGCGTTATTTTCATGCACCCAGCAGAGAAGCATCTCCTTTAGGCTGAGACGGTGCTGAAAGCTGCCCTGATAGCATTTTGTCAGTTGTTTTATTTATTATTTTTCATTAACTGGTCTTAATAGCCGTAAAGCACCCTGATATCAAAGAAGGTAGGCTATAAACAAATAAAACACATACATGAGCTTTTGTCCTTTTAGAGAAAAAGGTAAACATATGTTTCAACTAATGGTGAAATAATACAAGCGAACAGGGATGTAGTTACTGCGACAGTCTTTATGCTGGAATAGTAAACCCATCTTACTTCCATTTGAGCTGGAGTGAAGCAAAACATAATATAAAAGAAGATGATGACGATATTGGATTTATATCCCGCCCTCCACTCCGAATCTCAGAGCGGCTCACAATCTCCTTTATCTTCCTCCCCCACAACAGACACCCTGTGAGGTGAGTGGGGCTGAGAGAGCTCTCACAGCAGCTGCCCTTTCAAGGACAACCTCTGACAGAGCTATGGATGACCCAAGGCCATTCCAGCAGGCCATGCTGGATCAGGCCAGTGGCCCATCTAGTCCAACACTCTGTGTCACACAGTGGTCAAAAAACCCAAGTGCCCTCAGGAGGTCCATCAGTGGGGCCGGGACACTAGAAGCCCCCCCACTGTTGCACCCCCCTCAAGCACCAAGAATACAGAGCATCACTGTCGCAGACAGAAGAACATAAGAGAAGCCATGTTGGATCAGGCCAGTGGCCCATCCAGTCCAACACTCTGTGTCACATAAGAACATAAGAGAAGCCATGTTGGATCAGGCCAATGGCCCATCCAGTCCAATGCTCTGTGTCACATAAGAACAGAAGAGAAGCCATGTTGGGTCAGGCCAATAGCCCATTCAGTCCAACACTGTGTGTCACATATGAACAGAAGAGAAGCCATGTTGGGTCAGGCCAATGGCCCATCCAGTCCAACACTCTGTGTCACATAAGAACATAACAGAAGCCACATTGGATCAGGCCAATGGCCCATCCAGTCCAACACTCTGTGTCACACAGTGGCCAAAAAACCCAAGTGCCATCAGAAGGTCCAGCAGTGGCGCCAGGTCACTAGAAACCCTCACACTGTTGCCCCTCCTATCGCTTGCCCTATACAGAGGTCCATCAATACCCTGTGGCTAATAGCCACTGATGGACCTCTGCTCCAGATGTTTCTCCAATCCCTTCTTGAAGCGGTCTATGCTTGTAGCTGCCACCACCTCCTGTGGCACTGAATTTCATGTGTTAATCACCCGTTGGAAAACACTACATTTGCTTTTATTCTATTAGCAATCACGGCTGTAGCAGGTCTTGAACCTGGACTATGAATGCCGCTGGGTAGAGATTCAAATAAGAGAGGAAGCATGTTAGCAAGAGGTCAGTGTGTGTCATCTCTCACTGCCAAAAACCCTTGAACAAGCTTCTCGGTCAACCTTGTTCATCAAGAGGACCATCAACAATTAATGCTGTTTCTGGAAAAGAGATCACCTTTGCCTCACAATTCTTCCCCCCTTAACAAGCACCAGATCAAGCACACCTTCCCTTTCCCTATGTGCAAACACTGATTCATACATAAGTAGTTTCTCAGTTCTGCAAGGTAAATGGACATCAGTGCTCTCTTTTTCATGAGGGGTTGTTTAGCCAAGGCTTAAGATCACTAAAACCACAGGAGAGGGACGGTGGCTCAGTGGTAGAGCATCTGCTTGGTAAGCAGAAGGCCCCAGGTTCAATCCCCGGCATCTCCAACTAAAAAGGGTCCAGGCAAATAGGTGTGAAAAACCTCAGCTTAAGACCCTGGAGAGCCACTGCTGGTCAGGGGAGGGACGGTGGCTCACTGGTAGAGCATCTGATTGGTAAGCAGGTCTCAGGTTCAATCCCCGGCATCTCCAACTAAAAAGGGTCCAGGCAAATAGGCGTGAAAAACCTCAGCTTGAGACCCTGGAGAGCCACTGCTGGTCAGGGGAGGGACGGTGGCTCAGTGGTAGAGCATCTGCTTGGTAAGCAGAAGGTCTCAGGTTCAATCCCTGGCATCTCCAACTAAAAAGGGTCCAGGCAAGTAGGCGTGAAAAACCTCAGCTTGAGACCCTGGAGAGCCACTGCTGGTCAGGGGAGGGACAGTGGCTCAGTGGTAGAGCATCTGCTTGGTAAGCAGAAGGTCTCAGGTTCAATCCCTGGCATCTCCAACTAAAAAGGGTCCAGGCAAGTAGGCGTGAAAAACCTCAGCTTGAGACCCTGGAGAGCCACTGCTGGTCAGGGGAGGGACGGTGGCTCAGTGGTAGAGCATCTGCTTGGTAAGCAGAAGGTCTCAGGTTCAATCCCTGGCATCTCCAACTAAAAAGGGTCCAGGCAAGTAGGCATGAAAAACCTCAGCTTGAGACCCTGGAGAGCCACTGCCGGTCAGGGGAGGGATGGTGGCTCAGTGGTAGAGCATCTGCTTGGTAAGCAGAAGGTCTCAGGTTCAATCCCCGGCATCTCCAACTAAAAAGGATCCAGGCAAGTAGGTGTGAGAAACCTCCGCTTGAGACCCTGGAGAGCGGCTGCCAGTCTGAGTAGACAAGACTGACTTTGATGGACTGAGGGTCTGATTCAGTATAAGGCAGCTTCATATGTTCACTTCACATACCCAGTTTCTCATGGTGCCATGTTTTAGTGGCTTCCAGGATGCAAGAGAAAGTTATGAATAAGGCCTTGGAACTTCTGTGTGAAAGAAAACAAGTTTTGGCAGAATGTTACAAGATCAGTGTTCGGTCAGCGTACAAACATTTGCTAGGGGAGGGAAAGAGAGCGTACGTGCACACATTTTTAACCTAAACTGAAAGCCATTGGAGAGATTTTAGTGAATGAAGGCGCTAAAAGAGGCAGTATCGTCCAAGCTGATAAAAGGTTATCATCAGAGAAGAGCCATCATTCCGTTTCACAGAATGGACAAGCTCTAGTGTAGGGGTGTCAAACTCATGAGGGCCGAATCTGACATAAATGTGACCTTGTTGGGCTGAACCATGACGGGCTGGGACGGGCCGTGTGAGTTCCTACTTATGATTAGGTAGCAGAGAAATAAACTTTATAAAAGACACAGAGAAATACTAAGATTTTTGTTCAGAAAAACTTTAAAAGGTACTTAAAACATTAGCACTTGGTGCTAATCCCCCTTTGGGTGAAGAAGGACTTCCTTTTATCCGTTCTAACTCGACTGCTCGCAATTTCATGGAATGCCCATGAGTTCTCGTATTGTGAGAAAGGGTGGTAGGCAATAATAAGCCTATTTCTGAATACTTCTTGCCTTGAAACCCTCAAGGGTTCAACGTCAGTCACCTGTGACTTGATGGCAAAAACAAAACAACATTTCAGGCTAAGTTCACTGGAGAACAAACGTGCCCTAAGATAATTCAAAACTTAAGCACATAAGAGAAGCCATGTTGGATCAGGCCAATGGCCCATCCAGTCCAACACTCTGTGTCACATAAGAACATAAGAGAAGCCATGTTTGATCAGGCCAATGGCTCATCCAGTCCAACACTCTGTGTCACATAAGAACAGAAGAGAAGCCATGTTGGATCAGGCCAGTGGCCCATCCAGTCCAACACTCTATGTCACATAAGAACATAAGAGAAGCCATGTTTGATCAGGCCAATGGTCCATCCAGTCCAACACTCTGTGTCACATAAGAACAGAAGAGAAGCCATGTTGGATCAGGCCAGTGGCCCATCCAGTCCAACACTCTGTGTCACATAAGAACATAAGAGAAGCCATGTTTGATCAGGCCAATGGCTCATCCAGTCCAACACTCTGTGTCACATAAGAACAGAAGAGAAGCCATGTTGGATCAGGCCAGTGGCCCATCCAGTCCAACACTCTGTGTCACATAAGAACATAAGAGAAGCCATGTTTGATCAGGCCAATGGTCCATCCAGTCCAACACTCTGTGTCACATAAGAACAGAAGAGAAGCCATGTTGGATCAGGCCAGTGGCCCATCCAGTCCAACACTCTGGGTCACATAAGAACATAAGAGAAGCCATGTTTGATCAGGCCAATGGCTCATCCAGTCCAACACTCTGTGTCACATATAAACAGAAGAGAAGCCATGTTGGATCAGGCCAGTGGCCCATCCAGTCCAACACTCTGTGTCACATAAGAACAGAAGAGAAGCCATGTTGGATCAGGCCAATGGTCCATCCAGTCCAACACTCTGTGTCACATAAGAACAGAAGAGAAGCCATGTTGGATCAGGCCAGTGGCCCATCCAGTCCAACACTCTGTGTCACATAAGAACATAAGAGAAGCCATGTTTGATCAGGCCAATGGCCCATCCAGTCCAACACTCTGTGTCACATAAGAACATAAGAGAAGCCATGTTGGATCAGGCCAATGGCCCATCCAGTCCAACACTCTGTGTCACAGAAGAACATAAGAGAAGCCATGTTGGATCAGGCCAGTGGCCCATCCAGTCCAACACTCTGTGTCACAGAAGAACATAAGAGAAGCCATGTTGTATCAGGCCAATGGCCCATCCAGTCCAACACTCTGTGTCACAGTGGCCAAAAACCCAGGTGCCATCAGGAGGTCCATCAGTGGGGTCAGGACACTAGAAGCCCTCCCACTGTGCCCCCCCCTCAAGCACCAAGAATACAGAGCGCCACTGCCCCAGAAAGAGAGTTCCAACAATACCCTGTGGCTAAGAGCCAATGGACCTCTGCTCCAGATGTTGATCCAATCCCCTCTTGAAGCTGTCTATGCTTGTAGCCACCACCACCTCCTGAGGTAGTGATTTCTATGTGTTAATCACTCTTTGGACTTCCTTTTATCCATTCTAACCTGGCTGCTCAGCAATTTCAGAGTATCCATGAGTTCTTGTATTGTGAGAAAGGGAGAAAAGGACTTCTTTCTCTACTTTCTCCATCCCATGCATGATCTTGTCAACCTCTATCACATCACCCCGCAGTCGACGTTTCTCCAAGCTAAAGAGCCCCAGGTGTTTTACCCTTTCTTCATAGGGAAGTGTTCTAACCCTTTAATCATTCTAGCTGCCCTTTTCTGCACTTCTTCCAACGCTACGCATGGCTACATTTCCAGAAACTGTCACGTGAACTGGGAGTTGGCATTTCCCCTTGTTCACATGCCCAGTGAGTGTCTTAGAAAATGAAACTAAGAAGAATAAATTTGAACTACGGTAAGGATGGGGTGGAACGACATCCTTCACATCACCTGCGAAAGCACGCTCCACTTCCAAGGCGTCAAACCTGTCAATGCGGAGTATTCAGGCAATGCTAACTAGAGCTTCTACATGACAATCGTAATGGTACCACTGGAGTCCCTTCTCCGAAGGTAGAGATGCTTCCCTTTGCTACTAGAACACTGAATGGCTAAATATCCAGAGACGCTGAAGAAAATGACAACCTTTCATCAAAGGACGTGCCAATTTCACAAGCCTTGTAGCTATTCACCCAGCCATCTAATTTGCATGTAATTGAAGCACATTTTGTTAATACAAACGTTCTCAATCTCTGGCACACGCTCAGATGCGCAACGATATTTAAGCATCCCATAGATGACAGGACGCCTAATCAAAGCCAGAGATGTTTACAGCGTTCCCTTCTTGCTTCGCTCCCCGAATCTGTGATATTGCATATCGTAAATTTCTCTCACTTGAAGTCACGGATGTCTGCGACGACTCCGCGCTTGGAAGGCCCTCAGTAACCGCACGCTGCCTTCCAGAAGGCCTCTGGAGGCTTAATTGGCAAGCGAGAACTTTGCATTGTTCCTTGCTCTGATAATGCCGGCACTCCGGACCGCGCGCGCACATTAAGCAGGAATGGCACGGATATAACAATGCCAGGCATCCGCTGAATTCTGTCCCACAGGACACCGGCTGATATCACACATTCAGCGCTACAAAAAGGATATATTCTCATTTTTTTCGATGAAATGAAGGCATCTGTGGGGAAGAATGTATCAGCGGATGACAATTATTCCGTAACGGCTTGGGCACAATTTCCCAAGAAGGTGCTTTGAGAAGGGCCATGGCTCGGTGGTAGGGACGGTGGCTCAGTGGCAAAGCATCTGCTTGGGAAGCAGAAGGTCCCAGGTTCAATCCCCGGCATCTCCACTAAAAAAGGGTCCAGGCAAACAGGCGTGAAAAACCTCAGCTTGAGACCCTGGAGAACCGCTGCCAGTCTGAGTAGACAAGACTGACTTTGATGGACTGAGGGTCTGATTCAGTATAAACTTCATATGTTCATATGTATGTTCATAATAGCCATTCCACCATGAATTTCTCTGTACCCTGTTTAAAGCCAGCTGGACTAGTGGACAGTGGGAGGGACAGTGGCTTAGTGGTAGAGCATCTGCTTGGAAAGGAGAAGGTCCCAGGTTCAATCCCCGGCATCTCCACTAAAAAAGGGTCCAGGCAAATAGGCATGAAAAACCTCAGCTGGAGACCCTGGAGATCCACTGCCAGTCTGAGTAGACAAGACTGACTTTGATGGACTGAGGGACTGATTCAATATAAGGCAGCTTCATATGTTCATTTGGTTGGCATGCCTAAAGATCCAGGTTCAATCCCCAGTATCTCCATTTAAAAGGACCAGGCATGAGTTGATGGGAAAGGCCTCTGCCTGAAACTTTGGAGAGCAACTGCCAGTCTGAGTAGACAACTGGAGAAAAACAACACACCCACTCCGTGTAGATAATACGCAGAATAATCCAGGGTAAGGGATTTTTCGTAAACTCGGGAACAATTCAGCACTACAGATCTCTCTCTCGGCTTGGCTTCGCGAACGAAGATTTAAGAAGGGTGCAATAGTCCACGTTTGCTGCAGGCTCGCTGGTGGCTGACAAGACCAATGTGGGACAGGCAGGTCCGGCCACAGCGGCTGCAGGGAAAAGTCTGATTTGGGGTTGGTGCTGTAGCAGTGCGATTCTTCCTCAATCTCCTTTTGTCTTCAAGACCAGCTATGCGTGCGTTCTCAAAGGAAGAGACAGCCTGGTGGATGGTGTGCCTCCATGCTTTGCGATCTGAGGCTAGGTCAGACCACTGGTGATGGTTGATGCGACAGGTGCCAAGGGATTTCTTCAGGGAGTCCTTGTACCTCTTCTTTGGTGCCCCTCTATTTCGATGGCCGGTGGAGAGTTCGCCATACAGGGCAATCTTGGGAAGGCGGTGGTTTTCCATCCTAGAAATATGCCCTGCCCAGCGCAGCTGCGTCTTCAACAGCAGTGCCTCGATGCTGGTAACCTCTGCCCGCTTGAGGACTTCAGTGTTGGTCACAAAGTCACTCCAGTGGATGTTGAGGATGGTGCGAAGGCAGCGCTGATGAAAGCGCTCA
Source organism: Heteronotia binoei (assembly GCF_032191835.1). Classification (NCBI taxonomy): domain Eukaryota; kingdom Metazoa; phylum Chordata; class Lepidosauria; order Squamata; family Gekkonidae; genus Heteronotia; species Heteronotia binoei. The sequence continues at coordinate 123,305,170 of NC_083230.1, forward strand.
AGGAGTCGCAGGTGATGACGGTATAAAACCCACGATTCGGAGCCATAGATGAGGGTTGTCATCACAACCGCTTTGTAAACACTGATCTTTGTGCCTTTTTTCAGATGCTTGTTGCTCCACACTCTTTTGTGCAGTCGGCCAAATGCACGGTTTGCCTTTGCCAGCCTGTTGTCAATCTCCTTGTCGATCTTGGCATCTGAGGAGATGATGCACCCCAGGTAGCTGAACTGCTGGACTGTCTTCAGAACTGATTCACCCACAGTGATGCAGGGAGGGTGATAATCTTCCTGGGGTGCAGGCTGGTGGAGAACTTCTGTCTTCTTCAGACTAACTTCTAGGCCGAATAGCTTGGCAGCCTCTGCAAAGCAGGACGTCATATGCTGCAGAGCTGATACCGAGTGGGAGACGAGTGCAGCATCATCAGCAAACAGTAGCTCTCGGATGAGTTTTTCCATTGTCTTGGAGTGTGCCTTTAGTCGCCTCAGGTTGAACAGGCTGCCATCGGTGCGATAGCGGATGTAGACACCATCGTCCTCATCTAGATCTACTGCGGCTCTTTGAAGCATCATGCTAAAGAAGATCGTAAAGAGAGTTGGCGCGAGAACGCAGCCTTGCTTTACACCTGTGCCTATTGGGAAGGGCTCCGAGAGGTCGTTGCAGTGTCTGACTTGGCCTCGCTGGTCTTCGTGTAGCTGGATGATCATGCTGAGGAACCTTGGGGGACATCCTAAACGTTCCAAGATTTGCCACAGGCCTTTCCTGCTAACGGTATCGAAAGCTTTGGTAAGGTCGACAAAAGTCACATACAGACCCTTGTTCTGTTCCCTGCATTTCTCTTGGAGCTGCCTGAGAACAAATACCATGTCGGTGGTGCTCCTGTTAGCTCTGAAGCCGCACTGGCTCTCTGGGAGGAGTTCTTCTGCAATGGTGGGCACCAGTCTGTTCAGGAGTATTCTGGCAAGGATTTTGCCTGCGATGGAGAGCAGGGTTATCCCCCGGTAGTTGGAGCAGTCTGACTTTTCCCCTTTGTTCTTGTATAGGGTGATGATGATTGCATCGCGAAAGTCCTGTGGTAATTTGCCTTGTTCCCAGCAGATGACAAGTACTTTGTGAAGTGAGCTATGTAGTGCTGTGCCCCCATGCTTCCAGATCTCTGGTGGAATTCCATCAACTCCTGCTGCCTTGCCACTTTTCAGTTGCTTGATGGCTTTAACAGTCTCTTCTAGGGTGGGGATCTCATCCAACTCTGTTTTCACCGGTTGAAGGGGGGTGAGGTGGATTGCTGAATCTTGAACTACGCGGTTGGCACTGAAGAGAACCTGAAAATACTCCGACCACCGGTTCAGTATGGATGCCTTGTCTGTGAGGAGCACTTGGCCGTCTGCACTATGCAAGGGACTCTGAGCCTGATATGATGGACCATATACTGCCTTCAGGGCTTCGTAGAACCCTCTTAAATCACCAGTGTCTGCACACAGCTGGGTTCTCTCTGCAAGCTTGGTCCACCGCTCGTTCTGAATGTCTCGAAGCTTGCGCTGGAGGTTGCTACATGCAGCGCGAAAGGTTGCTTTTTTCCCAGGACAGGAGGGCTGAGCAAGATGTGCTTGGTAGGCAGATCTCTTTTTTGCCAGTAATTCTTGGATCTCTTGATTGTTCTCATCAAACCAGTCCTTGTTCTTCCTTGTGGAGAACCCGAGGACTTCTTCAGAGATCTGCAGGACGGTAGTTTTTAGGTGTTCCCAGAGTGCTTCTGGAGAAGGGTCTGTGGGGCAACTGAGGTCCTCAATTCTTGACTGGAGTTTTGCCTGGAAGGCAGCTTTAACTTCGGCTGACTGGAGGCTGCCAACCTGAAACTTCCTCCGAGGGATACCTCCTCTCCTGGGTGTGGGTTTAAAGTGAAGACGGAGATTGCAGCGTACAAGACGATGATCCGTATGACATTCTGCGCTGGGCATTACTCGGGTGTGTAAGACATCTCGAAGGTCTCTCTGGCGCACCAGAATGTAGTCGATAAGGTGCCAATGCTTGGACCGTGGGTGCATCCAGGTTGTCTTCAGACTGTTCTTCTGCTGGAAGATAGTGTTGGTGATGGTGAGCTGGTGCTCCATGCAGAATTCTAGCAGGAGGCGCCCGTTGTCATTGCAGTTGCCAATGCCGTGTTTGCCAAGTGCTCCTTTCCAGGCTTCCGAGTCTTTACCTACTCTGGCATTGAAGTCGCCAAGGATGATCACCTTGTCCTCTGTAGGGGTCTTCCGTACGAGGTTGCGTAGATCAGCATAGAACTTGTTCTTTTCTGCAGGATCTGCTTGAAGGGTTGGGGCATACACACTGAAGAGTGTTGCATGCTGCTTGTTTTGAAGTGGGAGGCGCATGGACATGATGCGATCTGAGTGACCTGTTGGCAGGTTTTCGAGTTTGGAGGCAATGGAGTTCCTGACCATGAAGCCAACGCCAGAAAGGCGGCTCTCAGCCTTTGACTTACCCGACCAGTAGAGGGTATAGCCAGCACCGTGTTCTTGAAGACTACCTTCCTCAGGGAAACGGACCTCACTGAGAGCTGCTATGTCGATATTCAACCTGAGAAGTTCGTGGGCAACTAGAGCAGAGCGTCGTTCAGGGCGACCACTGCCTACTGTGTCAAGCATGGTTCTGATGTTCCAACACGCTAGCTTTAGTCTTTGCACACTTTGTGAGGCAGGTGCATGCCTTTTCTTTGTTGTTATTTTTCGACCGCAAGTAAGGATGCCCGTTGACCGCGGCTAGCCAACTGGGGTGGGGGAGACGAGCTTTGTTTAGGCCACCTTTTCTAGGCCCCTCTCCGTGTGGAGCAAGCAGTGCTGTCCCTAGATAAGGCTGCTTGGTCGTTCAGGGTGCTGCCGAAAGATGCTTTCGTCTCCGGGTTAGCATCAGGCGACCAATATCCTGAACCGCCTACATGCAGGATCGGGACTGCGGCTTCCAGTGGCACCTTCCACCTGCCGTTTCGCCCCTTGCCTATCGCTGCAGGACATGATGCGTTGTGGGTTGTGTGTGTGGATATGCCCTTCAGGCCTGCGCAGAGGAATTTTTTAGGTGAAGCGCAGTGTGCGCGGTACTGGCTCCACCCTTTCACCTGGGGGTCATCTGCCATGGCCCAGTAAGCCGGGACGCCGGCAGTGAGTCCTCCAGGTGGTAGGTGTTACATTAACGAGCTCTATCTGCCCGGGTTTGATGTTAGAGTTTTCGTTCTCTTAGGCTGACGAAGTTGGTGGGCCCAGCCTGCCCATCCGGTTATACCGCCGGACAATTCGGTCGCACCATGACGTAGCAACTACAGATAATAAACGCTCTACTGCACGACAAAACTACTGTCCAAAGAACAATGCCATTTTTAACTGTAGTCCAACGAACGACAAAAGAACCAGCCCAATTTCATTTCGGAAGTATCCTTCTTCCATCGGAACGCTTTCAAATGCTGAAAGATTGGCAGCGGCGTTCCAGAAAGAATTTAAAAATGTGGAAAGCCAGGAGATGGGATGATGCCACTTCAACTCTACTGAACCTGGGAATGCAAAAGACTGTCGCCTTGAAGAAAGATGCTTCCGAAATGAAATTGGACCGGTTCGTTTATCATTCGTCGGACTACAATTAAAAATGGCACGGTTCTTTGGACAGTAGCTGTGTGGAGCACAGGAGGATTTATTATCTGGATCACGGAATTTTTTACGAGTTTACGAAAAAAATCATTTACAGTGGACTATACTATTTTCTACACGGAGTGAGTGTGTTGCTTTTGTCCAGTTTTGTCCACCCCCGTGGTCCCGATCTCTGCTAAGAGTCCGAGTAGACAACGCAGAGCTTGATAGACCGACGGTCCGATGCCGTGCAAGACAGTTCCCGCACTCTCTGATCTTCTGAAATCTCTGAGATCCACAGAGTATGCCTGCCTGAACCGTCTAGATCAGGGGTCCTCAAACTACGGCCCGCGGGCCAGATGCGGCCCGCTAAGGACGTTTATGCAGCCCGCCGGGTTATGGCAAAATCAGACCGGAAGTGACGTTAGACCTAAACTCACGTTAGCAACGCACACTTCCGGCATTGGGCTGAGGCGGCGGAGACAGAGTATGAGGTGATACCGAGGTGAGGTGAGTTCCCAGGCCGGGGTGTGTGGTGTGGGGAAGGGAGAGAGATGCAGAAGATGGAGAACTGATGGCCCGCGGCCTTGTACAGTAATGGCAGTCCGGCCCTCCAACAGTCTGAGGGACAGTGAACTGGCCCCCTATTTAAAAAGTTTGAGGACCCCTGGTCTAGATCACGATATGGCGGGACAGCGAAGACAGCGGGTGAATTCTTGGGAACTTCGCTCAATATTTTGGAACATTCTCTTTGGTGGGGGGGACATGATTTCAGAAGATTTCAGGAGAGCCAGTTTGGTGTACTTGTGAAGTGTGCGGACTCTTATCTGGGAGAACCGGGTTTGATTCCCCACTCCTCCACTTGCAGCTGCTGGAATGGCCTTGGGTCAGCCACAGCTCTGGCAGAGGATGTCCTTGAAAGGGCAGCTGCTGTGAGAGCCCTCTCAGCCCCACACACCTCACAGGGTGTCTGTTGTGGGGGGAGGAAGGTAAAGGAGATTGTGAGCTGCTCTGAGACTCTTCGGAGTGGAAGGCGGGATATAAATCCAATATCTTCATCTACCCCACAGGGTGTCTGTAGTGGGGGAGGAAGGTAAAGGAGATTGTGAGCCGCTCTGAGACTCTTCGGAATGGAGGGCGGGATATAAATCCAATATCTTCATCTACCTCACAGGGTGTCTGTTGTGGGGGGGGGGGGGTGGAAGGTAAAGGAGATTGTGAGCTGCTCTGAGATTCTTTGGAGTGGAGGGCGGGATATAAATCCAATATCTTCATCTACCTCACAGGGTGTCTGTTGCGGGGGGAGGAAGGTAAAAGAGATTGTGTGCCGCTCTGAGACTCTGAGATTCGGAGTGGAGGGCAGGATATAAATCCAATATCTTCATTAACATCACAGGGTGTCTGTTGTGGGGGAGGAAGGTAAAGGAGATTGTGAGCCGCTCTGAGACTCTTTGGAGTGGAGGGAGGGATATAAATCCAATATCTTCATCTACCTCACAGGTTGTCTCTTGTGGGAGGGGGAAGGTACAGGAGATTGTGAGCCACTCTGAGACTCTTCGGAGTGGAGGGTGGGATATAAATCCAATATCTTCTTCTTCTTCTTCGTCTTACCTGACAATCTGTTCTGAAGTCTCTGTTGCTTGTTTCGATGGCTTTTTTCCAAGAGGTCAGAACCGAGGCAGCGTTCGATATGGTCGACCATCGGCTTCTGGCGCGCCGCCTTGCCGACGCAGGGATTCAGGGGTTGGCCTTGCAATGGTTTTCCTCTTTCCTTGACGGTCGGGGACAAAGGGTGGCGATTGGGGAGGAACTGTCCCGGAGACACACGCTTGATGGCGGGGTGCCTCAAGGGGCGGTGCTCTCCCCGATGTTATTTAACATCTACATGCGCCCCCTTGCCCAGATTGCCCGAAGGTACGGGCTCGGGTGTCATCAATATGCTGATGACACCCAGCTCTATCTGCTTATGGATGGCCGGCCCGCCTGCGCCCCAGAAAATCTGGACCGAGCATTACAGGCAGTGGCTAGGTGGTTTAGGCTGAGCGGGCTGAAGCTGAATCCGGCGAAGACAGAGGTCCTGTGCCTTGGTCGCTGCGGCCCGGGAAGGGAAATCCCCCTGCCAGTTTTTGACGGCGCGCCACTAACAGCGTCGGGCAGGGTTAAGAGCCTGGGGGTGCTGTTGGAGCCTTCACTGACAATGGAGGCCCAGATAGCAGCCACTGCCAAGTCCGCGTTTTTTCACCTTCGGCGGGCGAAGCAGTTGGCCCCCTTCCTGGAACGTGACGACCTGGCAACAGTGATTCATGCTACGGTCACCTCGAGGTTAGACTACTGTAATGCCCTCTACATGGGGCTACCCTTGTGCCGGACCCGGAAACTGCAGTTGGTGCAGAACGCTGCTGCCCGGCTGTTATTAGGGCTCCAAAGATGGGAGCACATTCGGCCGGGGCTCCGGGGTCTGCACTGGCTGCCAGTAATATTCCGAGTCCGGTACAAGGTGTTGGTTATTACCTTTAAAGCCCTATATGGCCTAGGACCTGTCTACCTTAGGGACCGTCTTTCCCCACACGTTCCCCAGAGAGTACTACGCTCGGGTTCACAAAACCTGTTGGTAGTCCCCGGGCCAAAGGAGGCCCGTCTAAAATCCACCAGGGATCGGGCCTTCTCAGTAACGGCACCTTATTGGTGGAACCAGCTGCCGGAGGAGGTGCGGGCCCTGCGGGACCTAGGGCAGTTCCGCAGGGCCTGTAAGACAGCCCTCTTCCGGCAGGCCTATAATACTGACTGACAAGGAAATCTTTTGGATGGAACAAAATGCATCTGTAGACCGCCGGTTTTATCTATCTTGCTTTTATTAATTTATGGTTTTAATTTTACTTGTAAGTGTTTTAAATTGTAGTATTTGAATTATCATGTTGTAAGCCGCCCTGAGACACTTCGGTGCGAAGGGCGGGGTATAAATCCCAATATAAATAAATAAATAAATAAACTAACTAAACTGCTGGGGCGGGGGGAGGGGTGAAAACCATATATGGCATCCTGAGTTCCTTGGATGAAAGGTGAAAAATCTGCCCCAATTCCGCAGGGTCTGTAAAACTGCTCTTTTGCCAGGCTTCAACTGACGCAGTAGACGTCACTTGTTACCAGCCTCTCTCCTTCATTCCATCCCAGTGCTATAAGATCTGCTGGACGTGGACAACAGGCCATGGCTGTGAGGTAGAACCTGCCATTTTAGAGGTTTACAAGATTATGCATGGGATGGAGAAAGTAGAGAAAGAAGGACTGTGGCGGAACCGGCCCGATTCTGCCTTCAGACCCGGTCCCGTCAATTCCCTATTGAGTCGCCAACTCCTGGAGGGAGCTATTTCTCCTCCGGCCACTTGGGCTCGCTGCCACCACCTGCTCAGTCTAGGGGTTCAGATTGAGAGGAACAGGACTCCCAATCCCCCTCTCCAGCTATGAGGCCAGGCCTCAAGGCCCTCTGCCACCCAGTACTTGGGTGTCACAGAGACCACAGCACTTCTTCAGGGAACCCCTGGAGGATTGGCACCTTATCCAACTGCATGCCTTCCCCCTTCCCCGGGGCTCCCTTCTTAAAGCAGCGTGGTCTAAAGCAGTTGGGGATCTATGTGGTAGAGTTTGACTGCCAGCATTCAATACAGCAAAAATATTAAATTAAAAGAGAAAAAGAAAAGAAAAGAAAAGAAAAGAAGAACAAAACAAAAACAGTTGCATGTAAAAGGTTAGCACAGCACAGCACAGCACCCGCACAGCAAACAGCATGACAAAGAAAAGGTGGTTATAAACGCATCCTACTGTCCCTGGTCTAAACTTGCCCTGCTTTGTGGATGACTTACTTGGTCTGACTGCCTGGGGGCCTCCTTTTCCTGAGTAGGCCTATCCCACAGTCAGGAGCCCCCATGCTCACAACCTCCTCCTTTGAGCGCCAGCTGAGGACTGCCTTTCTTCCTGGTTAACTCAAATGCAAAGGACAAAAGAACTTCCTGCCGCTCTAGGAGGCTTTCCACCTAGAGTTGCTGGTTTGGCTCTGGAAGGGAGGGGGGGTTGGAGGGAGGCTAGGCCAAAGCCTGCTTAGCAGTTTCATGTTCCCTCCCAACTAAGATGGCGTTTCTCCACAAGGACTTTTCTCCCTTTCTTATAATATGAGAACTCGTGGGCATTCAATGAAATTGCTGAGCAGTTGGGTTAGAATGGCTAAAAGGAAGTCCTTCTTTACCCAAAGGGTGATGAACATATCATATGAACGTTTAGGATGTCCCCCAAGGTTCCTCAGCATGATCATCCAGCTACACGAAGACCAGCGAGGCCAAGTCAGACACTGCAACGACCTCTCGGAGCCCTTCCCAATAGGCACAGGTGTAAAGCAAGGCTGCGTTCTCGCGCCAACTCTCTTTACGATCTTCTTTAGCATGATGCTTCAAAGAGCCGCAGTAGATCTAGATGAGGACGATGGTGTCTACATCCGCTATCGCACCGATGGCAGCCTGTTCAACCTGAGGCGACTAAAGGCACACTCCAAGACAATGGAAAAACTCATCCGAGAGCTACTGTTTGCTGATGATGCTGCACTCGTCTCCCACTCGGTATCAGCTCTGCAGCATATGATGTCCTGCTTTGCAGAGGCTGCCAAGCTATTCGGCCTAGAAGTTAGTCTGAAGAAGACAGAAGTTCTCCACCAGCCTGCACCCCAGGAAGATTATCACCCTCCCTGCATCACTGTGGGTGAATCAGTTCTGAAGACAGTCCAGCAGTTCAGCTACCTGGGGTGCATCATCTCCTCAGATGCCAAGATCGACAAGGAGATTGACAACAGGCTGGCAAAGGCAAACTGTGCATTTGGCCGACTGCACAAAAGAGTGTGGAGCAACAAGCATCTGAAAAAAGGCACAAAGATCAATGTTTACAAAGCGGTTGTGATGACAACCCTCATCTATGGCTCCGAATCGTGGGTTTTATACCGTCATCACCTGCGACTCCTTGAGCGCTTTCATCAGCGCTGCCTTCGCACCATCCTCAACATCCACTGGAGTGACTTTGTGACCAACACTGAAGTCCTCAAGCGGGCAGAGGTTACCAGCATCGAGGCACTGCTGTTGAAGACGCAGCTGCGCTGGGCAGGGCATATTTCTAGGATGGAAAACCACCGCCTTCCCAAGATTGCCCTGTATGGCGAACTCTCCACCGGCCATCGAAATAGAGGGGCACCAAAGAAGAGGTACAAGGACTCCTTGAAGAAATCCCTTAGCACCTGTCACATCAACCATCACCAGTGGTCTGACCTAGCCTCAGATCGCAAAGCATGGAGGCACACCATCCACCAGGCTGTCTCTTCCTTTGAGAACGCACGCATAGCTGGTCCTGAGGACAAAAGGAGATTGAGGAAGAATCGCACTGCTACAGGACCAACCCTAAATCAGACTTTTCCCTGCAGCCGCTGTGGCCGGACCTGCCTGTCCCACATTGGTCTTGTCAGCCACCAGCGAGCCTGCAGCAAACGTGGACTATTGCACCCTTCTTAAATCTTCGTTCGCGAAGCCAAGCCGAGAGAGAGAGAGAGAGAGAGAGAGAGAGAGAGAGAGAGAGATGAACATATGGAATTCACTGCCACAGGAGCCGGCTTAAAGGGGGGAATTGGATAAAAATATGAAGCAGAGGTCCATCAGTGGCTGTTAGCCACAGCATATTATTGGAACTGTCTGGGGCAGTGATGCTCTGTATTCTTGGTGCTTGGGTGGGGGGGGAGGACAAAGTGCAAGGGCTTCTAGCCCCACTTGTGAACCTCCAGATAGAACTTGGGGTTTCCTTCTGGCAACTGTGTGTTGGACTGGATGGGCCATTGGCCTGCTCCAATATGGCTCCTCTTATGTTCTTATGTGACACAGAGTGTTGGACTGGATGGGCCATTGGCCTGACCCAACATGGCTTCTCTTATGTTCTTATGCGACACAGAGTGTTGGACTGATGATAACTGGATTTATATTCCAATCTTCACTCTGAATCTCAGAGTTTCAAAACAGCCGATAATCTCCTTTATCTTCCTCCCCCACAGGAGACACCCTGTGAGGTGGGTGGGGATGAAAGAGCTCTTGCAGAAGCTGCCCTTTAAAGGACAGCTCTGCAAGAGCTATGGCTGACCCCAAGCCAATTCCAGCAGCTACAAGTGAAGGAGCGGGGAATCAAACCCGGTTCTCCCAGATAAGAGTCCGCGCACTTAACCACTACACCAAACTGGCCCTCAACACTGAACAATCCACAGCCCGATGGTTTGTGTGAGCAAACCCTGGCCCAAAGCAATGGTCAGTGGTTGGGCGGAGGGGTGGAGAGATGAGAAGGGATGCTCAAAGTGCAACCTGAGAGTCCCACGTGGGCATCTGCTCTCTTCTGGTCAGTGGTTGGGCGGAGGGGTGGAGAGATGAGAAGGGATGCTCAAAGTGCAACCTGAGAGTCCCACGTGGGCATCTGCTCTCTTCTGGTCAGTGGTTGGGCGGAGGGGTGGAGAGATGAGAAGGGATGCTCAAAGTGCAACCTGAGAGTCCCACGTGGGCATCGGCTCTCTTCTGGTCAGTGGTTGGGCGGAGGGGTGGAGAGATGAGAAGGGATGCTCAAAGTGCAACCTGAGAGTCCCACGTGGGCATCTGCTCTCTTCTGGTCAGTGGTTGGGCGGAGGGGTGGAGAGATGAGAAGGGATGCTCAAAGTGCAACCTGAGAGTCCCACGTGGGCATCGGCTCTCTTCTGGTCAGTGGTTGGGCGGAGGGGTGGAGAGATTAGAAGGGATGCTCAAAGTGCAACCTGAGAGTCCCATGTGGGCATCGGCTCTCTTCTGGTCAGTGGTTGGGCGGAGGGGTGGAGAGGTGAGAAGGGATGCTCAAAGTGCAACCTGAGAGTCCCACGTGGGCATCTGCTCTCTTCTGGGCAGCTTGGTAGGGATGGTGGCTCAGTGGTAGAGCCTCTGCATGGTAAGCAGAAGGCCCCAGGTTCAATCCCCGACATCTCCCATTAAAAAGGGACCAGGCAAATAGGCGTGAAAAACCTCAGCTTGAGACCCTGGGGAGCCGCTGCCAGTCTGAGAAGACAAGACTGACTTTGATGGACCCAGGGTCTGATTCAGTATAAGGCAGCTTCATATGTTCATATATTTGTGTCGACGCAAGCTCAGCCTCTCGAAAGCGGTGCCAAAATTGTCCACCGCCCTTTCCCGCCTCCGAGTCCAGGATTCCCATATCTCAGTCAATGCCTGAACGCCATAGCCAAGATACCACTTGGGAAAATCGATGCCTCTTACCTTCTTTTTCTTCTACGATGAAAACCTGCTGGCTCGAAAGCCCCCGCGCTCTCTTTTTTCAAAGATCTCATCATAGTCCCTTTCTTCCCTATCCAGTTATTAAAATACTTTTGGGCACCTTTCATTCTTTGTTTTCATTTCTCTCTGTTGTTTTTTTTTTTTAACAGGAGAAAATCCCATAATCTTCATGGCAGCTTCCTATTCAGATATGATTTCCTCACTCAGCCTCCCAATTACACCTCTCTTCCTCGCTCAAACTCCCACTGACATTTTATCTGCCCTATTAACTTCAACGTTCACCATCTCATTGTTAATTCAACTTCCCTCTCCTAAATGGACCCTCCCAACCCCACGTGAAGTCGTGTTTCCATTGATGCCAGTTCTTCTGGACTCTGCTCTCAACCAAACCCTGGACACATCTATGGATCTATAGACCCATATGTGCCATATGTGTAGTTCCTGTATGCAGAATTTTTTGCATATAAGCACTGGGAATTCTTCTTCCAGAGCCAGTTTGGTGTAGCGGTTAATTGCGTGAACTCTTAACTGGGAGAACCAGGTTTGATTCCCCACCCACTCCTGCACTTGCAGCTGCTGGAATGGCCTTGGGTCAGCCAGAGCTCTCTTATCTGGGAGAACCGGGTTTGATTCCCCACTCCTCCGCTTGCAGCTGCTGGAATGGCCTTGGGTCAGCCAGAGCTCTCTTATCTGGGAGAACCGGGTTTGATTCCCCACTCCTCCACTTGCAGCTGCCGGAATGGCCTTGGGTCAGCCAGAGCTCTCTTATCTGGGAGAACCAGGTTTGATTCCCCACTCCTCCACTTGCAGCTGCTGGAATGGCCTTGGGTCAGCCACAGCTCTCTTATCTGGGAGAACCGGGTTTGATTCCCCACTCCTCCACTTGCAGCTGCTGGAATGGCCTTGGGTCAGCCAGAGCTCTCTTATCTGGGAGAACCAGGTTTGATTCCCCACTCCTCCGCTTGCAGCTGCTGGAATGGCCTTGCGTCAGCCAGAGCTCTCTTATCTGGGAGAACTGGGTTTGATTCCCCACTCCTCCACTTGCAGCTGCTGGAATGGCCTTGAGTCAGCTATAGCTCTTTTATCTGGGAGAACTGGGTTTGATTCCCCACTCCTCCGCTTGCAGCTGCTGGAATGGCCTTGGGTCAGCCATAGCTCTGGCAGAGGTTGTTCTTGAAAGGGCAGCTGCTGTGAGAGCCCTCTCCAGCCCCACCCACCTCACAGGGTGTCTGTTGTGGGGGTAGAAGATATAGGAGATTGTAAGCCGCTTTGAGTCTCTGATTCAGAGAGAAGGGCGGGGTATAAACCTGCAATTATTATTCTTATTTACACACAGAGAGAGATTAAAATGTGGGATTCACTGCCAGAGGATGCAATGAGGGCCACGGGAATAAACAGCTGTAAAAGAGGATTAGATAGATTCATGGAGGACAGGTCTATCAGTGGCTACCAGTCATAGTAACTGAGGGACACCTCCACATTCAGAGGAACTAAGTCTCTGAATCCCAGAGCCAGTAGGCGACATCAGGGGAAGGCCTCGACCTCTGTGCCCTGTTGTTGGCTCTCCAGAGGAACTGGTTGGCCACCGTGTGACAGTGTCTCACAATACGAGAACTTGTGGACCTTCAATTAAATTGCTGACCAGCCAGGTTAGAATGGATAAAAGGAAGTCCTTCTTCACCCAAAGGGTGATTTAACACGTAGAATTCACTGCCACAGGAGGTGGTGGCGGCTGTAAGAGGGGACTGAATAAACATATGGAGCAGAGGTCCATCAGTGGCTATTAGCCACAACATATTGATGGAACTCACTCTCTGTGGCAGTGATGTTCTGTATTCCTTGTGCTGGAGGGTGGGGGGGCAACAGTGGGAGAGCTTCTAGTGTCCTGGCCCCACTGATGGACTTCCTGATGGCACTTGAGGTTTTTTGGCCGCTGTGTGACACAGAGTGTTGGACTGGATGGGCCATTGGCCTGATCCAACATGGCTTCTCTTATGTTCATACGTGACACAGAGTGTTGGACTCGATGGGCCATTGGCTTGATTCAACATGGCTTCTCTTATATTCTTATGCTTGAAGTCTGCCAATAAGAGGGAGCTCACCAACTCCAGAGGCAGCCGATTCCATTGCTGAACTATTCTTAATGTAAAACTACTCTCACTGTCTTTGGTTTAAACAGCTGATGCTTTCCTGGGCATCACTTTGCTGTCATTTGTGCCATCTACGTTGCGTACGAAGTAGAAATGCCATGGGAATATAAGGAGACACAACGACGAAGGGTTAAACTTTCAGATATTTGATTGTGGGGGGGGGAGCGGGGTTGAATGAAGATTTCAGAAGTGGCAGGGGAGTCACTATTCATTTCAAAAGGCATGATTATCTTCCTATATTTCAAAGGAAAGGCCTTTTTGAAAGATCTGGCACAGAAATATGCATCTGAATAGAGGTGTATTGAAAAGCCCGAGCTTTCAGGTATAATGGTTCTCAGTTAGAAAGCTCGATATGCTAGCCTGCTACACGACTCGATTCCCCGTGGCACATTTTAACACGGCAGAACGGGCCATCAGCTATGCATTATCATCCTGGACCAGCCTACAGAAACTGACGGTTCATTAAATTTCTCTTCCTCGCCCCCCCACACCTTCCTGGGCCTGCGTTCCACTGAGAACTAGAGCTCGCTCCCCCCCCCCCCCATAAAATGCTGGGAAGGCCCAATTCTCTCCATGCAGATAATCTTATCTGAAGCCAAGGACAAAAGAACCCGAGAAAATAAAAAGCCCGAGATGTGCGTTGCCGTGAAAGCGGAATAAAGCAAGAAAAAGTGGGCAATGCTGGTCCATTTGGGCTGTTAAAGTATTAGCTGAACACGCTCTTGAGCTGGACGAGGAAAGACATACCAATTTTCTCCAAGTCCCTTTTTCTAGTGCAGAAGAAAGTGAGATAGAAAAATCCAAAGTCCAAGACATTCACTCAAGTTTCTTTTTTAAAAAAAGCTCTAAGGGAGCATCAAAATTTCATTAGTTCGGGATGCTGCGTTGTTCCTTTCCCCTTCGCATTCCACATTCAGACAGGAAACTCTTTCCTGTGCGTGTAAACTGCCCTCATGTTGCACCCAACTTATGGTGATGCCAGCAAGGAGATTTCGAGAAGTGGTTTGCAGTTGCCCTCCCTCTGAAGGGTCTTCCTAAAACTGGACACAATACTTCAGGTAAGGTCTTCCTGGAGCACAGCAAAGTTCCTCTGGAGACCCAGAAACAGCGCAGAGAGGCCGAGGCCTTCATAAAGAACATAAGAAGAGCCCTGCTGGATTAGGTCAGTGAGGATCCATCTAGTCCAGCCTCCTGTCTCACACAGTGGCCAACCAGTTCCTCTGGAGGGCCAACAACAGCGCAGAGAGGCCGAGGCCTTCATAAGAACATCAGAAGAGCCCTGCTGGATCAGACCAGGGAGGGTCCATCTAGTCCAGCCTCCGGTCTCACACAGTGGCCAACCAGTTCCTCTGGAGGGTGAGAACAGGGCAGAGAGGCCAAGGCCTTCATAAGAACATCAGAAGAGCCCTGCTGGATCAGGCCAGTGAGGGTCTATCTAGTCCAGCCTCCGGTCTCACACAGTGGCCAACCAGTTCCTCTGGAGGGTGAGAACAGGGCAGAGAGGCCAAGGCCTTCATAAGAACATCAGAAGAGCCCTGCTGGATCAGGCCAGTGAGGGTCTATCTAGTCCAGCCTCCGGTCTCACACAGTGGCCAACCAGTTCCTCTGGAGGGTGAGAACAGGGCAGAGAGGCCGAGGCCTTCATAAGAACATCAGAAGAGCCCTGCTGGATCAGGCCAGTGAGGGTCTATCTAGTCCAGCCTCCTGTCTCACACAGAGGCCAACCAGTTCCTCTCAAGGGCCAACAACAGGGCACAGAGGACAAGACCTTCATAAGAACATCAGAAGAGCCCTGCTGGATCAGACCAGTGAGGGTCAATCTAGTCCAGCCTCCAGTCTCACACAGTGGCCAACCGGTTCCTCTGGAGGGCCAACAACAGGGCACAGAGACCGAAGCCTTCCCCTGATGTTGCCTCCTGACTTTGAGATTCAAGAGCTTAGTGCTTCTGAATCTGGAGGTTTCCCTCAGTCACCATGGCTATGTAGGCATTGATAGACATCTTCCGTGAATCCATCTAATTCCCTTTTAAAGGTGATACCCGTGGGACATTAGCTATTTATGGGTAAACCATCACCTTTAGGGGAAAGTAGCTAGCAGAACAGAGCATCTCAGCGGCTGAGTTGCAAAACAGGTGTTTCACAGTTGAAATCTCACTTCTGCTGTAACCTCACTTCCTTATTGTTCCAACGATTACAATAAGATAATGGACGCGGATTGCTCTGGAGGTGCCACGTAAGCAATTCTTCCCTCTTAATCAGTATTAGCATTGTGATATCTGCAGCTGCTGCTGCCATTAAGACTGGTAAGGCACAACGCAAAGGTGCCCTTTGGAGAATCGCTGCAACGTTGGCAAACAGGCTTCCCACAAACGTTTCCCAGCTGCCTGGGATAGAAAGTTGATCTTGGCGGAGTGACAGATGAGATTCTATTTCAGATTTCAGCTTCTGTGCAGAACCTCCACCAAGAGAGCACACACACACACTCCCTACAGAGTGTGTTCTACTCCCTACAGCAGGGGTGTCAAACGTGTGGCCTGCGGACCGAATCAGGCCCCTAGAGGGCTCCTATCAGGCCCCCGAGCAACTGGCTGTCATCTGCTTCCTTCTCCCTCACTCTTGCTTCCTTCTGCATCACAGCTTGCTTTGTCAGGCTTGCACTGAGCTACAGAGTAAAGCCTATATTTTCTCCATTGGCTGAGCCTCCTCCCTTGCAGAGGAAATGGGGGGGGGGAAGGATAGCTTGCTTCAGACTCTTTCCTTCCTTTCCCAGGGGACCAGGAGGGGGGGAGGAGCCTCAGCCAACAGAAGGAGGCTTGGTTCATTAGCTCTGTCCAACTCAGAGAGCCAGGTTTGCATGAGAGAGATACAAAGAAAGCACCTTTAAGACCAACAAATGCTAATGTTTTAAGCATGTTTTATTTTAAGTTTTAAAAGATATTTGTGTTTGTGTTCTTTATGAAGCTTATATCTGCATTATATTTTTTATGACACACATGGCCTGGCCCAACAAGGTACACACATGATTCTGCCTTACACATGATTCTCCGCACGTTCCCCAGAGAGCACTGCGTTCAGGGACACATCTATTGTCTATCCCCGGACCATGGGAGGTCAGGCTGTGTTCTACATGGACCAGGGCCTTCTCAGTGGCAGCACCGGAAACGTGGAATGCTCTCCCGGAGGCCATAAGGGCCCTGCGGGATCTTTCTCAATTCCACAGAGCCTGCAAAACCAAATTATTTCGACAGGCCTTTGACACCTAACCGGGAGAGGACTGCCACCCTACGCTGACACCCCGCGCTGCTGAGGAACTATGATCACTATGGGATCACTGTTAGAAAAGGAAGATTCCGCCCATATTGTACTGAACAGCACCATAAAATGTTTTAATATGTTTTTAAATTGTATTTTATTGTTTTAATTGTAATCACGGATTACACTTTGAAAGAACTGAAGTCCTTTCTATGGTCTCACATTATCATACCCGCCTGAACAGAGAAGCTATTGAGATTTACAAACACCGGCACAATTTTAACAGAAAGGAAGAAGGCATTTCCATCCACCAATCTTGAACTGAACTGATTGTTAGCCGCCCTGAGTCTGCTTACAAGGGGGGGGGGATACAATTGGAAAATAATAAATAATAATAATTAATAATTTATACTGAACCAGACCCTTGGCCCATCAAGGTCAGTATTGTCTACTCAGACTGGCAGCTGCTCTCCAGGGTCTCGGGCACCTACTGCCCAGCCCTTTCTAACTGGAGATGCTGGGGATTGAAACTGGGACCTTCTGCATGCCAAGCAGATGCTCTGCCACAGAGCCACAGCCCCACTTCATGGCTCTCCAGGATCTCAGGCTGAGGTCTTTCCCATCACCTCCTGCCTGGTCTTTTTCTCTGGGAGATGCTGGGGATGGAACCAGGGACCTTCTGCATGCCAAGCAGATGCTCTGCCACTGAGCCACAGCCCCACATCATGGCTCTCCGGGGTCTCAGACTGAGGTCTTTCCCATCACCTCCTGCCTGGTCCTTTTTAACTGGAGATGCCAGGGATTGAACCTGGGACCTTCTGCATGCCAATCAAAGGCTCTGCCACTGAGCCACACCCTCACTTCATGGCTCTCCAGGGTCTCAGGCTGAGTCCTTTCCCATCACCTCCTGCCTGGTCCTTTTTAACTGGAGATGCCAGGGGTTGAACCTGGGACCTTCTGCATGCCAAGCAGATCCTCTGCCACTGAGCCATAGCCACTCCCCAAGGTCTCATTTCCGTCATGTTCGGCCCTCATGAGTTTGACACCCTTGCCCTACAGAGTCCTTTCCTGGTTTAAATCTTACTGCCTACCTTACTTAGAATATGCCTCCAGCTGTCTCTAAGAACCAGGTTCGATCTCCCTGCCAATGTTTCCTCTAAGCTGAGTTAATGTGAGCTAGCTCACCGTTTTTAAGCCTCCGGCTCACACATTTTTGTCTTCGCTCAGGAAAAATGGCCTCAGAGAAACTAATTTGTGCAGCAGCTCACAACTTTAATGACAGGAGTTCACAAAGTAGAATTTTTGCTCACAAGACTCCACATCTTAGAGGGAATACTGCTTAGACCATGCCTTCAGTAGCCACAGCATTTAACTACAATGCTTTCGTTTGACATGAGAGAGGGTCTATGGCTCAAGTGGCAGAACATGGAACACATGCAGAAGGAGAAACGTCGACTGCGGGGTGACATGATAGGGGTTTACAAGATAATGCATGGGATGGAGAAAGTAGAGAAAGAAGTACTTTTCTCCCTTTCCCACAATACAAGAACTCGTGGGCATTCGATGAAACTGCTGAGCAGTCAGGTTAAAACAGATAAAAGGAAGTCCTTCTTCACCCAAAGAGTGATTAACATGTGGAATTCACTGCCACAGGAAGTGGTGGTGGCTACAAGCATAGACAGCTTCAAGAGGGGGTTAGATAAAAATATGGAGCAAAGGTCCATCAGTGGCTATTAGCCACAGTGTGTGTGTGTATATATATATGTGTGTGTGTGTGTGTGTAAATAATTATTTTGGCCACTATGTGACACAGAGTGTTGGACTGGATGGGCCAGTGGCCTGATCCAACATGGCTTCTCTTCTGTTCTTATGTGACACAGAGTGTTGGACTGGATGGGCCAGTGGCCTGATCCAACATGGCTTCTCTTACGTTCTTATGTGACACAGAGTGTTGGACTGGATGGGCCATTGGCCTGATCCAACATGGCTTCTCTTCTGTTCTAATGTGACACAGAGTGTTGTACTGGATGGGCCAGTGGCCTGATCCAACATGGCTTCTCTTATGTTCTTATGTGACACAGAGTGTTGGACTGGATGGGCCATTGGCCTGATCAAACATGGCTTCTCTTCTGTTCTAATGTGACACAGAGTGTTGGACTGGAGGGGCCATTTGCCTGATCCAACATGGCTTCTCTTATGTTCTTATGTGACACAGAGTGTTGGACTGGATGGGCCATTGGCCTGATCCAACATGGCTTCTCTTATGTTCTAATGTGACACAGAGTGTTGGACTGGATGGGCCAGTGGCCTGATCCAACATGGCTTCTCTTATGTTCTTATGTGACACAGAGTGTTGGACTGGATGGGCCATTGGCCTGATCCAACATGGCTTCTCTTCTGTTCTAATATGACACAGAGTGTTGGACTGGAGGGGCCATTGGCCTGATCCAACATGGCTTCTCTTATGTTCTTCTGTGACACAGAGTGTTGGACTGGATGGGCCATTGGCCTGATCCAACATGGCTTCTCTTATGTTCTTCTGTGACACAGAGTGTTGGACTGGAGGGGCCACTGGCCTGATCCAACATGGCTTCTCTTATGTTCTTCTGTGACACAGAGTGTTGGACTGGATGGGCCACTGGCCTGATCCAACATGGCTTCTCTTATGTTCTTATGACCAATGTTCTGATTGGGTATAACGCAGCTTCACGTGTTCATGAGCATGATCCTGTTGCACCCAACGTCTGCTGGTTTTGTCTGTGATCTTTGCAAGGTATTAAAAAGCACCCAGAATTACAGAGTGCTAGGCAACAGTGTCGCAGCCTGAGAGGGCTGGAAAAAGAAAATTGCTCATTTGTCCTCCTCCTTTCTGCTGAATCAGAGGGTGTGTGTGGAGGGGGCAGAGTCAGTGTTTTGTATGCATCCCAAGTTCCCAACTTGAGGGAAACGGATTCCACTGCAGCGTTCACGCATGTCTCTCACTGAAAGCGACCACAAGGTCTTCACATGCCAGATACTTCCGTTTTGGGTGAAATTTCCAAACCCCTCCAAGACAAGAAAGTTTGCCGCCGCTAATTTTCATTGCTGCTAATTCACCTCGAGCCATTTTTGGGATTCAACTCAAAGCTGTGGGGGCGCATATGGGAATGATGACTCGGCAACCTCTCACGTGGGGGAGACTGTCACTGAAATGCAGCTTCTCTGCTCAGTGAACCGAGGCGGCCAATCTACAAAATCCATCAGCGGCCAAATACACACGGGTCTCTCCCAGGGCTTTGCCTCAGCGGTTCTCAATGGCCGGTGGGGAGATCTGAACTCAGCCAGAGACCGAGTTATTAAAGAAATGGTTTGTCTTCTCAGATTGGATTGATCATTTGTTTCCGGGAATCCTTTTCCCATCATTTACTCATTATACGCCTCCTTCTGATGGGAGAAGACATATATTAGCTCCCGCGATTATTGCGCCAGCAAACGGAAACACTCTAGCCGCAGCGTTTCCTGGGGGCCGCCTCATTTATCTACTGGATAAGAGACTGAAGTTTTCCGAGGGGCAGAAAAAATTAAAATATCACTCAGGCTGACAGCGGAGAAAATGAGGGTCTGTATGCGGATGAGAAGGATGTTTGAGCTTTCGGTTTACAAGGCTATTGACTAAAGAGAGTTGGAAAATTGCACAGAGATAACGCTCCTTGCATCATACTTTCTCACTGATAAATGAAAACACAAAGGCCATTCCTTTGAAGATAGGCAGCCTGCTATGTCTTAAAAAAAAGATTTTGAGTGTTTTTGGGGAAAGCCACAAGTAGGTCTGGAGAATTCCTTTGCAGAAAAGCAAGGCCGGTACAGTGCAGGGGACAAAGTGCTAGATTAGGACCAAAATGGCTGCCTTTCAAAATCCCTTCTCTAGGTGGACCCTGAGTCAGACACTCTTTCTCATTCCTACCTCACAAAGTTGTTGTGAAGAATAAATCCTCATTCCTACCTCACAGAGTTGTTGTGAAGAATAAATTCTCATTCCTACCTCAGAAGAGTTGTTGTGAAGAATGAATTCTCATTCCTACCTCATAGAGTTGTTGTAAAGAATAAATTCTCATTCCTACCTCACAGAGTTGTGAAGAATGAATTCTCATTCCTACCTCACAAGAGTTGCTGTGAAGAATAAATCCTCATTCCTACCTCACAGAGTTGTGAAGAATGAATTCTCATTCCTACCTCACAAGAGTTGTTGTGAAGAATAAATCCTCATTCCTACCTCACAGAGTTGTGAAGAATGAATTCTCATTCCTACCTCACAAGAGTTGTTGTGAAGAACGAATTCTCATTCCTACCTCAGAGTTCTTGTGAAGGATAAATACTCGTTCTTACCTCACAAAGTTGCTGTGAAGAATAAATTCTCATTCCTACCTCACAGTGTTGTTGTGTTGTGAAGATTAAATGGAGAAGGGGAGAACCATGCACGTGCTATGCATCTTGGAAGGAACACAGGACAAATATGGGACGCAGACACCATTTCCAATTACATTGCCCCTCTGCCAATCGGTGTTCTCTCTTATCTGACTTAGTGTGAGCTAGCTCATAGTTCTTAAGCCTCCAACTCACCCATTTTTGCCTTAACTCAGGAAAAATGGCCCCAGAGCAAACTAATTTATGCAGGAGCTCACCACTTTAATGCCAGTAGATCACAAAGTAGAATTTTCGCTCACAAGACTCCACAGCTTAGAGGGAGCATTTTAAGAGCTCCCGCTTCCCTCCCTCTCTGAGCTCTTCATGTCGAAAAATTACCATGTATCGATCATCACACGTATGTGTATTGATCATTACGTATACAAACTTGCTGGATAAATAATTAGGGATCGGTGATCTACGCCGCTGTGTTCAGCTGATCGTAAATAGGATCCTATTTAGATCATTTCTGTACAGCTTAATGCGTCATGTGAATACTTATGCTGTGCCTCAGTTTTTCTCTGGGGGTTCCAGACTTCTAAGGCATTAGTTACTGAATGTCCCACTTTCTTGACTGTACTGACTCACTCTGTGTAATTTGCCTCGAGTCCCTGGCGGACTATGAATTATGTAAATAAAAATACGGGAGAAAATAATCAGTAACAGATCCGCCTCCAAAAGAACCAAAGGGGAATGTAGGTGCCACCTGTTCACCAAATCTCACAAGGCCTTCTAAGCCAGGGGTGTCAAACCTGTGGTCCAGGGGTCGAATCGGGCCCCTGAAGGGCTCCTAGCAGGCTCCTGAGCGACTAGCAGTCATCTGCTCCCTTCTCCCACTCTCTTGCTTCCTTCTGTGTAACAGCTTGCTTTTCCAGGCTCTCTCAATCCCACAGGAACTACAGAGCAAAGCCTCTATTTTCTTCATTGACTGAGGCTCCTCCCTTGGGGAGGAAGGGGGGGGGCAGAGCTTGCTTTTCCAGGCTCTCTCAATCACACAGGAACTACAGAGCAAAGCCTCTATTTTCTTCATTGATTGAGGCTCCTCCCTTGCGGAGGAAGGGGGGGAGGCAGAGCTTGCTTTTGCAGGCTCTCTCAATCACACAGAAGAGCTACTGAGGCAAGCCTCTCTTCCCTCTATTGGCTGAGGCTCCTCCCAATCCTAGGCCCCTGGGGAAGGAAGGGGGGGAGGCAGAGCTTGCTTTTGCAGGCTCTCTCAATCACACAGCAGAGCTACTGAGGCAAGCCTCTCTTCCCTCTATTGGCTGAGGCTCCTCCCAATCCTAGGCCCCTGGGGAAGGAAGGGGGGGAGGCAGAGCTTGCTTTTGCAGGCTCTCTCAATCACACAGCAGAGCTACTGAGGCAAGCCTCTCTTCCCTCTATTGGCTGAGGCTCCTCCCAATCCTAGGCCCCTGGGGAAGGAAGGAAAGAACCAGAACTTCCTTTGCCCAGTTCCCTGGATTCCATGGGAGAGATACAAAGAAAGCACCTTTAAGACCAATGAGTGCTAATGTTTTAAGCATGTTTTAAGTTTTTTTAAAAAATCTTCAGTTGTGTTTGTGTCCTTTATAATGCTTATATCTCTGCTACCTAATCTTAAATAGGTAAACACATGACCCAGCCCGACAAGGTCTCATTTATGTCAAATCTGGCCCTCGTAACAAATGAGTCCGACACCCCTGTCCTAAACACCTTGAAGACATTGCCCAATTCGTTCTACCTTCTTTCTAACAAGCCCACAAACTCTTCTTGCTAGCCCCTGTATGAGATTCTGTCTTTGACCATTTTCTCCACAGCAGCAGGTCTCCAACAAGAAAGGGGTGGGGGGAGAGTTACTGTAAAAAGAAATCTGGACTCAGTCGCACAGAATGGGAACAGCCGGCCTTCACAGGCTTGTGTTTGGAACCAGCGGCACTGTTAAGATCAACAAAGCTCACCTTGAAATAAACTCTGTTGGTCTTAAAGGAGCCACTGGACTCTAGCTTTGGTCTACTGCTTCAGACCAACACGGCTGCCCCACCCGGATCCATGCTTTTGTTGAGTTCCTATTCATGGCAGTGGGAAGCGTAGTCAAGTTGCAGCTGACTCTTGGTAACCCTGTAGGGTTTTCAAGGCAAGAGACAAACAGAGGTGGCTTGCCGTTGCCTGCCTCTGTGCAATGGCTCTGGACTTCTGGAAGCCAGTTTGGTGTAGTGGTGAAGTGCGTGGACCCTTATCTGGGAGAACCGAGCTCGATTCCCCATTCCTCCACTTGCGGCTGCTAGAATGGCCCTGGGTCAGCCACAGCTCTCGCAGAGCTGTCCTTGAAAGGGCAGCTTCTGGGAGAGCCCTCTCAGCCCCACTCACCTTACAAGGTATCTGTTGCGGGGGAGGAAGGTAAAGGAGATTGTAAGCCGCTCTGATTCTCTGACAGAGAGAAGGGTGGGATATAAATCTGCAGTCTTCTTCTTCTTCCTTGATGGTCTCCTCCCCAAGTACTAACCAGGGCCGATCCTGCTTAGCTTCCAAAATTTGATGAGACGCAGCTAACCTGGGTTAGCTAGAATCACAGAGTTGGAAGGGACCTCTAGGGTCATCTAGTCCAACCCTCTGCACAATGCAGGAAACTCACAAATACCTTCCCCTAAATTCACAGGATCTACATTGCTGTCAGACGGCCATCTAGCCTCTGTGGAAAAACCTCCAAGGAAAGAGAGCCCACCACCTTCGGAGGAAGCCTGTTCCACTGAGGAATCGTTCTAACAGTCAGGAAGTTCTTCCTAACGTTGAGCCGGAAACTCTTTTGATTGAATTTCAACCTGTTGGTTCTGGTCCTACCTTCTGGGGCCGCAGAAAACAATTCCACACCATCCTCTCTACGACAGCCCTTCAAGTACTTGAAGATGGTGATCATATCACCTCTCAGCCGCCTCCTCTCCAGGCTAAACATGCCCAGCTCCTTCAACCTTTCCTCATAGGACTTGGTCTCCGGACCCCTCACCATCTTCGTCGCCTTCCTCAGGGTCATCATCTACTGCCTGGGGATGCTGAGGAGCTGGCTTAGCTTCCTAGCTATCATGAGACTGGGCTAGATCGGGCGATCCAGGTCAGGGGATGCCTATTCATAAACATAAGCGATAGGCAGAAAAGAGCAGGAGTCCAGTAGCACCTTAAAGACTAACAAAATTTGAGGCAGGGGATGAGCAAGAAGTCAACAGTGACTCACGAAAGCACCTACCCTGCCACAAATTTCGTTAAGTGTTCCAGGACTCTTCTTCTTTTCTACTGTTAAAGGTAAAGGCAGTCCCCTGTGCAAGCACCAGTCGTTTCCGACTCTGGGGTGACGTTGCATCACAACGTTTTCATCGCAGTCTTTCTATGGGGTGGTTTGCCCTTGCCTTCCCCAGTCCTCTACGCTCCCCCCCCCAGCAAGCTGGGGACTCATTTTACTGATCTCGGAAGGATGGAAGGCTGAGGCAGCCTTCAGCCGGCTACCTGAACCCAGCTCGCATTGGGATCAAACTCAGGTCGTGAGCAGAGAGCTTTGACTGCAGTACTGCAGCTATACCATTCTGTGCCATGGGGCACTTCTTAAAGGCAGTCCCCTGTACAAGCACCAGTCATTTCCGACTCTGGGGTGACGTCGCATCACAACGTTTTCATGGCAGACTTTTTACGGGGTGGTTTGCCCTTGCCTTCCCCAGTCATCTACAAGTTTACCCCCCAGCAACCTGGGGACTCATTTTTATGATGTCGGAAGGATGGAAGGCTGAGTCAACCTTGAGCCGGCTACCTGAACCCAACTTGCGCCGGGATCCAACTCAGGTCGTGAGCAGAGAGCTTGGACTGCAGTACTGCAGCTTTAACACTCTGCACCACGAACAGACTAACACAGACACCCACCTTGATCCATAAACTATTCGACTAAATTAGAAGTAAGCCTGCTCTTCTGTGAGATGGAACCCCCCCCCAAAAAAAATCCGTTTTAACAGTGTTTGTTTTTAAGGGTGAGAAATGTACTTTTTTTGCTGTTGTTGGGTTTTTTTTTAAAAAAAGCAAATTATGGCCAGCAGAAACAAACACATTTGCGCTGAGAATGAGGAAGTTACAGAAGCTAGTGAGTAGCTGTCCATGGTACTAGCCCGCTAATAAACACTGCTGCTCTTACCTTTCAGTGTATCCACTAATCCTCACCTCCATTTACCCAGGAAAATTTCCTTCTCCCTTCCTGTGTCTTGCGTTATCACTTCATCAAATAGACACTGATACTGTTTGGAGGGGAGGCAGAGCGGAGGAATTGCTTCACATGGAACCAGCAAAAGTCAGGGCTATTGCTGGTTTTAAATACAACCAGGGCGGACACACAACTGCATCCAAGCGGATAACCCAGCACCGCACCTAGTGTGATTCACGTTCCCTGCTGGTCTGCAAGCACTGCCGAGCATAGCCAGCTTCAAGAGGGGAATGGATAAGCTACGGAGCAGAGGTCCATCAGTGGCTGTTTACACAGCGTATTGATGAAACTCTCTGCCTGGGGCAAGTGATGCTCTGTATTCTTGGTGCTTGGGGGTCACAGTGGGAGGGCTTTTAGTGTCCTGGCCCTACTGGTGGACCTCCTGATGGCACCTGGGGTTTTTTTTGGCCACTTTGTGACACAGAGTTTTGGACTGGATGGGCCATTGGCCTGATCCAACATGGCTTCTCTTATGTGACACAGTGTGCTGGACTGGAGAAGCCAATGGTCGTATCCAACATGGCTTCTCTTCTGTTCTTATGTGACACAAGAGTGTTGGACTGGATGGGTCATTGGCCTGATTGAACATGGCTTCTCTTACGTTCTTATGTGACGCAGAAAGTTGGACTGGATGGGCTACTGGCCTGATTCAACATGGCTTCTCTTATGCTCTTATGTGACACAGAGTGTTGGACTGGAGGGGCCATTGGCCTGATTCAACATGGCTTCACTGATGTTCTTATGTGACACAGAGTGTTGGACTGGATGGGCCATTGGCCTGATCCAACATGGCTTCTCTGATGTTCTTATGTGACACAGAGTGTTGGACTGGATGGGCCACTGGCCTGATCCAACATGGCTTCTCTTATGTTCTTATGTGACACAGAGTGTTGGACTGGAGGGGCCATTGGCCTGATCCAACATGGCTTCTCTGATGTTCTTATGTGACACAGAGTGTTGGACTGGAGGGGCCACTGGCCTGATACAACATGGCTTCTCTTATATGTTTATGTTCTTATCCAGTACAACAGCTAGATCCGAATCCAGTAGCACCTCAGAAACGGACAATTTTTTTTCCGGGTCGAAGCTATTGAGAGTCAACAATCCCATAATCAGAGACAGGCTTTTTTTGTAGGGGAGGGAAAACCCAGCAGGGGCTTATTTGCATATTAGGCCAAACTCCTTGGCATTGCCATTGTTTCACACAGGGTTTTTTTGGAGACAAAGCCCAGCAGGAACTCATTTGCATATCAGGTCACACACCCTGACACCAAGCCAGCTGGAACTGCGTTTCTGTGCGTTCCTGCTCAAAAAAGGCCCTGCGAGTCAGATAAACAAGGCAGCTTTTAAGTTTATGTCTAGCAGCACCACAGAACTCAACAAGTTTTGAAGGGGTTATAAGCTTCAAAGAGTCAAAACTGCTGTTGTCAGATTCCAAAAGAGTTTTTAGATTCAAGCCCAGTAGCACTTTTGAAGATTAATACATTTCTTCACATATCTGACGAAGCGAACTTTGACTCTTGAAGGCTTATACCCTGGAAATCTTCTTGGCCTCTAAATTGCAGCTTGGGCTTGAATCCGGACATTCTACTATGAAGCTGAAGGCAGACACGAGAAATCTTCCATCAAGACAGTGCAGAAGATAAGTCCTTCTTCACCCAAAGGGTGATTAACACGTGGAATTCACTGCCACAGGAGGTGGTGGCAGCTACAAGCATAGACAGCTTCAAGAGGGTATTGGAAAAGCATACGGAGCAGAGGTCCTTCAAATATACCGGTACCTGTGCTATTGTATAGCTCTTGCAGAGCTGTTTGGTGTAGTGGTTAATTGTGCGGACTCTTATCTGGGAGAACTGGGTTTGATTCTCCACTCCTCCACTTGCAGCTGCTGGAATGGCCTTGGGTCAGCCAGAGCTCTCTTATCTGGGAGAACCGGGTTGTATTCCCCACTCCTCCATTTGAACCTGCTGTTATGGCCATGGGTCAGCCATAGCTCTTGCAAAGCTGTTTGGTGTAGTGGTTAAGTGCACAGACTCTTATCTGGGAGAACCGGGCTTGATTCCCCACTCCTCCACTGTAAGCTGCTGGAATTGCCTCGGGTCAGCCAGAGCTCTCTTATCTGGGAGAACCGGGTTGGATTCCCCACTCCTCCACTTGCAGCTGCTGGAATGGCCTTGGGTCAGCCAGAGCTCTCTTATCTGGGAGAACCGGGCTTGATTCCCCACTCCTCCACTGTAAGCTGCTGGAATTGCCTCGGGTCAGCCAGAGCTCTTGCAGCAGTTGTCCTTGAACAATGCAGGAAACTCACAAATGCCTCTCCCTAAACTCACAGGATCATCATCGCTGTCAGATGGCCATCCAGCCTCTGTTGAAAAACCTCCAAAGAAGGAGAACCCACCACTTCCTGAGGAAGCCTCTTCCACTGAGGAATCGCACTAACCATCAGGAAGTTTTTCCTAATGTTGAGTCAGAAATTCTTTTAATTTCAACCCATTGGTTCTGGTCCTACCTTCCGGAGCCACAGAAAACAATTCCACACCATCCTCTAGATGACAGCCCTTCAAGTACTTGAAAATGGTGATCCTCTAGATGACAGCCCTTCAAGAACTTGAAGATGGTGATCCTATCACCTCTCAGCCGCCTCCTCTCCAGGCTAAACATCCCCAGCTTCTTCAACCTTTCTTCATAGGACTTGGTCTCCAGACCCCTCACCACCTTCGTCACCCTCCTCTGGACCCGTTCCAGCTTAGAATCGTAGAATCACAGAGTTGGAAGGGACCTCCAGGGTCATCTAGTCCAACCCCCTGCACAATGCAGGAAACTCACAAACACTTCCCCCTAAATTCACAGGACCTTCAAGGCTGTCGGATGGCCATCTAGCCTCTGTTGAAAAACCTCCAAGGAAGGAGAGCCCACCACCTCCCGAGGAAGCCTGTTCCACTGATGAACCGCTCTAACCGCTCTAATGAACTGATGAAACGCTCTAATTAATTTATTCGAATGTATTTTATTGTATAATGTATTTATCGTAATCATGGCACATGCCATGTCTGTAAGCCGCCCTGAGCCTGCTTCGGCGGGGAGGGCGGGATATAAAAAAAAAAATTATTATTATTACTATTAACAGTCAGGAAGTTCTTCCTAATGTTGAGCCAGAAACTCTTTTGATTTTAGGTCTAATAATTGGTTGCTGTCTGAATGCCCCGGGGCGAGTTATAAGCAGAAGAGCTGTAAGACTGCGCCAAGCCGTTTCCAGCAAGGTCCAGGTTTCCCCCACCCCTCTCCAAGGTGCGCTTCTCCGACTGACTGCACACACAGGGGCCTTTTTGAAAGAGACGGCCCTTTCCGCAGCACTCCGTGGTTGAGCCAGGCTAGCAGCATGAATGGGCAACCACTGACCGCTGCTGGGATCCTGCCGCTTCAAGAGCAGCTGTCTGATTGCCCAGAAATGGTTCAAACTTTAGCGGATTTTTTGGGAACAGGATAAGATCGTGTCCAATTTCACAGCGTGAAACCAGCCTGAGATTCAGAGCGTAGGGCGGGATACAAATCCAATATCTTCCAGAGATCCCCAACAGCCAAATTTCAGAGGGGTGTTTGGGGGCTCAGAAGAAGAAGAAGAAGAAGAAGAAGAAGAAGAAGAAGAAGAGGAAGAAGAAGAAGAAGAGGAGGAAGAAGAAGAAGAGGAGGAAGAAGAAGAAGATGAGGAAGAAGAAGAGGAAGAGGAATTGAAGATTTATACCCCGCCCTTCTCTCTGAATCAGACTCAGAGCAGCTTACAATCTCCTGTATCTTCTCCCCCCACAACAGACACCCTGTGAGGTGGGTGGGGCTGGAGAGGGCTCTCACAGCATCTGCCCTTTCAAGGACAACCTCTGCCAGAGCTCTGGCTGACCCAAGGCCGTTCCAGCAGGTGCAAGTGGAGGAGTGGGGAATCAAACCCGGTTCTCCCAGATAAGAGTCCGCGCACTTAACCGATACTCCAAACCGGCTCTGTGCTTCTGTACACAGAGCTTAGAAAGGATGCAACCCAATACCTTTGCAGCCCTGACAACCACGCTGTCTATAAGGCAGGCCAGATGGACCAAGTGAAGGGGGGAGGTTTTATTACATATTTTTTTTACTAATTCTATCCCATCTTTCTCTCCAATGGGGAGGCTTCCATCGTTAGGCTGAGAGTATCTGACTGCCCCAAGGTCACCCAGCAAGCTACCATGGAAACATGAGGAGGGGGAGTCAAAATGTGGGTTTTCCAGCTCCTAGCCTGACATTCTAACCTAAGGGCCACCGAACTGTGTATTGTGTGGCTCTGGAAGCCCCGAAAGCCCTGCTGGCCAGCTTGGAGGAGGCATTTCTCTCTTTAAATCACTTCTCCAAGCCCACGTAGTCGGTGGCTTGGAGAATGCATTTGAAGTTAAAGTTGCTTTCTTTCCACCTATCTCTCCCTCCCCATCTTCCTTCCTTCCTTCCTTCCTTCCTTCCTTCCTTCCTTCCTTCCTTCCTGTCTTGGGTCTCTCAAACCTCTGACATTCATGGCTTGCGGCTATTTATTTATTTGATGTGGCTCGTTTGGCCCCACCTGCTCTAATCATGATGGCTCTCAAACTTCATATCCAGCCTTCCTTCCCAATTTGGACCCCGGTGGCTTGCAGGGGTGGCCAACGGTAGCTCTCCAGATGGTTTTTTTTTTTTGGCCTACAACTCCCATCAGCCCCAGTCATTGGCCATGCTGGCTGGGGCTGATGGGAGTCGTAGGCAAAAAAAAAATATCTGGAGAGCTACCGTTGGCCACTCCTGGCTTACTGCATTGCTCTCTCCTCCTCCGTTATGTCAGATCCCGTGTGCGCGTGTTACAGAGACCCCTCAAAGGGTTTTCAAGGCAAAAGACGGATTGCTCTTGCCTGCCTCTGCACAACCCTGGACTTCTTCCTTGGTGGTCACCCATCCAAGGACTAACCAGGGCAGACCCTGCTTAGCTTCCAGGATCTGATGAGACTGGGCTATCCTGGGCCACCCAGGGCAAGGCAAGAGACATCCAAAGGCGGTTTGCCATTGCCTGCCTCTGCATACCAACCCTGGACTTGGTGGTCTCCCTTCCATGTGCTAACCAGGGTCAACCTTACGTTGTTTCTGAGATCTGATGAGACTGGGCAAGCCTGGGCCACCCAGGTCAAGGCAGGAGACATGCAGAGGTGGTTTGCCATTGCCTGCCTCTGAATAGCAACCCTGGACTTCCCAGGTAGTCTCCCTTCCAAGTGCTAACCAGGGTCAACCTTACTTTGTTTCTGAGATCTGATGAGACTGGGCAAACCTGGGCCAACCAGGTCAAGGCAAGAGCCATGCAGAGTTGGTTTGCCATTGCCTACCTCTGCGTAGCAACCCTAGACCTCCACTGGGTGGTCTCTCATTCAAGGGCCGACCCTGCTAAGCTTCTGAGATCTGACAAGAGCAGGCTAGTCTGGCCATCCACGTCAAATGTTGAGAGGGAAATGGCCTGCCTAAAGGTCACCTGCTGAAAACCTGGCTGAGATGAGTGGAGGGAAACAGGGCTTGGACAACAGGAATCAGCAGCCTCTGCTGTTGATACAATCTCATACAGTTTGGTGTAGTGGTGAAGTGTGCGGACTCTTATCTCGGAGAACCGGGTTGGATTCCTCACTCCTCCCCTTGTAGCTGCTGGAATGGCCTTGGGTCAGCCAGAGCTCTCTTATCTGGGAGAACCGGGTTTGATTCCCCACTCCTCCACTTGCAGCTGCTGGAATGGCCTTGGGTCAGCCAGAGCTCTCTTATCTGGGAGAACCGGGTTTGATTCCCCCCTCCTCCCCTTACCGCTGCTGGAATGGCCTTGGGTCAGCCAGAGCTCTCTTATCTGGGAGAACCGGGTTTGATTCCCCACTCCTCCACTTGCAGCTGCTGGAATCGCCTTGGGTCAGCCAGAGCTCTCTTATCTGGGAGAACCGGGTTTGATTCCCCCCTCCTCCACTTGCAGCTGCTGGAATGGCCTTGGGTCAGCCGTGGCTCTCATAGGAGTTGTCCTTGAAAGGGCAGCTTCTGCCAGAGCTCTCTCAGCCCCATCCACCTCACAGGGTGTCTGTTGTGGGGGAAGAATATAAAGAAGATTGTCAGCCGCTCTGAGACTCTGATTCAGAGAGAAGGGTCGGGTATAAATCTATGGTCTTCTCCTTCTTCTTCATCTGGCAGGAAAGCATCAATGGGCTTTTGAACACATGAAGAACATATGAACATACAAAGCTGCCTTCTCCTGAAGCAGACCCTCGGTCCATCAAAGCCAGTATTGTCCATTCAGAATGGCAGTGGCTCTCCAGGGTCTCAAGCTGAGGTTTTTCACGCCTACTTGCCTGGACCCTTTTTAGCTGGAGATGCCGGGGATTGAACCTGGGACCTTCTGCTTACCAAGCAGAGGCTCTACCACTGAGCTATAGCCCACTTCATGTCTCTCCAGGTGAGGTTTTTCATGCCTACTTGCCTGGACCCTTTTTAGTTGGAGATGCCGGGGATTGAACCTGGGGCCTTCTGCTTACCAAGCAGAGGCTCTACCACTGAGCTATAGCCCATTTCATGGCTCTCCAGGGTCTCAAGCTGAGGTTTTTCATACCTACTTGCCTAGGCCCTTTTTAGCAGGAGATGCCGGGGATTGAACCTGAGATCTGCTAACCAAGCAGATGCTCTACCACTGAGCTACTGTCCCTCCCCTTTTCATGAAGAATCCTGCAGCGCTGCGCAACGCTTTGTTTTAGGCCAAAGCAGTTGGAAGAGACAGACAATCTGTGTTTGAACTCCAGTTATTTTATGATTCTAGACTCTAACCCTTTTTTGGTATTTGGTGCACCCTGAAAACTTTCAAGTGCTGCTGATTTCTATACAAATTATAAACAGCAACAATCAGAGAATCCGACGCGAGCCTTCCGTCTTTGTCTGTGCAAGTCAAACACGCAGAATGGAAATTAGATGCCCTCTCCGAGTCTGGGAAACGGCACCGACTTCCAAAGCTGGAACACGGCGACGTGTGAGGGTGCTTCAGTGTTTAACACAAAATTGTGACACCGCAGAGAGCTGACCTAAAAGTTTAATGAAGAGGTTTAATGAAAATGTAGGATGCGCCTGCTCTAAAAAGCCATATCTTACAAGGAATGTGAGATTAATGCTTATTACTCTAGGTGGAAAACAGCTAGTGTTCCCCTCCCCACGCTTAAGCGACGCTTCAACACTGCTATCAATCATAGGTGCAGAAATGGGGGATTAGAACACTGTATTTTTAACAAAGCAAAGCGCCACCTTTGTAGAGCTGTTAACTTGTATCCGTGGCGGAGAAACATCTCTGCTATCTGACGTGTGTCATTCTTATATATTGCCCCAAACACATTGGACCTCCCTGATAGGGGCATCAGCACACAGCAAGTCACTACGGTGTGGTGGTTAGGCTACAATCTGGGAGAGGGTTGGATCGCCACCCTTTCATGGAAACCTGTCGGGTGACCTTGGGCCAGTCGCATACTCTCGGCTTCACCCACCTCGCAGGGTTGTTGCCAGGGTTTTTTGTTGTTGTTGCAGGAGCTCCTTTTGCGTATTAGGCCACACACCCCTGATGCAGCCAATCCTCCTGGAGCTCTCAGTAGGCCCTGTAAGAAGAGCCCTGTAAGGAATTCTAGCAGGACCTCCTTTGCATATAAGGCCACACACCTCTGATGTAGCCAATCCTCCTGGAGCTTCCAGTAGGCCCTGTACGAAGAGCCCTGTAAAGAATTGTAGCAGGACGTCCTTTGCCTATTAGGCCCCACCCCCCTGATGCAGCCAATCCTCCTGAAGCTCTCAACAGGCCCTGTACGAAGAGCCCTGTAAGGAATTCTTGCAGGACCTCCTTTGCCTATTAGGCCACGCCCCCCTGATGTAGCCAATCCTCCTGGAGCTTACAGCAGGCCCTGTATGAAGAGCCCTGTAAGGAATTCTTGCAGGACCTCCTTTGCCTATTAGGCCACACACCCCTGATGCAGCCAATCTTCCTGGAGCTCTCAGTAGGCCCTGTATGAAGAGCCCTGTAAGGAATTCTAGCAGGACCACCTTTGCCTATTAGGCCACGCCCCCCTGATGCAGCCAATCTTCCTGGAGCTCTCAGTAGGCCCTGTACTAAGAGCCCTGTACGGAATTCTAGCAGGACCACCTTTGCCTATTAGGCCACGCCCCCCTGATGCAGCCAATCCTCCTGGAGCTTACAGCAGGCCCTGTACAAAGAGCCCTGTAAGGAATTCTAGCAGGACCTCCTTTGGATATTAGGCCAAACACCCCTGACGTAGCCAATCCTCCTGGAGCTCTCAGTAGGCCCTGTACGAAGAGCCCTGTAAGGAATTCTAGCAGGACCTCCTTTGGATAATAGGACACACACCCCTGATGTAGCCAATCCTCCTGGAGCTCTCAGTAGGCCCTGTAAGGAATTCTAGCAGGACCTCCTTTGCCTATTAAGCCACACACCCCTGATGCAGCCAATGCTCCTGGAGCTTCCAGTAGGCCATGTACGAAGAGACCTGTAAGGTATTCTAGCAGGACCTCCTTTGCATATAAGGCCACACACCCCTGATGTAGCCAATCCTCCTGGAGCTTCCAGTAGGCCCTGTACGAAGAGCCCTGTAAGGAATTCTAGCAGGACCTCCTTTGCCTGCTGGAAGGGCCTTGGGTCAGTCATAGCTCTCTTATCTGGAAGAACCGGGTTGGATTCCCCACTCCTCCACTTTCACCTGCTGGCATGGCCTTGGGTCAGCCATAGCTCTGGCAGAGGTTGTCCTTGAAAGGGCAGCTGCTGTGAGAGCCCTCTCAGCCCCACCCACCTCACAGGGTGTCTGTTATGGGGGGCGAAAATAAAGGAGACGGTAAGCCACTCTGAGTCTCTGATTCAGGGAGAAGGGCGGGGTATAAATCTGCAATCCTTCTTCTTCTTACAGGATATGTTCCTTCTATGTTTTTGTTTCTTCTTCTGTATATTTTCTGTCTTTCTCTCTCTCTCTCACACACACACACACACACACATACACACACAAATTTCCAATAAAAATGTAGAAACAAAAGCTGTCCTTCCACATGCGGAAGGTGTTTTCCTCGCAGATGTTCTTCCATCTGCGCACAAGTTTGGTTAAGCACGAGAAAACCTGCCTGTAAAAAAACAGCCCAAGCTACCGCAATGCCTATACACGGATTTGCAGACCAGCTCCAT
Source organism: Heteronotia binoei (assembly GCF_032191835.1). Classification (NCBI taxonomy): domain Eukaryota; kingdom Metazoa; phylum Chordata; class Lepidosauria; order Squamata; family Gekkonidae; genus Heteronotia; species Heteronotia binoei. The sequence goes on from NC_083230.1 coordinate 123,339,384, forward strand.
TTCTTGGCTCTAACCCCACTGTTCGACGATTACGGTTCAGTTACTTTCTACCTCTATCAAGCAAGGAAAGACTGAAGACGCTATAACTGCGGGTGACAAAATTCTTAATCTTTGCATGTCAGGTACACGGCTCTCTCATTAAAAGGGGAGGGGGCTTAATATCGGTCAGTCTACGGAAAGGAAGGCTGAAACGCTGACAGGACGCTATGTCTTAGGTCAAAACTGACAGTTCAATCGTGTGCAGCTGGCAACGATATTAAAAACTCTGACCCATAATACAGAAGGTGCGACTGTATCTGTGTAGTGTAGGGAAGCAGCGATGAACTCTTGGCTTTTAATCTTTCAAGTGCACAGCCTGGAGAATCAAACCCAGGGTTGAAAAATGGACATCAGGACAGACGCTAGAGTGACGGTGGCCAATTCCTGAGTACTATTCGGTCTTGGCTTGATACACGCCAAAGAACTCTGTCCTTTAGGTCCCGGAAGACAAAGGCTCATAACAAAGAGGTGGCAAGAATGATCACCTAAGGGTGAATTTAGTGTCTGTGACTATGGCCGCCCTCCAGGCACTTTTGTGGAGTCAGCGGATTTATTAGAAACTAGAAAATCACTGCTTTTTGGGGGGGGGGGAAGGAATGTCAGAGCCTCTCAATTGCAAAAGTTGCTTTTAAATGGGCGCCAGGAAGATCTTCTGCCGTAACTGCAGCCGTATGGAAAAAAAGAAGCGCTTCTGAACTTGCAGCACACAAAAGAAACATTTTATTTGGTTTCTCCTGCAGGACCACGTTTTTGTGACCATCTTAGATTGGCTATTGGATTTGATTGGCCCAAAGCATTTTGTTTTTTCCTACCGCCAAGCGTTTCCCCTGGACTCTGATTACGATGTGCACGGTACCTCTGCATCCTTTACAACGGGGTGGCCAACGGTAGCTCTCCAGATGTTTTTTTGCCTACAACTCCCATCAGCCCCAGCCATTGGCCATGCTGGCTGGGGCTGATGGGAGTTGTAGTCAGAAAACATCTGGAGAGCTACCGCTGGCCACCCCTGTTTACATCCCTCCCCCCTTCTGACTAAAAACTAGAACACGGGTGTCAAACATGCAGCCCAGGGGCCAAATCAGGCCCCCAGAGGGCTCCTATAAGGCCAATGAGCAAGTCTGCTTCCTTCTCCCTCTCTTTTGCTTCCTTCTGTATCGCAGCTTGCTTTGAGGGGTGGGCTAATCTCAGGTCTTTTTTTGTAGTAGGAACTCCTTTGCCTATTAGGCCATACCTCCCCTGATGTAGCCAATCTTCCTGCAGCACACAGGGCCTACTGTAAGCGCCAGGAGGATTGGCTACATCAGGGGTGCACGACCTAATATGCAAAGGAGTTCCTGCTGCACAAAGAACCCTGATGCCAGGAAAACTACTGGCAATTCTGGATGCTGCCTGCCGACACTCAGGTGGTGACGGGTAGAAGCGAGCTAGACAAATGGATGGGAACAAATGCTTCAGCACAGTAGAACACAGAAAGGTCATGGACAGAACACAGAAGAGAATCTACGTATTACCTAAACTGTGCTTGCAAGGCGAGTGATCAAAAAGCGCCTTTATGGTGTATCCTGTGATGCAAACGCAACTTGTTCAATTATTACCTGAAATGATTATGGACTTCATGGCTTCTTTACCACAGTTAGGCTTTTAAAAGTGAGAAGCACCATGCAGTTTAGGATTGGCCACTGGTGGGGGATGGAAGGGTAAGCCTGCCAGCTATAGGCTGAGTAATTCCTGGAGATTTGGGGGGGAGGGGCAGGGGGGGCTGGGGAAGACCTCAGTGGCATACAATTTATTTATTTATTTTGTGGATTTATAGGATACGGGACAACTGATTGGTTTCGAATAGGAAAAGGAGTTCGACAAGGATGTACATTGTCACTCTGCTTATTTAATTTATATGCAGAGTACATCATGCGGAATGCTGACCTGGATGAAGCACAAGCCGGAATTAAGATTGCCGGGAAAAACATCAACAACCTCAGATATGCAGATGACACCACTCTAATGGCAGAAAGTGAGGAGGACCTAAAGAACCTCTTGTTGAGGGTGAAAGAGGAGAGCACAAAAGTAGGCTTGAAACTCAACATCAAACAAACTAAGATCATGGCATCCGGCCCCATCACACCTTGGCGAATAGAACAGGAAGACATAGAAGTAGTGACAGACTTCACTTTTCTGGGATCCAAGATCACTGCAGATGGTGACTATAGCCATGAAATTAAAAGATGTTTGCTCCTTGGGAGGACAGCTAAGGCGAACCTGGGCAGTATAATAAAAAGCAGAGACATCACCCTGCCAACAAAAGTCCGTATAGTCAAAGTGATGGTATTCCCAGTAGAAATGTATAGCTGTAAGAGTTGGACCATAAGGAAGGTCGAGCGCAGAAGAATAGATGCTTTTGAGCTGTGGTGCTGGAGAAGAATCTTAAGAGTCCCTTGGACTGCAAGTAGATCCAATCAGTCAGTCCTAAGGGAAATCAACCCAGACTGTTCCCTGGAAGGTCAGGTGCTGAAGCTCAAATACTTTGGCCACCCAATGAGAAGGGAGCACTCACTGGAGAAGAATCTTGAGAGTCCCTTGGTCTGCAAGAAGATCCAATCAGTCAGTCCTAAGGGAAATCAACCCAGACTGTTCCCTGGAAGGTCAGATGCTGAAGCTGAAGCTCAAATACTTTGGCCACCCAATGAGAAGGGAGCACTCGCTGGAGAAGAATCTTGAGAGTCCCTTGGACTGCAAGAAGATCCAATCAGTCAGTCCTAAGGGAAATCAACCCAGACTGTTCCCTGGAAGGTCAGATGCTGAAGCTGAAGCTCAAATATTTTGGCCACCAAAGGAGAAGGGAGCACTCCCTGGATAAGATCCTGATGCTGGGAAAGACAGGAGGCCAAAGAAGAAGGGGACGGCAAAAGATGAGATGGCTGGACAGCGTTACTGATGTAGCAAACATGAAATTGAGCAGACTTTGGAGGGTGGTGGAAGACAGGAGGGCCTGGTGTGACTTTGTCCATGGGATTACAAAGAGTCGGACTCGACTGTGCGACTGAACAACAACAACAAAGTCCGCCCTTTCCCCTAATGGACTCAGGGCAGATTACAACATAATAGAACAATTAAAAATTGAACAATAAAAAGATGTTTGCTGCAGCCCCGGAGCAGGTAGTGGGAAATCCGAAGGATGCTGCGGTGAGAAGAGGTACATGACAGCGGAGAGTGTGAAATTGGTAAAAAAAAAAAAAGCGTAGATGGTGTAAGCACATTTTACAAATGAGGACACAGACATCATAGGTGTCCTAGATGTCAATAATATACCATTTTTGTGCCGAACCCGGAAACTGCAGCTAATGCAGAACGTAGCGGCCAGACTGTTACTAGGGCTCCCGAAGTTGGGAGCACATACAGCCGAAGCTGCGCAAACTGCACTAGCTTCCAATTGTATACCGGATTCGTTACAAAGTGCTGGTTATTACCTTTAAAGTTCTAAATGGCCGAGCACTTTCTTTCAGTTTCTTTCACTCTCTTTCAGTTGGCCTTCTCGTAATGTAGATCCTAGCCTATTATATCCGGTCATCATAAATTGCAAGAGGAGAACATCTAAAATATAGCACCTGGAAATGTTAGAATCTAATTAAATTGATGTTTTTAATTATAGTGTTTTTAATGTAATAGCAAATATCGTTAACTGTATATTATTGGATATAATGTTTTCTTATTGTAACCTGTTTTTATGCCATAGTTTGTGAGCCCCCTGAGCCTGCTACGGCGGGGAGGGCGGGATATAAATAAAATATTATTATTATTATTAATGCCAGCCTGATCTCTAGCAATCATAATGGTAAGGGAGGGATGGTGGCTCAGTGGTAGAGCATCTGCTTGGTAAGCAGAAGGACCCAGGTTCCATCCCCGGCATCTCCAACCAAAAAAAGGGGTCCAGGCAAATAGGCGTGAAAAACCTTAGCTTGAGACCCTGGAGAGCTGCTGCCAGTCTGAGTAGACAAGACTAACTTTGATGGACCCAGGGTCTGATTCAGTATAAGGCAGCTTCATACGTTCATATATGTTGGGAAGGGACGGCGGCTCATTGGTAGAGCACCTGCTTGGCAAGCAGAAGATCCCAAGTTCAATCCCCGGCATCTCCAACTAAAAAGGGTTCAGGCAAGTAGGCGTGAAAAACCTCAGTTTGAGACCCTGGAGAGCTGCTGGCAGTCTGAACAGACAAGACTAACTTTGATGGACCCAGGGTCTGATTCAGTATGAGGCAGCATCATATGTTCAAGTCAGTGCAGGCAGGCCAATAGACGGCATGATCAATGAAATGAGGACGCCCGCTTGCCTTAGCCAAAGGCCTGGAGAAATAGCTCCATTTTACAGGCCATACGGAATGGTAGTAACTCAGGTAGGGCCCGGATCTCCATGAGGAGCTGATTCCACCAGGCCGGGGCCAAGGCAAAAAAGGCCCTGGCCCTGGTCGAGGCAAGCCAGATGTCCTTTAGGCCAGGGATAGTCAAAAGATGTTGATTGGCCATAGAGACCGCCCTCCAAAGCATCCATTTTCTCCAGGAGAACAGACGTCCGTAGTCTGGAGACGAGCTGTAATTCTGGGAGATCCCCAGGCCTCACGTGGAGGCTGGTTTCCTCAGCACAACTGCTGCCATAATTTGCAAGCCAGATACCACCACCACCAACGTTCCCTCTAAACTAAATTAGTGTGAGCTAACTCATAGCTTTTCAGCCTCCGGCTCACCCATTTTTTGTCTTCGCTCAGAAGAAAATGGCCCCAGGGCAAACTGATTGATGCAGTCGCTCACAACTTGAATGCCAGTCGCTCACAAAGTAGAATTTTTGCTCGCAAGACTCCACAGTTTAGAGGGAGCATTGACCGCCCCCAAAACCCTCTGCTGTCCAATCACTAGATAATTCACCTGTCGAGTCTATGAAAAGCCACTGAGCACAGAGGAATTCAAAACCTGTATGGGCTTACATTGTAATAGTTTGTTCAATGTTGTTGCGTACACATCCACGGATGCTATTTGGCTTGGAACCAGAATTTGTGTATTATCTCCATTTTCAGAACCCCGGAGCTATCGCTGAGGGGGTGGGGGGGGGAAACTACCATTCCTTTCTGAGCCTTGAATAGAGAGGAAGGGTTTGGGTGTGTGTGTGTGTGAAGTGAAGAGATCATTAAATTATAATTTCTATACACAATTGGGGATGAGGATTTCCTACCGAAAGGATTAGCGCGAGCACAAAAATCCAGACGAAAGCCGCTCAGCGAAGAGGAGAGCAGTTTAGCGTCTAGTAAATTTGATTGCGGAGGAAACCCTGACACATCATAATAACACAATCCTATTTACTGCGGCGAGCAGGACGGATAATGCTGGTTAATACCGGGCATGGCGTGTGCGATCGGCTCGCAGCTTTACAGTCTGTGTGCTCATCTTACTCGAAGGTTAATGCTCCTTGGCAGGCTATGCAGTAAACCGGTGCCGCAAATTACACGCCAATCCTATGAGCTGAAAGTCCTACCTTGAAGAAGCATAAGTCATGGGGAGAGCGGGGGGAAAAGAGAGAGAAACAAAAAAACCGAAAGGATTCTGTTTCCGTAACTCATGTCCGGGTTCTCAGGAACTTGAACTCAAAATATGCTTCCACACAGACAGAGCTCATCGGCCTGTGTGAATTTTACCTGTCAACGGAGAACAATCATCATGGCGCCCCTTTTACCTCAATGGAGGCCGAACCTAACAAAAACCAAGTCTGGAGCCATGCAAATTAGGAATTATTTATTATAGATTATTTCTGTAATGTAAAAAAATCTCAGAATGCTTTTAAACTATATTATAAGAGAAGTCAAATTAAAACAGAAGTCAAATTTCATAACAGAAAATGTTGTCCTATCTGGGAGCAGACTGGGCCACTAGAGAAGAAGAAGAAGAAGAAGAAGAAGAAGAAGAAGAAGAAGAAGAAGAAGAAGAAGAAGAAGAAGAAGAAGAAGAAGAAGAAGAAGAAGAAGAAGAAGAAGAAGAAGAAGAATTGCAGATATATACCCCACCCTTCTCTCTGAATCAGAAACTCAGAGTGGTCACAATCTTCTCTACTTTCCCACCTCCCACAACAGACACCCTGTGAGGTGAGTTTGCTGAGAGAGCTTTTTACAGCAGCTGCCCCTTCAAGGAAAACTCCTGCGAGAGCTCTGGCTGACCCAAGGCCATTCCAGCAGCTGCAAGTGGAGGAGTGAGGAATCAAACCCGGTTCTCCCAGATAAGAGAGCTCTGGCTGACTCAAGGCCATTCCAGCAGCTGCAAGTGGAGGAGTGGGGAATCAAACCCGGTTCTCCCAGATAAGAGAGCTCTGGCTGACCCAAGGCCATTCCAGCAGCTGCAAGTGGAGGAGTGGGGAATCAAACCCGGTTCTCCCAGATAAGAGAGCTCTGGCTGACCCAAGGCCATTCCAGCAGCTGCAAGTGGAGGAGTGGGGAATCAAACCCGGTTCTCCCAGATAAGAGAGCTCTGGCTGACCCAAGGCCATTCCAGCAGCTGCAAGTGGAGGAGTGGGGAATCAAATCCGGTTCTCCCAGATAAGAGTCCACACACTTAACCACTACAGGTCTACTCTCCCCTTTTCACTATATTGGTAGACCTGGCCACCAGGGAACAAGTCTACCCGTCCATTTCCACTGTAGCAGTAGATCTGGTCTCTAGAGAACAGGTCTACCCACCCAAGTCTACTATGTTGGCAGACCTGGCCTCAGACTGTCACCCTGCACTGGGCCTTAGAAAACATACCAGCACTTTGGTTGGGGGTGGGTGGAAAACTCTTGCAGTTTACTTTGCAGATTTTTTAGTGCAATATGACAACCAGCATTACAGGTCAAGTATAACAGAGGTGGAACAATCACGGTCAGAAACGCTACCTAACCTAAGAAACAGTAAGACGCTGAAACGTCGTCAACCTTCCCAAACGACGTATTTAACTTTTTTTTTTTTAATCTCACTTTCTCCTGTGACTCAAGGTAGCTTACAAATCATACCGAAAAGCATAACGGGGCTGTGCAAAAAAAAAAAAAAGCTTCCCCCCTGACTCCATTATAGCCAATGAGGACCATTACAGTCAATGGACTCCATAGGATATAATGGAGAATTGCTCCAGGGGTATCTGGGGCTGTGGGGAAATTTTTGTTTTTAAAGGAGAGGCACCAAATTTCCAGCACAGCTGCTGGTGTCTCTCTGCCCCCTCCGAAGTTTCTAAAAAGATTGGACCGGGGGATCTAATTCTAAGGGCCCCAACATAAGGTGCCACCGTACTCCATTGTTTCAAAGAGAGAGAAAATGCCTTCTAGTGGGCTGAGCTAAAAATCCCTGCGCTGCCAGCTAAAATCTTGAGCGCCAGCACAGCTTTGCAAGTCCAAACTTAGACAGCAGGGGTGGCCAACGGTAGCTCTCCAGATGTTTTGTTTGCCTACAACTCCCATCAGCCATGCTGGCTGGGGCTGATGGGAGTTGTAGGCAAAAAAAATATCTGAAGAGCTACTGTTGGCCACCCGTTATACAGCATCTATGTACAATTCTGCATTTCCTAACACAGACGCTAACTCTAGTACCACAGCCTGTGATAATATGCTCCTTTGAATATTAGGGCACACCCCACCCCCACCCCAGATGCAGCCAAACCTCCAAGAGCTTACAAGGCTCTTTTTTGTAAGCTCTTGGAGGACTGGCTGCATCAGGGGGGGTGTGGTCTAATATGCAAAGGAGCTCCTGCTAGAATTCCACCCCTGGTCCCTACAATTCTAAGGAAGAAAGGATGTGATTGTGCTTTCAAGCCAAACGTGTAGCCGAACTATCCGGAGATCATTTCAGACGGTAGCCGTGTTGGTCTGAAGTAGACCAGCTAGATTTGAGTCCAGCTATCTTTTCATGTCGTGTCACATTACCTACTGCCAGATCCTTGAACTGGAGATGCCAGAGATCAGGGCTTTTTCTGTAGCAGGAACTCCTCTGCACATTAGGCCACGCACCCCTGGTGTAGCCAATCCTCCGAAAGCTTACAGGGCTCTTCTTCCAGGGCCTACTGCAAGCTCCAGGAGGATTGGCTACATCAGGGAGGTGTGGCCTAATATGCAAAGGAGGTCCTGCAAGAATTCCGCCCCTGATATTAGGCCACCCCCCCCACCCCCCGATGTAGCCAGTCCTCCAAGAGCTCTTAGTACAAGGCCTGCTGTAAGCTCCAGGAGGATTGGCTACATCAGGGAGACGTGGCCTAATATGCAATATGAGCAGACAGGTTAAAACGGATAAAACGAAGTACTTCTTCACCCAAAGGGTGATTAACACGTGGAATTCACTGCCGCAGGAGGTGGTGGCGGCTACAAGCATGGCCACCTTCAAGAGGGGGTTAGATAAAAATATGGAGCAGAAGTCCATCAGTGGCTATTAGCCACAGTGTGTGTGTGTGTGTGTGTGTGTATATATATATACATATATACACATATACATACATACATATATATATATATACATATATATATACATATATATATATATATTTGGCCGCTGTGTGACACAGAGTGTTGGACTGGATGGGCCATTGGCCTGATCCAACATGGCTTCTCTTATGTTCTTATGTGACACAGAGTGTTGGACTGGAGGGGCCACTGGGCTGATCCAACATGGCTTCTCTTCTGTTCTTCTGTGACACAGAGTGTTGGACTGGATGGGCCATTGGCCTGATCCAACATGGCTTCTCTTATGTTCTTATGTGACACAGAGTGTTGGACTGGAGGGGCCACTGGGCTGATCCAACATGGCTTCTCTTCTGTTCTTCTGTGACACAGAGTGTTGGACTGGATGGGCCATTGGCCTGATCCAACATGGCTTCTCTTATGTTCTTATGTGACACAGAGTGTTGGACTGGAGGGGCCACTGGGCTGATCCAACATGGCTTCTCTTCTGTTCTTCTGTGACACAGAGTGTTGGACTGGATGGGCCATTGGCCTGATCCAACATGGCTTCTCTTATGTTCTTATGTGACACAGAATGTTGGACTGGATGGGCCACTGGCCTGATCTAACATGGCTTCTCTTATGTTCTTATGTGACACAGAGTGTTGGACTGGATGGGCCATTGGCCTGATCCAACATGGCTTCTCTTATGTTCTTATGTGACACAGAGTGTTGGACTGGATGGGCCATTGGCCTGATCCAACATGGCTTCTCTTCTGTTCTTCTGTGACACAGAGTGTTGGACTGGATGGGCCATTGGCCTGATCCAACATGGCTTCTCTTATGTTCTTATGTGACACAGAGTGTTGGACTGGATGGGCCATTGGCCTGATCCAACATGGCTTCTCTTATGTTCTTATGTGACACAGAGTGTTGGACTGGATGGGCCATTGGCCTGATCCAACATGGCTTCTCTTATGTTCTTATGTGACACAGAGTGTTGGACTGGATGGGTCATTGGCCTGATCCAACATGGCTTCTCTTATGTTCTTATGTGACACAGAGTGTTGGACTGGATGGGCCATTGGCCTGATCCAACATGGCTTCTCTTCTGTTCTTCTGTGACACAGAGTGTTGGACTGGATGGGCCATTGGCCTGATCCAACATGGCTTCTCTTATGTTCTTATGTGACACAGAATGTTGGACTGGATGGGCCACTGGCCTGATCTAACATGGCTTCTCTTATGTTCTTATGTGACACAGAGTGTTGGACTGGATGGGCCATTGGCCTGATCCAACATGGCTTCTCTTATGTTCTTATGTGACACAGAGTGTTGGACTGGATGGGCCATTGGCCTGATCCAACATGGCTTCTCTTCTGTTCTTCTGTGACACAGAGTGTTGGACTGGATGGGCCATTGGCCTGATCCAACATGGCTTCTCTTATGTTCTTATGTGACACAGAGTGTTGGACTGGATGGGCCATTGGCCTGATCCAACATGGCTTCTCTTATGTTCTTATGTGACACAGAGTGTTGGACTGGATGGGCCATTGGCCTGATCCAACATGGCTTCTCTTATGTTCTATGTGACACAGAGTGTTGGACTGGATGGGCCATTGGCCTGATCCAACATGGCTTCTCTTATGTTCTTATGTGACACAGAGTGTTGGACTGGATGGGCCATTGGCCTGATCCAACATGGCTTCTCTTATGTTCTTATGTGACACAGAGTGTTGGACTGGATGGGCCATTGGCCTGATCAAACATGGCTTCTCTTATGTTCTTATGTGACACAGTGTTGGACTGGATGGGCCATTGGCCTGATCCAACATGGCTTCTCTTATGTTCTTATGTGACACAGTGTTGGACTGGATGGGCCATTGGCCTGATCAAACATGGCTTCTCTTATGTTCTTATGTGACACAGAGTGTTGGACTGGATGGACCATTGGCCTGATCAAACATGGCTTCTCTTATGTTCTTATGTGACACAGAGTGTTGGACTGGATGGGCCACTGGCCTGATCCAACATGGCTTCTCTTCTGTTCTTATGTGACACAGAGTGTTGGACTGGATGGGCCATTGGCCTGATCTAACATGGCTTCTCTTATGTTCTTATGCAAAGGAGCTCCTGCTACAAAAAAAAAGTCCTGCTGGAGATTGAACCTAGGACCTTCTTCACGGCAGAGAGACACTACCACTAAGCCACAGCCCCTCTCCTTTAAAGGGACAAAGGGAGCTATGAAACTCCAAAGTGCACACCCTGAAAATCTTGTCGGGCTCTAAGGTGTTACTGGACTCGAATCTAACTCGCAAATTAGGAGTCCAATATAAAGTCAAATTTCTAAGATGTAAACCTAGCAAACTACCCAGTGAATGACAGGCTATAATGCCCCCAGTTCCGGCACGTGCACTGAAAGCGTAGACAACGGGCTATCTCTCTCTGTGTCTCTCTGCACGTAAACAATTTTGAAGCGTGCCAAAATGTGGAGGGTCGGGTGGGTTCCTTGGTAATGATTGGGGAGAGGGGGGGAGACTGGCTCCTCTTCCGTTTTTAACATCTGCGCTTTGCAAACAAAATAATGACGCAGCATTAATGACAGCGTATCCGGGAGCATTCTGCTGAAGGGCCCCCGCCGGAGAGAAAGTGAGCGCTTTCCATTCTAAGCGTCTTCATTATTTCAATCTATTTTCCCCCATTGATTTGCCGTTTCCCATACAAGAACAGCAATTAGCCCACTACGGGTTTCCACGGCAATAGATCCCAGCCTTCGGTGCCATCGGATGGGAAGCTTCTGTTCAACGTTTTCAGAAGAGTAAAGCTGCACTTTCGCGTGCTCCGCTCCGGCGCCTGACACCAGAAGCTCGCAGGACGGCTCTGATATCACCGTGAATCAGGAGAATTGGCTCATATATCCTCCGAGCCTGAAGAGCGAAACGTCCCTTTAGCGCTGATGAATGGATCCTTCTCTCGAAATCTAATGTGGGAAACTCTTAAATAACGAGTTTATAGCTCAAGCAGATATACTATGCGGGGAGGTTATTCTTTAACTCCTTTGTTAAACTATTCCATCTTGTTTAGCAGCTGCGGAGCGGGCAATAACTCACAACCTATATGCCGTCGCCGACCCGCGGAATACCAGCAACTGTTGGGGGAATCGCTTTCTTCCCCACCCCCCGCCCCACAGAAACATCAAGAAGATCTCCCCCCCCCCATTTTGCACATAAAGCAATGTTATGGATGGCGGTTGCCCACAGCACATAACTGTTTATGCTCGAGCATCTCGGCTCTCGGTGGCGGGCAGTCGCATTTGTCCTGTGTTAAACCTCACCGAAAGGTCGCTGCCACTTCACGCTGGCCTCTGAAATATTTTTCAAAGTGACATGCGTCATGTGGCGGTGAATATGCATAATGATTTGGCTCGCGAAGGAGCCCGCTGCGCTGACACTAATCTACTGTGTTGTCATTCCCCTTTATTATCAATGACTGCGGCGGCGATTCTGCCGCAAAGAGAGACAAGGATATTATAGCATTGGGGAAAAAGTGCAGAAAAGGGCAACTAGAACGATTAAAGGTTTGGAACACTTTCCCTATGAAGAAAGGTTAAAACGCTTGGGGCTCTCTAGCTTGGAGAATCGTCGACTGCGGGGTGACAGGATAGAGGTTGAAAAGATTATGCAAGAATTCCTCACAATACAAGAACTCGTGGGCACTCAATTAAATTGCTGAGCAGTCAGGTTAAAATGGATAAAAGGAAGTACTTCTTAACCCAAAGGGTGATTAACATGTGGAATTCACTGCCACAGGAGGTGGTGGTGGCTACAAGCATAGACAGCTTTAAGAGGGGATTGGATAAAAATATGGAGCAGAGGTCCATCAGTGGCTATTAGCCACTGTGTGTGTGTGTGTATGTATTTTGGCCAGTGTGTGATACAGAGTGTTGGACTGGATGGGCCATTGGCCTGATTCAACATGGCTTCTCTTATGTTCTTACAAGAACGCAAAGCCACTAATTGGGAAAAAAAGGCTAATAAAAGCAGACGATTAATTAGATAGAGGAGCTCTGACGCTAAGTGATGCAATAAACATAAACCTGTTGTAGGGCTACTTGCCTACAACAGGCAAGTTTGGTGCACTGGTGCAGTACGTGGACTCTTATCCGGGAGAACTGGGTTTGATTCCCTGTTCCTCCACTTGCGGCTGCTGGAATGGCCTTGGGTCAGCCAGAGCTCTCGCAGAGGTTGTCCTTGAAAGGACAGCTGCTGTAAGAGTCCTCTCAGCCCTACCCACCTCACAAGGTGTCTGTTGTGGGGGAGGAAGGGAAAAGAGATTGTGAGCCGCTCTGAGACTCTTTGGAGTGGAGGGTGGGATATAAATCCAATATCTTCATCTACCTCACAGGGTGTCTGTTGTTTGGTGGGGGGGGGAAGGTAAAGGAGATAGTGAGCCGCTCTGAGACTCTTCGGAGTGGAGGGCGGGATATAAATCCAATATCTTCATCTACCTCACAGGGTGTCTGTTGTGGGGGAGGAAGGTAATGGAGATTGTGAGCCTCTCTGAGAATCTTCGGAGTGGAGGGCGGGATATAAATCCAATATCTTCATCTACCTCACAGGGTGTCTGTTGTGGGGGAGAAAGGTAAAGGAGATTGTGAGCCGCTCTGAGACTCTTTAGAGTGGAGGATGGGATATAAATCCAATATCTTCATCTACCTCACAGGGTGTTTGTTGTTTGGTGGGAGGGAAGGTAAAGGAGATTGTGAGCCGCTCTGAGACTCTTCGGAGTGGAGGGCGGGATATAAATCCAATATCTTCATCTACCTCACAGGGTGTCTGTTGTGGGGGAGGAGGGTAAAGGAGATTGTGAGCCTCTCTGAGACTCTTTGGAGTGGAGGTCGGGATATAAATCCAATATCCTCATCTACCTCACAGGGTGTCTGTTGTGGGGGAGGAAGGTAATGGAGATTGTGAGCCTCTCTGAGAATCTTCGGAGTGGAGGGCGGGATATAAATCCAATATCTTCATCTACCTCACAGGGCGTCTGTTGTGGGTGAGGGGAAGGTAAAGGAGATTGTGAGCTGCTCTGAGACTCTTCGGAGTGGAGGGCGGGATATAAATCCAATATCTTCATCTACCTCACAGGGTGTCTGTTGTGGGGGAGAAAGGTAAAGGAGATTGTGAGCCCCTCTGAGACTCTTTGGAGTGGAGGGCGGGATATAAATCCAATATCTTCATCTACCTCACAGGGTGTCTGTGCAGGGGGGGAAGGTAAAGGAGATTGTGAGCCGCTCTGAGACTCTTCGGAGTGGAGGGTGGGATATAAATCCAATATCTTCTTCCCCCGTTTGTCAGCATCCCACAAACATCCGGACAGCTGTCCTTAGGAACAGGGTTCCGAATGGGATCAGCCTTTCTCCCAGTCTGGCAAACCATGGTTAGCGGGACGGAGCTCCGAACAGGAGGCAATACACACTATTACCACTGTTTCATTTTTTACCGTTTCTTTTACCACTTTATTACCCTAGTCTGACTTCAAACCTGGTTTCTAGAAAGCGGGTGCCTTAACACCTGGGGGACCAAGAAAGCACCGGGGGGGTGGGGAGCAGAGAGAGAGAAAAAAGGACGAAGAAGGTATAACAGGCTTCTCAGTCTTTGAGCTCCAAATGAAAAATAACGCGTAGCTCATAACTCGAATGCCAGTAGCTCGCGAAGTAGAATTCTTGCTCACAAGACTCCGCAGCTTACAGGGAAACTCCCTTGGGCCCTATCGTTGACATTACACTGTCATACTTACAACGTAATTCTTAGTTCTCACACTAATTACTCACAGGGCACATAAGAGCCCTGGCTGGGCTGATTCCAGCGCTGGGGCATCTGTTTGACATTATAGTGTAATTCTTACAATCTGATGCGGTAAGATTCCACACAAAGCCATTTTACCCCCTCAGCAGATGTTTCACCACCCTGAGCAAAGGCCAGTAATTTGCCGCAGTGGAGAAAACCATCCGAAACAGCAGCGATCAGCCTGGCACGGTGAGTCACCCGTGGCCACTAGCAGAGGGAGCGCGGGAATGAGGCAGCCGCCATATGGAAGTCAGGGGACAGAATCACCCGTGGTGACCTCGCTACGCGCAGAACTAACTATAAAACAAAAAGCACTCATACGGAGCTGGGTGCTAAAATGTGCTGCGTCATTAAAACCCCAAAGAAGAAACATACATCATAGATGTCAAACACATGGTATCAGTCATTATCTTCATAGAATAACAGACTCATAGAGTTGGAAGGGACCTCCAGGGTCATCAAGTTCAACCCCCTGCATAATGCAGGAAACTCACAGATACCTACCCCAAATTCACAGGATCGTCATCACTGTCAGATGGCCATCCAGCCTTTGTTGAACAACCTCCAAGGAAGGAGAGCCCACCACCTCCCAAGGAGGAAGCCTGTACCACTGAGGAACCACTCTGTCAGGAAGTTCTTCCTAATGTTGAGCCGGAAACTCTTTTGATTTAATTTCAACCCACTGGTTCTGGTCCTGCCTTCTGGGGCCACAGAAAACAATTCCTCACCCTCCTCTATATGACAGCCCTTCAAGGGCTTGAAGATGGTGATCCTATCACCTCTCAGCTGCCTCCTCTCCAGGCTAAACATCCCCAGCTCCTTCAACCTTTCCTCGTAGGACTTGGTCTCCAGACCCCTCACCATCTTTGTCGCCCTCCTCTGGACCCGCTCCAGCTTGTCTATATCCTTCTTAAAATGTGGTGCCTAAAACTGAACACAAGACTCCATCCTCTATACGGCAGCCCTTCAAGGACTTGAAAATGGTGAGCCTATCACCTCTCAGCCGCCTCCTCTCCAGGCTAAACATGCCCAGCTCCTTCAACCTTTCCTCATAGGACTTGGTCTCCAGACCCCTCACCATCTTCGTCGCCCTCCTCTGGACCCGCTCCAGCTTGTCTATATCCTTCTTAAAATGTGGTGCCTAAAACTGAACACAAGACTCCATCCTCTATATGGCAGCCCTTCAAGGACTTGAAGATGGTGAGCCTATCACCTCTCAGCTGCCTCCTCTCCAGGCTAAACATGCCCAGCTCCTTCAACCTTTCCTCATAGGACTTGGTCTCCAGACCCCTCCCCATCTTCGTCGCCCTCCTCTGGACCGTTCCAGCTTGTCTATTTTATCTCAATGGTCTTCATGCAGGATACCAACATACCCTCCTGGGGCATTTAGTTGGCCTCTCTGTGAAAAAGAGCAAGATTCAAGTCCAGAGGTACATTACGGACCAACAGGAATTCCATAGTGTGAGCTTTTGAGAATCAAAGCTCTCAAATAAAACAACTGTCGGGGTTTCCTCTGTTGCCCCCTTGGGGTTCCCGGTGTGGCTGTCGGGCGGGAGGACTCACAATGGGGAGAGGGCTGGGTTGCGTCACACGCTTGCACCCCCACCCCCAGCTGCAGGCTTCTGGGCTCTCCCACTCTCTCTCTGGGTCTACAGCCCTTCTTCGACGTCAGTCTTCCTCCCTCCTCGACCTCCTTGTGGCTTCCCTTTTTATACCCTGCCTGCCCGCTGCTTGTTCCTCCCCTCATGAACCCGCCTACCTTGGCTCCGCCCCCTTCTTAAGGCCAGATGCCGGAGGGCACGGCACGGCCTCTTCCCCAGCCTCTGGGACTGGGCCAAGGTAAAGTGGGTGTGAGGTGGGTTGGAGCGCAGCGGCGCCACAGCTCCTTCCATGGCCTTCCTGCCTCGCTGACGCTGCCGTAGGGGCTCTCGCCCTTGCCTTGGCGTCGCCTGCCGCCCTGGGGCTCTGCCACTCCCCACCGGCCCTGGGCCTTGTTCGGTGTGCACCCAGGCCGGTGGGCTCTGGATGTGGTGTCATTTCCGCCCCAGGACAGCGTACAGGCGGGGACCCTCCTGCCGTCATGCCGGCGGCCTCCGAGGAGGTAAGGGGCTGCTCATCGGCCACTGGGTTCCTGGCCCCTCACGGGGGGGGGGCGTCTGATGGGCTTTCTGGTGTCGCGAGGGGGCTCCGCCCGAGTCCCGAAGCGGTCGGGTTGGGACAATGACCAATATTGTAATGCTCCTGTACAGATCTATGGTGCGGCCTCATTTGGAATACGGCGTACCGTTCTGGTCACCACGTCTCAAAAAGGAGACGGCAGATTTGGGGGAAAGTACAGAGGAGAGCCACCAAGATGATGAGGGGGTGAAAGCACCTGCCCTATCAGGAAAGGCTGAAGAGTCGGGGACTTTTCAGTTTGCGAGGGGGGGGGGGAATGATAGAGATTTACAAAATTATGTGTGGGATGGAGAGAGTCGATAAAGAGAAATTCTTCTTCTTTTCCCAAAAGACTAGAACTCGAGGGCATCCGATGAAGCTGATGGGCAGTAGGTTCAGGAGGGACAAAAGCAAACACTGCTTCACACGGAGAGTAATTAAAATGTGGAATTTCTGCCAGAGGATGTAGTAACGGCCACAAGAATAAATGGCTTTCAAAGGGGATTAGATTCATGGAGGATAGCACTTTCTCAATGGCTACTGGCCATGATGGCAGAGGGGAACACCTCCATATTCAGAGGCACTCTGAATCCCAGTCAGGAGGCCACCTGAGGGGAAGACCTTGGTCTCTCTGCCCTGTTGTTGACATCCAGAGGAACGGTTGGCCATTGTGTGAGACAGGATGGCCATTGTGTGAGACAGGATGTTGGACTAGATGGACATCACTGGTCTGATCCAGCAGGGGTCTTCTGATGTTCTTATGAAGGCCTTGGCCTCCATGCTCTGTTGTTTGCTGCCCAAAGGAACTGGTTGGCCACTGTGTGAGACAGGATGCTGGACTAGATGGACCTTCACTGGTCTGATCCAGCAGGGCTCTTCTGATGTTCCTACGAAGGCCTCAGGCACTCTGCCTGTTGTTGGCCCTCCATAGGAACTGGTTGGCCACTGTGTGAGGCAGGATGCTGGACTAGATGGACCTTCACTGGTCTGATCCAGCAGGACTCTTTTGATGTTCCTACGAAGGCCTCAGGCACTCTGCCCTTTTGTGGGCCCTCCATAGGAACTGGTTGGCCACTGTGTGAGGCAGGATGCTGGACTAGATGGAGCCTCACTGGTCTGACCCAGCAGGGCTCTTCTGAGGTTCTTATGAAGGCCTCGGCCTCTCTGCCCTGTTGTTGGCCCTCCAGAGGAACTGGTTGGCCACTGTGTGAGACAGGAGGCTGGACTATATGGGCCCTCACTGGTCTGATCCAGCAGGGCTCTTCTGAGGTTCTTATGAAGGCCTCAGCCTCTCTGCCCTGTTGTTGGCCCTCCAGAGGAACTGGTTGGCCACTGTGTGAGACAGGAGGCTGGACTAGATGGACCCTCACTGGTCTGATCCAGCAGGGCTCTTCTAATGTTCCTACGAAGGCCTCAGCCTCTCTGCCCTTTTCTGGGCCCTCCATAGGAACTGGTTGGCCACTGTGTGAGGCAGGATGCTGGACTAGATGGACCCTCACTGTTCTGATCATAGGTCTCTAATTCTCCCTTTGTCATATTATTATTATTTGATGAATCACTCCATCCCAGTTAGCGCCTGGAGGTTTGTATCTGAAAAAGGGAGCTTTGACTCTCGAAAGCTCATACCCTGAATATTCTATTGGTGTCTACAGTACTGCTGGACCCAAATCTAGCTGTTCTGCTGCACGCCAACACGGCTGCACTCCTGAAACTGTGAGTTAAAAGGATGATCGACCATTGGGCTGATCCAGGACAGGTCTTCCCATGAGTTTTAAATTGTTTATGAACATTCACTCTGACACTGGTTTAGTGATTTAGATGTTTCTTTTGACATAAGACCGCAGTCTACCATTACTGTCTATCATTATTGTACATCAATCAATAAATACAAGCATACGACTTCCATATTCATTTGCACAATTTCTGCATTGGGTTGAGTGCTGCGCTCACAAACATGGATCCGATGGAAGGCCAGATACACATTTATTTTGACTTCCTGTCAAATTCGCAAACTTCTGATAATCATGGTCCAAAACCAGAAGTGAAAACATACCATGTACACAATAACATTTACAGTAGAGAGGCCAGTAGTACCTTTAAGACTAACAAATCTGGGGAAGAGATCTGTGTTTTTAAAGAGAAGAGGAAGAGGAAGAGGAAGATGATGATGATGATGATGATGATGATGATGATGATGATGATGATGATGATGATACTGGATTTATATCCCATCCTCCACTCCAAATCGCAGAGTCTCAGAGCGGTTCACAATCTCCTTAATCTTCCTCCCCCACAACAGACACCCTGTGAGGTGGGTGGGGCTGAGAGGACTCTCACAGCAGCTGCCCTTTCAAGGACAGAGTCTCAGAGTGGCTCACAATCTCCTTTCCCTTCCTCCCCCACAACAGACACCCTGTGAGGTGGGTGGGGCTGAGAGGACTCTCACAGCAGCTGCCCTTTCAAGGACAGCCTCTGCAAGAGCTATGGCTGACCCAAGGCAATTCCAGCAGCTGCTAGTGGAAGAGTAGGGAATCAAACCCGGTTCTCCCAGATAAGAGTCCATACACTTAACCATTACACCAAACTGTCTCTCCACTTATGCTACAATGTAGCTTATGGTACAATAAAATTTGTTAGTCTGAAAGGCGCTACTGGACTCTTTACTATGTGACACAGAGTGTTGGACTGGATGTGCCATTGGCCATTGGCCTGATCCAACATGGCTTCTCTTATGTTCTTATGTGACACAGAGTGTTGGACTGGATGGGCCATTGGCCTGATCCAACATGACTTCTCTTATGTTCCTTATGTGACACAGAGTGTTGGACTGGATGGGCCATTGGCCTGATCCAACATGGCTTCTTTTATGTTCTTATGTGACACAGAGTGTTGGACTGGATGGGCCATTGGCTTGATCCAACATGGCTTCTCTTATGTTCCTTATGTGACACAGAGTGTTGGACTGGATGGGCCATTGGCCTGATCCAGCATGGCTTCTCTTATGTTCTTATGTTTTTGTTAAGGTATCTATTAGTTTTCAGAATTCCAACAAAGGCAATCTTGTAATACAAAATACAGGGGGAAAGGAGATATAAGTTCACACCAGAGAATCTTAAGAGTCTCGAGTATCTAGCCAGGCATAAAATTTCATCCAATATTTTCTTGCTTCTTCGTTAGATTTCCCAGCCAA
Organism: Heteronotia binoei; assembly: GCF_032191835.1. Taxonomy (NCBI): domain Eukaryota; kingdom Metazoa; phylum Chordata; class Lepidosauria; order Squamata; family Gekkonidae; genus Heteronotia; species Heteronotia binoei. The sequence goes on from NC_083230.1 coordinate 123,359,050, forward strand.
CAGCTGGGAGATATAAACATTATAAAGGACACAGGCAAACACAATTAAAGTTTTTTTAAAAAAACATAAAATAAAACTTGCTGAAAGTACAAGGACTCTGGCTATAAAGTGGCCAGTATCAAAGCAAGCTTTCCTTCCCTCCCCCCATTCCCTCTCAAAAGAGGAGACTCAGCCAATGGAGAAAATAGAGGCTTTGCTCTATAGTTCCTGTAATCAAGAAATCCTGACAAAGCAAGACAGGACACAAAAAGAAGTAAGAGAGAGAAGGAAGCAGACTTGCTTGCGGGCCTGATAGGAGCCCTCTGGGAGCCTGATCCAGCCCACGGGCCACATGTTTGACACCCCTGCTTTAAAAATTAAGACCAAGAGCACCAACGCTTCCTGACCTGGATGGCCCAGGCTAGGCCAATTCCATCGGATCTTGGAAACTAAGCAGTGTCAGCTCTGGTTACTATTTGGATGGGAGACCAACAAGGAAGTCCAGAGGGAGGCAACAGCAAACCTCCTTTGTTTGTCTCTTGCCTTGAAAACCGTATAGAATTGCAGATTTATACCCCAACCTTCTCTCTGAATCAGGGACTCAGAATGGCTTACAATCTCCTTTATCTTCTCCCCCCACAATAGATATTGGGGTTTCCACCAGTCAGCTGCAATATGACAGTACCTTCCAACCATCTATAGCCAATGACAGCTGTATCTTCCAACTATAGCCAACGATAGCTGTATCTTCCATCTATAGCCAATGATAGTTGTATCTTCCATCTATAGCCAACTATAGCTGTATCTTCCATCTATAGCCAATGACAGCTGTATGTTCCATCTATAGCCAACTATAGCTGAATCTTCCATCTATAGCCAATAGCTGTATCTTCTATCTATAGCCAATGACAGCTGTATCTTCCATCTATAGCCAATGACAGCTGTATCTTCCATCTATAGCCAACTATAGCTGAATCTTCCATCTATAGCCAATAGCTGTATCTTCCATCTATAGCCAATGACAGCTGTATCTTCCATCTATAGCCAATGACAGCTGTATCTTCCATCTATAGCCAATGACAGCTGTATCTTCCATCTATAGCCAATGATAGCTGTATCTTCCATCTATAGCCAACTATAGCTGAATCTTCCATCTATAGCCAATAGCTGTATCTTCCATCTATAGCCAATGACAGCTGTATCTTCCATCTATAGCCAATGACAGCTGTATCTTCCATCTATAGCCAACTATAGCTGAATCTTCCATCTATAGCCAATAGCTGTATCTTCCATCTATAGCCAATGACAGCTGTATCTTCCATCTATAGCCAATGATAGCTGTATCTTCCATCTATAGCCAACTATAGTTGAATCTTCCATCTATAGCCAATGATAGCTGTATCTTCCATCTATAGCCAATGATAGTTGTATCTTCCATCTATAGCCAACTATAGTTGAATCTTCCATCTATAGCCAATGATAGCTGTATCTTCCATCTATAGCCAATGATAGCTGTATCTTCCATCTATAGCCAACTATAGTTGAATCTTCCATCTATAGCCAATGATAGCTGTATCTTCCATCTATAGCCAATGATAGTTGTATCTTCCAACTATAGCCAACTATAGCTGAATCTTCCATCTATAGCCAAAAGCTGTATCTTCCATCAATAGCCAATGACAGCTGTATCTTCCATCTATAGCCAACTATAGCTGTATCTTCCATCTATAGCCAATGACAGCTGTATCTTCCATCTATAGCCAATGATAGTTGTATCTTCCAACTATAGCCAACTATAGCTGAATCTTCCATCTATAGCCAAAAGCTGTATCTTCCATCTATAGCCAATGACAGCTGTATCTTCCATCTATAGCCAAAAGCTGTATCTTCCATCTATAGCCAATAACAGCTGTATCTTCCATCTATAGCCAATGACAGCTGTATCTTCCATCTATAGCCAATGATAGCTGTATCTTCCAACTATAGCCAACTATAGCTGAATCTTCCATCTATAGCCAATGATAGTTGTATCTTCCAACTATAGCCAACTATAGCTGAATCTTCCATCTATAGCCAAAAGCTGTATCTTCCATCTATAGCCAATGACAGCTGTATCTTCCATCTATAGCCAACTATAGTTGAATCTTCCATCTATAGCCAATGATAGTTGTATCTTCCAACTATAGCCAACTATAGCTGAATCTTCCATCTATAGCCAAAAGCTGAATCTTCCATCTATAGCCAATGATAGCTGTGTCTTCCATCTATAGCCAACTATAGCTGAATCTTTCATCTATAGCCAATGATAGCTGTGTCTTCCATCTATAGCCAACTATAGCTGAATCTTTCATCTATAGCCAATGATAGCTGTGTCTTCCATCTATAGCCAATTATAGCTGAATCTTTCATCTATAGCCAATGATAGCTGAATCTTCCATCTATAGCCAATGATAGCTGTGTCTTCCATCTATAGCCAACTATAGCTGAATCTTTCATCTATAGCCAATGATAGCTGTGTCTTCCATCTATAGCCAACTATAGCTGAATCTTTCATCTATAGCCAATGATAGCTGTGTCTTCCATCTATAGCCAACGATAGCTGAATCTTCCATCTATAGCCAATAGCTGTATCTTCCATCTATAGCCAAAAATAGCTAAATCTTCCATCTATAGCCAATGATAGTTGTATCTTCCAACTATAGCTGAATCTTCCGTCTATAGCCAATAGCTGTATCTTCCAACTATAGCCAACTATAGCTGAATCTTCCATCTATAGCCAATAGCTGTATCTTCCATCTATAGCCAATGACAGCTGTATCTTCCATCTATAGCCAATGATAGCTGTATCTTCCATCTATAGCCAACTATAGTTGAATCTTCCATCTATAGCCAATGATAGCTGTATCTTCCATCTATAGCCAATGATAGTTGTATCTTCCATCTATAGCCAACTATAGTTGAATCTTCCATCTATAGCCAATGATAGCTGTATCTTCCATCTATAGCCAATGATAGCTGTATCTTCCATCTATAGCCAACTATAGTTGAATCTTCCATCTATAGCCAATGATAGCTGTATCTTCCATCTATAGCCAATGATAGTTGTATCTTCCAACTATAGCCAACTATAGCTGAATCTTCCATCTATAGCCAAAAGCTGTATCTTCCATCAATAGCCAATGACAGCTGTATCTTCCATCTATAGCCAACTATAGCTGTATCTTCCATCTATAGCCAATGACAGCTGTATCTTCCATCTATAGCCAATGATAGTTGTATCTTCCAACTATAGCCAACTATAGCTGAATCTTCCATCTATAGCCAAAAGCTGTATCTTCCATCTATAGCCAATGACAGCTGTATCTTCCATCTATAGCCAAAAGCTGTATCTTCCATCTATAGCCAATAACAGCTGTATCTTCCATCTATAGCCAATGACAGCTGTATCTTCCATCTATAGCCAATGATAGCTGTATCTTCCAACTATAGCCAACTATAGCTGAATCTTCCATCTATAGCCAATGATAGTTGTATCTTCCAACTATAGCCAACTATAGCTGAATCTTCCATCTATAGCCAAAAGCTGTATCTTCCATCTATAGCCAATGACAGCTGTATCTTCCATCTATAGCCAACTATAGTTGAATCTTCCATCTATAGCCAATGATAGTTGTATCTTCCAACTATAGCCAACTATAGCTGAATCTTCCATCTATAGCCAAAAGCTGAATCTTCCATCTATAGCCAATGATAGCTGTGTCTTCCATCTATAGCCAACTATAGCTGAATCTTTCATCTATAGCCAATGATAGCTGTGTCTTCCATCTATAGCCAACTATAGCTGAATCTTTCATCTATAGCCAATGATAGCTGTGTCTTCCATCTATAGCCAATTATAGCTGAATCTTTCATCTATAGCCAATGATAGCTGAATCTTCCATCTATAGCCAATGATAGCTGTGTCTTCCATCTATAGCCAACTATAGCTGAATCTTTCATCTATAGCCAATGATAGCTGTGTCTTCCATCTATAGCCAACTATAGCTGAATCTTTCATCTATAGCCAATGATAGCTGTGTCTTCCATCTATAGCCAACGATAGCTGAATCTTCCATCTATAGCCAATAGCTGTATCTTCCATCTATAGCCAAAAATAGCTAAATCTTCCATCTATAGCCAATGATAGTTGTATCTTCCAACTATAGCTGAATCTTCCGTCTATAGCCAATAGCTGTATCTTCCAACTATAGCCAACTATAGCTGAATCTTCCATCTATAGCCAATGATAGTTGTATCTTCCAACTATAGCCAACTATAGCTGAATCTTCCATCTATAGCCAAAAGCTGTATCTTCCATCTATAGCCAATGACAGCTGTATCTTCCATCTATAGCCAACTATAGTTGAATCTTCCATCTATAGCCAATGATAGTTGTATCTTCCAACTATAGCCAACTATAGCTGAAATCTTCCATCTATAGCCAAAAGCTGAATCTTCCATCTATAGCCAATGATAGCTGTGTCTTCCATCTATAGCCAACTATAGCTGAATCTTTCATCTATAGCCAATGATAGCTGTGTCTTCCATCTATAGCCAACTATAGCTGAATCTTTCATCTATAGCCAATGATAGCTGTGTCTTCCATCTATAGCCAACTATAGCTGAATCTTTCATCTATAGCCAATGATAGCTGTGTCTTCCATCTATAGCCAATTATAGCTGAATCTTTCATCTATAGCCAATGATAGCTGAATCTTCCATCTATAGCCAATGATAGCTGTGTCTTCCATCTATAGCCAACTATAGCTGAATCTTTCATCTATAGCCAATGATAGCTGTGTCTTCCATCTATAGCCAACTATAGCTGAATCTTTCATCTATAGCCAATGATAGCTGTGTCTTCCATCTATAGCCAACGATAGCTGAATCTTCCATCTATAGCCAATAGCTGTATCTTCCATCTATAGCCAAAAATAGCTAAATCTTCCATCTATAGCCAATGATAGTTGTATCTTCCAACTATAGCTGAATCTTCCGTCTATAGCCAATAGCTGTATCTTCCATCTATAGCCAAAAATAGCTAAATCTTCCATCTATAGCCAATGATAGTTGTATCTTCCAACTATAGCTGAATCTTCCATCTATAGCCAATAGCTGTATCTTCCAACTATAGCCAATGACAGCTGTATCTTCTATCTATAGCCAACTATAGCTGAATCTTCCATCTATAGCCAATAGCTGTATCTTCCATCTATAGCCAATGATAGTTGTATCTTCCATCTATAGCCAACGATAGCTGAATCTTCCATCTATAGCCAATGATAGTTGTATCTTCCATTTACAGCCAAGGACAGCTGTATCTTCCATCTATAGCCAATGGTATCTTCCATCTATAGCCAACGATAGCTGAATCTTCCAACTATAGCCAACAATAGCTGAATCTTCCATCTACAGCCAATAATAGCTGTATCTTCCATTTACAGCAAAGGACAGGTGTATCTTCCATCTATAGCCAATGATAGTTGTATCTTCCATCTATAGCCAATGATAGCTGTATCTTCCTTGAAAGGTTGTCCTCGAAAGGGCAGCTTCTGTGAGAGTCCTCTCAGCCTCATCCACCTCACAGGGTGTCTGTTGCGGGGGACGAAGATAAAGGAGATTGTGAGCCACTCTGAGACTCTTCGGAGTGGAGGGCGGGATATAAATCCAATATCTTCATCTACCTCACAGGGTGTCTGTTGTGGGGGAGGAAGGTAAAGGAGATTGTGAGTGCTCTGAGACTCTTCGGAGTGGAGGGCGGGATATAAATCCAATATCTTCATCTACCTCACAGGGTGTCTGTTGTGGGGAAGGAAGGTAAAGGAGATTGTGAGCTGCTCTGAGACTCTTTGGAGTGGAGGGCGGGATATAAATCCAATATCTTCATCTACCTCACAGGGTGTCTGTTGTGGGGGAGGAAGGTAAAGGAGATTGTGAGCCACTCTGAGACTCTTCGGAGTGGAGGGCGGGATATAAATCCAATATCTTCATCTACCTCACAGGGTGTCTGTTGTGGGGGAGGAAGGTAAAGGAGATTGTGAGTGCTCTGAGACTGAGATTTGGAGTGGAGGGCAGTATATAAATCCAATATCATCATCATCACCTTCTTCTTCATCTTCTTCCACGAACAGCCAATGATAGCTGTATCTTCCATTTACAGCCAACGATAGCTGAATCTTCCCATCTATAGCCAATGATAGTTGTATCTTCCATTTACAGCCAAGGACAGCTGTATCTTCCATCTATAGCCAATGGTATCTTCCATCTATAGCCAACGATAGCTGAATCTTCCAACTATAGCCAACAATAGCTGAATCTTCCATCTACAGCCAATAATAGCTGTATCTTCCATTTACAGCAAAGGACAGGTGTATCTTCCATCTATAGCCAATGATAGTTGTATCTTCCATCTATAGCCAATGATAGCTGTATCTTCCTTGAAAGGTTGTCCTCGAAAGGGCAGCTTCTGTGAGAGTCCTCTCAGCCTCATCCACCTCACAGGGTGTCTGTTGCGGGGGACGAAGATAAAGGAGATTGTGAGCCACTCTGAGACTCTTCGGAGTGGAGGGCGGGATATAAATCCAGTATCATCATCATCATCATCATCATCATCATCTACTTCTTCTTCTTCTTCCATCTATAGCCAATGAAAGCTGCATCTTCCATAAATGCATGGTCTTTACAGCCTACCCTCACCAGGATGACCCCGGCTAGCCCAATTTCATTGGATCTGGGAAGCGAAGCAGGGTCAGAGAGCCAGTTTGGTGTAGTGGTGAAGTGTGCGGACTCTTATCTGGGAGAACCGGGTTCGATTCCCCACTCCTCCACTTGCACCTGCTGGCATGGCCTTGGGTCAGCCAGAGCTCTCTTATCTGGGAGAACCGGGTTCGATTCCCCACTCCTCCACTTGCACCTGCTGGCATGGCCTTGGGTCAGCCAGAGCTCTCTTATCTGGGAGAACCGGGTTTGATTCCCCACTCCTCCACTTGCAGCTGCTGGAATGGCCTTGGGTCAGCCAGAGCTCTCTTATCTGGGAGAACCGGGTTTGATTCCCCACTCCTCCACTTGCAGTTGCTGGAATGGCCTTGGGTCAGCCGGAGCTCTCTTATCTGGGAGAACCGGGTTTGATTCCCCCCTCCTCCACTTGCACCTGCTGGAATGGCCTTGGGTCAGCCAGAACTCTCTTATCTGGGAGAACCGGGTTGGATTCCCCACTCCTCCACTTGCAGTTGCTGGAATGGCCTTGGGTCAGCCAGAGCTCTCTTATCTGGGAGCACCAGGTTTTATTCCCCACTCCTCCACTTGCACCTGCTAGCATGGCCTTGGGTCAGCCAGAGCTCTCTTATCTGGGAGAACCGGGTTGGATTCCCCACTCCTCCACTTGCAGTTGCTGGAATGGCCTTGGGTCAGCCAGAGCTCTCTTATCTGGGAGCACCAGGTTTTATTCCCCACTCCTCCACTTGCAGTTGCTGGAATGGCCTTGGGTCACCCATAGCTCTTTTATCTGGGAGAACCGGGTTTGATTCCCCACTCCTCCACATGCAGCTCCTGGAATGGCCTTGGGTCACCCATAGCTCTTTTATCTGGGAGAACCGGGTTTGATTCCCCACTCCTCCACTGGCAGCTGCTGGAATGGCCTTGGGTCAGCCAGAGCTCTCTTATCTGGGAGAACCGGGTTCGATTCCCCACTCCTCCACTTGCAGCTGCTGGAATGGCCTTGGGTCAGCCAGAGCTCTCTTATCTGGGAGAACCGGGTTCGATTCCCCACTCCTCCACCTGCACCTGCTGGAATGGCCTTGGGTTAGCAATAGCTCTTGTAGGAGTTGTCCTTGAAAGGGCAGCTTCTGGGAGAGCTCTCTCACCCCGACCTACCTCACAAGGTGTCTGTTGTGGGGGAGGAAGATAAAGGAGATTGTGAGTCACTCTGAGACTGAGATTTGGAGTGGAGGGCAGTATATAAATCCAATATCATCATCATCATCATCATCATCATCATCATCATCATCATCATCATCATCATCATCATCATCACCTTCTTCTTCATCTTCTTCCACGAACAGCCAATGATAGCTGTATCTTCCATAAATGCATGGTCTTTACACCCTATCCTGACCAGAATGATACAGGCTAGCCCAATTTCATGGGATCCGGGAAGCTAAGCAGGGTCGGTCGAGTTCAGGGTTCTTGCCTTGCCAACCCCATGGTGCCACCGTAAGTCAGCTGCATCTTGACGGAGCTTTGCGACACCGAAGGCGAAACAGAACACCCGCATTTCCCCAGCACGACAACTTTAAAGCCTTCCAACGTCCCCTCCCCCACAACTCAGAACTTCGCCTAAAAATGGGGAGGGGGGGGAAACGGGACTTAACAAGCCAACCCTTTCATTAAGAACAGAACAAATGCTTTCTCACCCTCTCTTCCAGCCGAGCCAGCTGCTCTTTGTAGTAAGCGTCATGCTTTTTCAGCTCTCGGTCTTTCTCTTCCAGCTGCTTGGCCTAGGGAAAAAAAGAAGAGAGAAAGAAAAAGCAAGACGTACTGGATCAAGAGAAAGCAATCCCAGCAAAAGCGAAAAGTCTGGTATAGATCGGAGCCTACAGGCTGCTCCGTTTTGCCAAGCCAGTATATTAATAAGATCATGATTAGCGCATTGAGGATGTTAAGTGCTCGCCCATTGTTCTTCCCTGTTTGCTCAACAGCTGTGCCACAGTTCATCCAAACGGCTTGGGGAAGAGTCATAAGACTGTGCCAAGCAAACAGCCCTGGAATTAATTCCTTAGTGAAAGACAGGCGGGACTGTATGCAAGGGGGGGGGGGGGGCAGGGGGACCTACACATATCTTGGTCAACTTGAGGTGAAATGCTGAGAGAGAGCCAGTGGCCTTATTTGGCGTAGTTTGGTGTAGTGGTTAAGTGCGCAGACTCTAATCTGGGAGAACCGGTTTTGATTCCCCCCTCTTCCACATGCAGCTGCTGGAAGGGCCTTGCGTCAGCCATACCTCTCTTATCTGGGAGAACCGGGTTTGATTCCCCACTCCTCCACTTGCAGCTGCTGGAATGGCCTTGGGTCAGCCAGAGCTCTCTTATCTGGGAGAACCGGGGTTGTTTCCCCACTCCTCCACTTGCAGCTGCTGGAAGGGCCTTGGGTCAGCCAGAGCTCTCTTATCTGGGAGAACCGGGGTTGTTTCCCCACTCCTCCACTTGCAGCTGCTGGAAGGGCCTTGGGTCAGCCAGAGCTCTCTTATCTGGGAGAACCGGGTTTGATTCCCCACTCCTCCACTTGCAGCTGCTGGAATGGCCTTGGGTCAGCCAGAGCTCTCTTATCTGGCAGAACAGGGTTTGATTCCTCACTCCTCCACATGCAGCTGCTTGAATGGCCTTGGGTCAGCCAGAGCTCTCTTATCTGGGAGAACTGGGTTTGATTCCCCCCTCCTCCACTTGCAGCTGCTGGAATGGCCTTGGGTCAGCCAGAGCTCTCTTATCTGGGAGAACCGGGTTTGATTCCCCACTCCTCCACTTGCAGCTGCTGGAATGGCCTTGGGTCAGCCAGAGCTCTCTTATCTGGGAGAACCGGGTTTGATTCCCCCCTCCTCCACTTGCAGCTGCTGGAATGGCCTTGGGTCAGCCAGAGCTCTCTTATCTGGCAGAACAGGGTTTGATTCCTCACTCCTCCACATGCAGCTGCTGGAATGGCCTTGGGTCAGCCAGAGCTCTCTTATCTGGCAGAACAGGGTTTGATTCCTCACTCCTCCACATGCAGCTGCTGGAATGGCCTTGGGTCAGCCAGAGCTCTCTTATCTGGGAGAACTGGGTTTGATTCCCCACTCCTCCACTTGCAGCAAAATCACAATAGAGGGTGGATGTTACAGCAACAGCAGCAGCCATGGATTGCCTAGGTAACCATCCATTCCGTTTGCCTTCTTCAGGCTGCAGCACACTAGGTAAAGCCTTGAAGTCAATAAATGAATACCCAGAATTTCCTTCAAATTTATGCTTCGACACTCTCCAGCTTCTGCAATTGTTGTATAGACAGTTGCAGCTGGAGCCTCAGAGATCAACAGACTTCCATTAGGAGCTACCCTTTGTCAGATTCCAAATGTCTCTGGGCTAGGCCCAGAGAACTTGTGGCTGACCCGAGGTCACATCAGCAGCTGCAAGTGGAGGAGCGGGGAATCAGACCCGGTTCTCCCAGATAAGAGAGCTCTGGCTGACCCAAGGCCATTCCAGCAGCTGCAAGTGGAGGAGTGGGGAATCAAACCCGGTTCTCCCAGATAAGAGAGCTCTGGCTGACCCAAGGCCATCCCAGCAGCTGCAAGTGGAGGAGTGGGGAATCAAACCCGGTTCTCCCAGATAAGAGAGCTCTGGCTGACCCAAGGCCATTCCAGCAGCTGCAAGTGGAGGAGTGGGGAATCAAACCCGGTTCTCCCAGATAAGAGAGCTCTGGCTGACCCAAGGCCATTCCAGCAGCTGCAAATGGAGGAGTGGGGAATCAAACCCGGTTCTCCCAGATAAGAGAGCTCTGGCTGACCCAAGGCCATTCCAGCAGCTGCAAGTGGAGGAGTGGGGAATCAAACCTGGTTCTCCCAGATAAGAGAGCTCTGGCTGACCCAAGGCCATTCCAGCAGCTGCAAGTGGAGGAGTGGGGAATCAGACCCGGTTATCCCAGATAAGAGAGCTCTGGCTGACCCTAGGCCATTCCAGCAGGTGCAAGTGGAGGAGTGGGGAATCAAACCCGGTTCTCCCAGATAAGAGAGATCTTGCTGACCCAAGGCCATTTCAGCAGCTGCAAGTGGAGGAGTGGGGAATCAAACCCGGTTCTCCCAGATAAGAGAGCTCTGGCTGATCTAAGGTCATTCCAGCAGCTGCAAATGCAGGAGTGGGGAATCAGACCCGGTTCTCCCAGATAAGAGTCTGCCCACTTCACCACTACACCAAACTGGCTCTTTCCTAGGCATTCTTTTATGGCTTGCAAGTCCTCCCCCCACTGACACTCCAAGCTGCATGTAATTGTATGCATGCTCTCACCCTGACACTACTGGGTGGCACACGTGGCCAAGAGCATGAAGACAAGCAGTGGTGGGATGGTAGCGACAGGCCCAGCTGGAAATTCTCCGCCCTAGCAGCTGCCAGCCCTAACCAGGGTGGGATCTTGGGGGGGGGGGGGGGAGAAGGGGCTGCTTGTCCCGGGTGCCAGCGGAAAAAGGAAAGGTCCCCTGCGCAAGCACCAGTCATTTCCGACTCTGGAGTGATGTTGCTTTCACAACGTTTTCACGGCAGACTTTTTACGGGGTGGTTTGCCCTTGCCTTCCCCAGTCATCTACGCTTAACTCCCAGCAAAGTGGGGACTCAATTTACCGCAGCGGGGTGCCAAATTGGGTATGGAGTCGGTTCTATTCTACGGGTCCATAAGGTGAAATGAGCCCATAAGGGGGTGCCATTTTTTAATTTTGGCCCCCCCCCCTCGGAAAAACATGTAGATCCGGTCCCAGCCCTAACTACAGACACGCCTGCCAAAACAAGAAGACTACCCAAATCTTGAAGTTGTACAAAACTATGGCCGTTTTCCCACTGACCTTACTCCGGAGCGACGTCCCTCTTCACAGCGCAGCGTCTGCGCGGATTTCCCACCAACTGCTGCGCACAACCAGGAAGCGCCGCGGCTTTGGCGTCGCAGATGTAAACCGCTAAAAACCAGTTTACATCTGCGACGCAAAAGCCGTGGCTCTTCCTGGTTGTGCGCAGCAGTTGGTGGGAAATCCGCGCAGACGCTGCGCCGTGAAGAGGGACGTCGCTCCGGAGTAAGGTCAGTGGGAAAACGGCCCATGTTTGGCTGGATTGTTAATCTTTAACATGTAAGTTAGATCTGAGAAAACCGCTGTCGGGGACCGGATAATTTAGGGAAAACTTTCAAGGCTAAGGAACGAAACTGGGACCATAGGCACACGCATTGTGTACATGCTCTACCACTGATCTTTAGGTCCTCCTCCCTTAAGTTATGTAGATGCCTTAGACTGCTTCAGCGGGGAGGGGGGGATATAAATCAAATAAAGTAAAGTAGACAGAGACACACCCTTGGTTCACCTAGTCCATAACCAACGTTCCCTCTAAGCTGCAGTCTTGTGAGCAAAAATTCTACTTTGTGAGCTACTGGCGTTAAAGTTGTGGGCTACTGCATAAATTAGTGTGTTCTGGGGTCATCATTCTTGAAATAAGACAAAGATATGTGAGATGGAGGCTAAAAACCGGTGAGCCAGCACACACTAACTCAACGATAAAGTTGATAAATACAAGTCCTAACTACAAATACAAGTTGATGGGGTGTGAACTGGCAGAGACTGACCAAGAGAGAGATCTTGGGGTCGTAGTAGAGAACTCACTGAAAATGTCAAGACAGTGTGCAATTGCAATAAAAAAGGCCTATGCCATGCTGGGAATTATTAGGAAGGGAATTGAAAACAAATCAGCCAGTAACATAATGCCCCTGTATAAATCGATGGCGCGGTCTCATTTGGAATACTGTGTAAAATTCTGATCACTGCACCTCTAAAAAGATATTATAACATTGGTAAAAATACAGAAAAGGGCATCTAGAACAATTAAAGGTTTGGAACACTTTCCCCATGAAGAAAGGTTAAAACGCTTGGGGCTCTTTAGCCTGGAGAAACATTGACTGAGGCGTGACAAGATAGAGGTTTACAAGATTATGCATGGGATAGAGAAGGTAGAGAAAGAAGTACTTTTCTCCCTTTCTCACAATACGAGAACTCGTGGACATTCAATGAAAGGAAGTCCTTCTTCACCCAAAGGCTGATTAACACATGGAATTCACTGCCACAGAAGGCGGTGACGGCTACAAGCATAGCCAGCTTCAAGAGGGGAATGGATAAACATATAGAGAAGATCCATCAGTGGCTAATAGCCACAGCGTATTGTTGGGACTCTCTGTCTGGGGTAGTGATGCTCTATATTCTGGGTGCTTGGGGGGGCCACAGCGGGAGGGCTTCTAATGTACTGGCCCCACTGGTGGACCTTTTGATGGCACTTGGTTTTTTTGGCCACTGTGTAACACAGAGTGTTGGATTGGATGGGCCATTGGCCCAATCCAACATGGTTTTTCTTACGTTCTTATGAACACTGATCATAACTGTGTTGACTAACAGCACCTCTCCAAGTTCTCAGACTAGAGTCGTTTGCAGCTACGCTACTCGCGAATGTTTAAGTGTAAATGCAACAGGGATCAAACCTTGGACCTTGCTTACTCAAAGTGTGCATTCTACTGTCATGTCAGTCTCTTCTTTTGGGGACTGACAGAGCTACTGGACTTACGCTTGAGAAAACTAAAAATAATTTCTAAGTTTTTGGAGGCTCACCTGTGACTGAGAAACAAAATGACTGTGCTTTTTTGGGGGGGGGGATCAATTGAATTATTGTTTTATTTGAATGCCCTCCCCTTCCTGCTTCATATCCCCACCCTCCCTCCTAGACAGACAGGTTTTCTGCTATTTGCAAAATATGATGACTTGGATATAGCTTTTGTTGCATATGCTTGTATGATGTATGCTTAACTCTCCCTTATTGCGTCTCTGACTTTTACTGCTTACCTTAATTTCCATCTCCTGGAAGCATGTGTATTAAAAAAAACAAAAGCCATAAATTTGTGAAACAAACAGGTTATAACACAGAACCATAAAACATGCACAACGCTTATATGACCTTATACAGCTGTAGCCAGCTGGAGCATGGTTTCAACAAGGAAGAAACAAGTTGTAGCTTTGCAACAAAAATGAATTGGTCAAGGATCCTAGTATCTTTGTCCAACGGCTCAATGTATAAAATCAGCAGGACCGCAGAAGGAAATATGGCAATGAACACAGAAGTTTAAAATTTAGTCCAGTTTAAGGATAGTTTTGCCATCACCTCTGTCTACTCATCTCTCTTTATAATCACTTTTAGAACGTAAGAGGAGCCATGTTGGATCAGGCCAGTGGCCCATCCAGTCGAACACTCTTGTGTCACATAAGAACATAAGAGAAGCTATGTTGGATCAGGCCAATGGCCCACCCAGTCCAACACTCTGTTACGTAAGAACATAAGAGAAGCCATGTTGGATCAGGTCAATGGCCCATCCAGTCCAACACTCTGTGTGTTATGTAAGAACATAAGTGAAGCCATGCTGGATCAGGCCAATGGCTCATCCAGTCCAACACTCTGTGTCACATAAGAACATAAGGGAAGCCATGTTGGGTCAGGCCAATGGCCCATCCTGTCCAACACTCTGTGTCACATAAGAACAGAAGAGGAGCAATGTTGGATCAGGCCAATGGCCCATCCAGTCCAACACTCTGTGTCACATAAGAACAGAAGAGGAGCAATGTTGGATCAGGCCAATGGCCCATCCAGTCCAACACTCTGTGTCACACTGTCAGCAAAACCCAGGTGCCATCAGGAGGTCCATTTTTAAGATGTCACCCTTCCAGCATTCCACAGATAAAAAGAGTTTATATGAACCCGCTTGCAGGGAGGGCAGGATATATATCCAATAAAATAAATGAATAAATATACAACATTGTGCATATCAGGGGTCCCCAAAGATCCCTGTGGGCACCATGCCAGCCGCCAAGAACTTTCCTGGTGCCCGCTGCATATTTTTACCAAGTGAGCAGGGTCGGATGAGGTTTTTGCTCCGCAAGGCTTTTGGTTGGCTGTGCAGATCCTTAAAAACATGGCTTCAGCAGCAGCTGCCACCACGGCATAAGGCTCTTCACAGTGTGATTGGATGTAAGCTGTGGCAGCCATTTTGTGGGTGGCCCCGCCTCCTGTGGCAGCCATTTTGTGACAGCGCCCACCACAGTGTCAAAATTCCAAAGGGAGTGGCAGGCCGAAAAGCGCTGGGGACTCTTGGTGTGTATCCATGGCGACCAGAGTGTACCTATAAAAACTAGACTATTTTGTGGGATGTATCTTGCTGCCCTCATAGGGCAATAAGACGCTGGACTGGATGAACCATTTATCCAAGCCAAAGGGGTTCTCCTAATGCTACATACTGTAAATACCATTTTAAAAAGTTATCTCCAAAAAAGGCTCCATAAGGCGGAACTGGAGAAGGGGTATAACTAGGACTAGTGAGAGAACCAGTTTGGTGTAGTGGTTGAATGCGTGGATGTTTATCTGAGAGAACCGGGTTTGATTCCCCTCTCCTCCACTGTCAGCTGCTGGAATGGTCTTGGGTCAGCCATAGTCGTCCTTGAAAGGACAGCTTCTGGGAGAGTTCTCTCAGCCCCACCCACCTCACAGGGTGTCTGTTGTGGGGGAAGAAGATAAATGACATTGTGAGCCGCTCTGAGACTCTTTGGAATGGAGGGCGGGATATAAATCCAATATCTTCATCTACCTCGCAGGGTGTCTGTTGTGGGGGGGGGGAGGGAAAGGAGATTGTGAGCCGCTCTGAGACTCTTCGGAGTGGAGGGCGGGATAAAAATCCAATATCTTCATCTACCTCACAGGGTGTCTGTTGTGGCGGGGGGGAGGTAAAGGAGATTGTGTGCCGCTCTGAGACTCTTTGGAGTGGAGGGCGGGATATAAATCCAATATCTTCATCTACCTCACAGCGTGTCTGTTGTGGGGGAGGAAGGTAAAGGAGATTGTGAGCCCCTCTGAGACTCTTCGGAGGGGAGGGCGGGATATAAATCCAATATCTTCATCTACCTCACAGGGTGTCTGTTGTGGCGGGGGGGGGGGGAGGTAAAGGAGATTGTGAGCCCCTCTGAGACTCTTCGGAGTGGAGGGCGGGATATAAATCCAATATCTTCATCTACCTCACAGGCTGTCTGTTGTGGGGGAGGAAGGTAAAGGAGATTGTGAGCCACTCTGAGACTCTTCGGAGGGGAGGGCGGGATATAAATCCAATATCTTCATCTACCTCACAGGGTGTCTGTTGTGGGGGAGGAAGGTAAAGGAGATTGTGAGCCCCTCTGAGACTCTTCGGAGTGGAGGGCGGGATATAAATCCAATATCTTCATCTACCTCACAGGGTGTCTGTTGTGGCGGGGCGGGGGAAGGTAAAGGAGATTGTGAGCTGCTCTGAGACTCTTTGGAGTGGAGGGCGAGATATAAATCCAGTATCTTCATCTACCTCACAGGGTGTCTGTCGTGGGGGGAGAAAGGTAAAGGAGGTTGTGAGCCGCTCTGAGACTCTTTGGAGTGGAGGGTGGGATATAAATCCAATGTCTTCATCTACCTCACAGGGTGTCTGTTGTGGCGGGGCGGGGGAAGGTAAAGGAGATTGTGAGCTGCTCTGAGACTCTTTGGAGTGGAGGGCGAGATATAAATCCAGTATCTTCATCTACCTCACAGGGTGTCTGTCGTGGGGGGAGAAAGGTAAAGGAGATTGTGAGCTGCTCTGAGACTCTTCGGAGTGGAGGGTGGGATATAAATCCAATGTCTTCATCTACCTCACAGGGTGTCTGTTGTGGCGGGGCGGGGGAAGGTAAAGGAGATTGTGAGCTGCTCTGAGACTCTTTGGAGTGGAGGGCGAGATATAAATCCAGTATCTTCATCTACCTCACAGGGTGTCTGTCGTGGGGGGAGAAAGGTAAAGGAGGTTGTGAGCCGCTCTGAGACTCTTTGGAGTGGAGAGTGGGATATACCTCTACCTCACAGGGTGTCTGTTGTGGGCGGGGGGGGAGGTAAAGGAGATTGTGGGTCGCTCTGAGACTCTGAGATTCGGAGTGAAGGGTGAGATATAAATCCAATTTCATCGTCTTCTTCTTCTTCGCATGAGAAAAATCTGGGTGTTCTCTGGTGACGACTGCAGCCAATACTCCCTCTAAGCTGTGGAGTCATGTGAATAAAAATTCTACCTTGTGAGCGACTGGCATTACTGTTGTGAGCGACTGCATATACTAGTTTGCTGTGGGGCCATTTTTCCTGAGCTGAGACAAAAATGGGTGAGCCGGAGGCCGAGAAACTCAGCAAGCTCACACTAATTCAGTTTAGAGGAGACACTGACTGCAGCGTCTGCCGTCTCCTACGATGGGTGTGCTGTTGTGTAAAGCCACAGCCTCTCTTCCCTACCCCTCCCAACCTTCACCAAAAAGAGAGTTAGAAAAAGTCAATAGCGTGGAAACGGGCAGAGAAAGTCACAAAGCAATTTGCATTTCCAACAATACGCCGCTCAGGGACATGTAAGAGTATTAAACACACTCACACACAGAGAGAGAGAGGGGTCAGCTATGCCCAATAAGCGACTAGGAGAGACTGCGAGGTACCTAATCGCAAACGAATTCTCCTCACCCACTTCAACAGATCAATTAAAAGCAATTGCCTGGCCCTCTCGGAAGGAAAACAAAAGCAGCAAATTAGCAGACTCGCCGCTGCGGAACGAGAGACGGGAGCGAGAAAATTAAAGGGGCGCTAAACTTCAAGGTGGAGGAAATAAACAGATGCCCCTGCCATCCCGCAAGACATCGGTCTTGGCCACCCTAAGTGTTTTTAATCAGTAGATCTCTCGCCACGTGATTTTTTTTCCCCCTTATATATTCATCATTTATTGAAATTAGTATATGTGACAGATCCATAGTAATAATAAATATTTAACAATTAAACAAACAAAAAATTACGTAGTTCACAATTATCCACTCATCCAGCACCCTGTGACCCGTCACCCTTGTTGCCCATACTTATCTATCACTGCCTATTGTATGCCTAATACTTGATATAGCTCTCTGGACCACCTTGGCCCCCACAGCCTAGAGGGAACTATGTTCAAATTCACATCCCGGACCCTGTAAATTATTGACAGCCGCCAAAAACGGTGCCCAAATGTCCTCGAATTGTTGTTGTTGCATCATTCGTCGGTAGACCAGCCTTTCATCCACCGCCAATCGCAGCATGTCCTCCAACCATTGCGCTACGGTTCCTGAAAATTCCGTTCTCCACATCTGCATGATTATCCTCTTTGCCGTCATCAGTGCCCGAAATCCCCAATATCGCTGTGGGCGAGACAACACCCATGCTGACGGGAAGTAGTTTAAAAGAACTTGCATGCCTGTGAATCTGTGCTGACTTCCCAATACGCGGTTTATCCACCTGAGTATATCGCCCCAGAAATCAAGCAGCACCGGGCATGACCAAATCATGTGGCTTAGCCCCGCTTCACCTCCCTGGCATCGCCAACATGCTGGTGAAGTCAAGAGGTTAAATTTGTGTAGTCGAACAGGTGTCCAGTAAATACGGAAATCTCGCCACGTGATTAATCAAACCGGAAGGCCTGGTTCTCAAACTGTGGTTCAGGACCCCAACTGCAGGTCACCCCTCTCTTAAGGGCGGGTCATAAACTCTATGTTTATGAATGCTCAGGGGTGGAATTCTAGCAGGAGCTCCTTTGCATGTTAGGCCACACCCCCCACACACAGCCAATCCCCTAAGACAGGGGTGGCCAACAGTAGCTCTCCAGATGTTTTTTTGCTTACAACTCCCATCAGCCCCAGCCATCGGACATGCTGGCTGGGGCTGATGGGAGTTGTAGGCAAAAAACATCTGGAGAGCTGGAGAACATCTGTTGGCCACCCCTGCCCTAAGAGCTTACAAGGCTTTTTTGGGGAAGCTCTTGGAGGATTGGCTACAAGATTATGCATGGGATGGAGAAGGTAGAGAAAGAAGTACTTTTCTCCCTTTCTCACAAGAACTCGTGGGCATTCGATGAAATTGCTGAGCAGATGGGTTAGAACGGATAAAAGGAAGTCCTTCTTCACCCAAAGGGTGATTAACACGTGGAATTCACTGCCACAGGAGGTGGTGGCAGCCACAAGCATAGCCACCTTCAAGAGAGGGTTAGATAAAAAATATGGAGCAGAGGTCCATCAGTAGCTATTAGCCACAGTGTGTATATATATGTGCATATAAATATATATGTGTATATATAAGAAATTTTTGGCCACTGCGAGACAAAGAGTGTTGGACTGGATGGGCCATTGGCCTGATCCAACATGGCTTCTCTTATGTCAAATGGCCATCTAGCCTATGGTTTAAAAACTCCGAAGGAGAGCCCACCACCTCCTGAGGAAGCCTGTTCTAGTGAGAAATCGCTCTGCCAGAGTTCTTCCAAATGTTTAGCCTAATTATTTAATTTCGGCATGTTAATTCTGGACCAATTTTCTGAGGCAACAGAAAACGACTCTGCACCATCCTCTAGATAACAGCCCTTCAAGAAGATGATGATTTTGGATTCATATCCCGCCCTATACTCTGAATCTTAAGAGTCTCAGAGCGGTCACAATCTCCTCTACCTTCCCCCCCCCCAACAAAGACCCTGTGAGGTAGGTGGGGCTGAGAGTGCTTTTACAGCAGCTGCTCTTTCAAGGACAGCTTCTATGAAAGCTATGGCTGACCCAAGGCCATCTCAGCAGGTGCAAGTGGAGGAGTGGGGGAATCAAACCCGGTTCTCCCAGATAAGAGAGCTATGGCTGACCCAAGGCCATTCCAGCAGCTGCAAATGGAGGAGGGGGGAATCAAACCCGGTTCTCAAAGATAAGAGAGCTATGGCTGACCCAAGGCCATTCCAGCAGCTGCAAGTGGAGGAGTGGGGAATCAAACCCGGTTCTCTCAGATAAGGGAGCTATGGCTGACCCATGGCCATTCCAGCAGCTGCAAGTGGAGGAGAGGGGGAATCAAACCCGGTTCTCCCAGATAAGAGTCCGCGCACTTAATCACTACACCAAACTGGCTCTCCTAGGACTTGAAGATCACCTCTCAGGCAACTCCTCTCCAGGCTAAACATGCCCAGCTCCTTCAACCTTTCTTCATAGGACTTGGTCTCCAGACCCCTCACCATCTTCGTTACTCTTAATGGCACAATTATCTCAGTGGCACTGAATTATTATTATTTATCCTTACATGGGTCCTGACCAGGCAGGCCCAGGCGAGCCCGATCTTGTCTGATCTCACTTCACCTTCCCCATCCCACTTCCAGCGGGCATCCAACAAAGGACAGCAAACCACAGCAAGAGGAGGCAACGAACCCCAGCGTGCCTAAGTGACCATTAAGATGCAGGTCCTCTTAACTCAGTGAGCTTCAAGCAGGCTCTGGGGAGACCTCTGGGGAGGTTCTGGGGAGACTCCGATCCCAGGACAATTCCGATGAGGCGGTGGGGACGATGCGGTTTAGCCCCAGCGGAATCCCGTCTTGGAACGGGCGAGCGGGACTCGGTCCACTCCAACGCTTTGCGCCATCCAACGCTATCTGCTGGTTAGCGTGTCGCCATCCCCCCTGCTGTTCAGACCGGCGGGAGCCAGGCGACGCGGCTTCACGGGGAGAAGAGAACGAATCGGCGAAGCAAAAGTGAAAAACACTTCATTTGTGGTGCAGCAGGACTTCCAAGGACTGAAAGGAGATAATGAGCTGCTGTGGGAGAGCTGCTCAACAAGACCTTTCGCTCACAATACATGGAGCTTGCCTAACGTTTCAAGCTGGAGGGATTAGAGGAGGATCTGTACGGTACCGAGCTTCATGTTCATCACGTCTGCAAGAAGCTTAAGTGAGGAGGGGGAGGGGAGGAGATTGGGTTTATACCCCACCCTTCACTTCACATCTCAGAACACTTTACAGAAGAAAAAGATATTGGATTTATATCCCGCTCTCCACTCGGAAGAGTCTCAGAGCAGCTCACAAACTCCTTTACCTTCCCCCCCCCCCACAACAGACACCCTGTGAGATGGATGGTGCTGAGAGAGCTCTGACAGAAGCTGCCCTTTCAGGGACAGCTCTGACAGAGGTATGGCTGACCCAAGGCCATTCCAGCAGGTGCAAGTGGAGGAGTGGGGAATCAAACCCGATTCTCCCAGATAAGAGTACGCACACTTCAGCACTACACCAGAATGGCTCTACAGAGCGGTCCTTTCCCTTCCTCTCCTCGCAGACACTCTTGTGAGGCAGGTGGGGCTGAGAGAGCTCCCAGTAAACTGTTCTTGAGAGAACAGCTCTGAGAGAACTGTGGCAGGACAAGGTCACCCGCCAGCTACATGTGAAGAAGTGGGGAATCAAACCTGGTTCTCCCAGCTTAAAGTCTGCGCACTTAACCACTACACTAAGCTGGCTGGTGCCAGTTTGGTGTAGCGGTGAAGCGTGCGGACTCTTATCTGGGAAAACCAGGTTTGATTCCCCGCTCCTCCACTTACAGCTGCTGGAATGGCCTTGGGTTAGTCAGAGCTATAGCAGGAGTTGTCATTGAAAGGGCAGCTGCTGCAAAAGCTTTCAGCCCCACCCATCTCACAGGGTGTCTGTTGTGGGAGGAAAAAATAAAGGAGATTGTAAGCCGCCCTGAGTCTCTGATTCAGAGAGAAGGGCGTATTGTATTGTTACACCATCTTACTATATGGTCCTGCAGAACCATTCTGTTGGACTGAACGCTGTAATTGGTTTTTATTGTTATTTTATCATTTGTGTTGTGCTCCGCTTTGAGCCCCTATGGGGAATGGGCAGAATATAAATAAAATAATAATATAATAAAAAAAATCTGCAGTAGTCATCGTTGTCTTCCTCTTCTTTTCTCTCTCTCTTTCTCTCTCTCTCTCAGCCAGTTTGGAGTAGTGGTTAAGTGCATGGACTCTTATCTGGGAGAACCGGGTTTGATTCCCCACTCCTCCACTTGCACCTGCTGGAATGGCCTTCGGTCAGCCAGAGCTCTGGCAGTGTTTGTCCTTGAAAGGGCAATTTCAGTCAGAGCTCTCTCAGCCCACCCCCCTCACAGGGTTTCTGTTGTGGGGGAAAAAGATAAAGGAGATTGTAAGGCACTCTGAGTCTCTGATTCAGAGAGAAGGGTGGGGTATAAATCAACAATTCTTCTTCTTCTCCACACACACACACACACAGCTACATATGCCCCAATTGTCCTCTTGTGCTGTCCAAAATATAGAGTGAAACTCTATCAGCTATACTTTAATGCGCATTCAAGGAAAAAAAATCTTTCCACTGTGTGTACACGGCCTACAGGGTCAGGTCTTAGAGGGTAGCTGATTGCACAGAACCGCAACTTAAAAGCTCTTCAATCGTTCCAGTTCGTCTCGCCCCTTGATACGAAGGGGACTTTCTCGTCTCCAGTGCAAACTTTCTTACTGGGTAATGACTTCTGAAGAGAGGCCAGCTGAACGAGAGCGAGCGGGATGGAGCCTGGGAAAAAAAAATGTTTAGAGCTGTTCACAGAAATAGAAAATGATCAGCGGAATGCACAACTTCCAGCATTCAATTTGGCTATTAATGGCTTTGAATACGGGCTGGCATCTCTCTCCGCCGAAGTAATTTGCATTGGGAAACAGAAGGAGAGTCAGTCCACAACTTCAGGCTGGAAGTCTGACCATAGGGTGTGCGTGCGTGCGCATGTTACCTGCCATCAAGTCGCTTCAGACTTGTGGTGACCCTATGAATTAATGACCTCCAAATGCCCTGTTGTCAACAGCCTTGCCCAGGCCGTGCAAACCGAAGGCTGTGGCTTCCTTTGCTGCATCAAACCATGGTTTCTGCATTACAGCGATGAAGGAGTGTGCATACATAGGAAAGCTCATATAAGAAAATAAAAGAAGCCATGTTGGATCAGGCCAATGGCCCATCCAGTCCAACACTCTGTATCACATAAGAACATAAGAGAAGCCATGTTGGATCAGGCCAGTGGCCCATCCAGTCCAACACTCTGTGTCACATAAGAACATAAGAGAAGCCATGTTGGATCAGGCCAGTGGCCCATCCAGTCCAACACTCTGTGTCACATAAGAACATAAGAGAAGCCATGTTGGATCAGGCCAGTGGCCCATCCAGTCCAACACTCTGTGTCACATAAGAACATAAGAGAAGCCATGTTGGATCAGGCCAATGGCCCATCCAGTCCAACACTCTGTATCACATAAGAACATAAGAGAAGCCATGTTGGATCAGGCCAGTGGCCATCCAGTCCAATACTCTGTGTCACATAAGAACATAAGAGAAGCCATGTTGGATCAGGCCAATGGCCCATCCAGTCCAACACTCTGTATCACATAAGAACATAAGAGAAGCCATGTTGGATCAGGCCAGTGGCCTATCCAGTCCAATACTCTGTGTCACATGAGAACATAAGAGAAGCCATGTTGGATCAGGCCAGTGGCCATCCAGTCCAATACTCTGTGTCACATAAGAACATAAGAGAAGCCATGTTGGATCAGGCCAGTGGCCATCCAGTCCAATACTCTGTGTCACATGAGAACATAAGAGAAGCCATGTTGGATCAGGCCAGTGGCCTATCCAGTCCAATACTCTGTGTCACATGAGAACATAAGAGAAGCCATGTTGGATCAGGCCAGTGGCCCATCCAGTCCAACACTCTGTGTCACATAAGAACATAAGAGAAGCCATGTTGGATCAGGCCAATGGCCCATCCAGTCCAATACTCTGTGTCACATAAGAACATAAGAGAAGCCATGTTGGATCAGGCCAGTTGCCCATCCAGTCCAACACTCTGTGTCACATAAGAACATAAGAGAAGCCATGTTGGATCAGGCCAGTGGCCCATCCAGTCCAATACTCTGTGTCACATAAGAACATAAGAGAAGCCATGTTGGATCAGGCCAGTGGCCCATCCAGTCCAACACTCTTTGTCACATAAGAACATAAGAGAAGCTGTGTTGGATCAGGCCAATGGCCCATCCAGTCCAACACTCTGTGTCACATAAGAACATAAGAGAAGCTGTGTTGGATCAGGCCAATGGCCCCTCCAGTACAACACACTGTGTCACATAAGAACATAAGAGAAGCCATGTTGGATCAGGCCAATGGCCCATCCAGTCCAACACTCTGTGTCACATAAGAACATAAGAGAAGCCGTGTTGGATCAGGCCAGTGGCCCATCCAGTCCAACAGTCTGTGTCAGATATGAACATAAGAGAAGCCATGTTGGATCAGGCCAGTGGCCCATCCAGTCCAACACTGTGTCACATAAGAACATAAGAGAAGCTGTGTTGGATCAGGCCAGTGGCCCATCCATTCCAACATTCTGTGTCACATATGAACATAAGAGAAGCCATGTTGGATCAGGCCAATGGCCCATCCAGTCCAACACTCTGTGTCACATAAGAACATAAGAGAAGCCGTGTTGGAGCAGGCCAAAGTCCCATCCAGTCCAACACTCTGTGTCACACAGTGGCCAAAAAAACCAAATGCCATCAAGAGATCCACTAGTGGGGCTAGAAGCCCTTCCATTGTGCCCACCTCAAGCACAAGAATACAGAGAATCACTGCCCCAGACATAGAGTTCCAACAACACATTGTGGCTAATAGCCACTGATGGACCTCTGCTCCACATGTTTATCCAATTCTCTCTTGAAGCTTGCTATAAGAACATAAGGGAAGCCAGCTGAACAAGAATAAAACTTGAATAAAACTTTGCTGGTCTTAAAGGTGCCACTGGATTCTAACTTTATTGTATTGCTTCAAATCAACACAGCTACCCGTTTGAATCCATGATTACTGCATTACGATTGTACCTCTTTGGTGCCATTCGGGCAGTTAAGAGTTCCTAGAACTGACTTATTGGATACAGACCACAAATCAGCATATTTATAAGGTAGCGTGATCTAGAAGAGCCCCGTGGCGCAGAGTGGTGAAGCTGCAGTCCTAAGCTCTGCTCACAACCTGAGTTTGATCCTGGTGGAAGCTGGGTTTAGGTAGCCGGCTCAAGATTGACTCAGCTTTCCATCCTTCCGAGGTCGGTCAAATGAGTACCCAGCTTGATGGGGGGGGGGGGGGAGTGTAGATGACTGGGGAAGGCAATGGCAAACCACCCCGTCAAAAGTCCGCCATGAAAACATTGTGAAAGCAACGTCACCCCAGAGTCAGAAACGACTGGTGCTTCTACACCTTTATCTCTTTTCAAAGTGATCTGGAAGCGAGGTGTCTGTGGGTAGCAGCTCAACATTAACTGTTCTAAAGCCATCAAAGTTTTATTAAGAACGTAAGCTTTCGTGTACTAAAAGCACACTTCATCAGACAATAGTATGGAATGGCAAGCGGTCCTAAATATAGAGAAGGTGGGCAGCGAGTTGGTATGCAAAGTCATGGAAATGTTTTTTTTTTTTTAGCAGATTAAAAGAATCACAAGTTGGGGGTCTGGTGAGTGTGAGTTTGCTGCTGACTGAGCTGAAACAACAACGAAGGACAATGTAAGTCAGAATAGCAGATTGACGTCTATGTCCTTAAGTATCCTGGGTGTGAAGTGCAATAAATGAGACCGACAGCCCATCTAGTCCAGCATCCTGCCTCACACAGCAGCCAACCAGTTCCTCTGGAGGGCCAATGGGAGGGCAGAGAAGCCAATGCAACATTACCAATTCAGAACTCCTGCCATTGACTGGTTTATATGAGACTGCATTCCCCTTAATCGGATTGTTCATCCATGCAGTGCAGCATCATTTACTCTAGCTAGCAGCGGCTCACCAAAGTTCCAAAAAGTTTTTCCCGTCCTTGCTATTCATGATTTTTAACCCCAGAATGCTGAAGTCCTACAAATGCAAAGCACGTACATGGCCGTCAAGCTGCAGGCCACAGGTGTCAAACATGCAGCCCGGGGGCCGAATCAGGCCCCCGGAGGGCTCCTATCAGGCCCCCGAGCAACTGGCTATCGTCTGCTTCCTTCTCCCTCTCTCTTGCTTCCTTTTGCATCACAGCTTGCTTTGCCAGGCTTGCTCAATCGCACAGGAGCTACAGCGCAAAAACCTCTATATTCTCCATTGCCTGAGGCTCCTCCCTTGGGGAGGAAGGGGGAAGGAATAGCTTGCTTTGACAGGCTCTCTCAATTGCACAGAAGAGCTGCTGAGCCAAGCCTCTCTTCCTTTTTTGGCTGAGGCTCCTCCCCCTCCTGGTCCGTTGGGGAAGGAAGGAAAGAGCCGGAGCTTCCTTTGCCCGGTTCCCTGGATCCCATGGGAGAGATACAAAGTAAGCACCTTTAAGACCAATGAGTGCTAATGTTTAAAACATATTTTAAAGGGTTTTTTTTTTTAAAAAAAATTGTGTTTGTCTGTGTCCTTTATAGGGTTTATATCTCTGCTACCTAATCTTAAATGCATACACACAAGGCCCAGCTCAGCATGGCCCAGCTCAGCAGGGGAGGGACGGTGGCTCAGTGGTAGAGCATCTGCTTGGGAAGCAGAAGGTCCCAGGTTCAATCCCCGGCATCTCCAAAAAAGGGTCCAGGCAAGTAGGCATGAAAATCCTCAGCTTGAGACCCTGGAGAGCCACTGCCAGTAAGGGGAGGGATGGTGGCTCAGTGGTAGAGCATCTGCTTGGTAAGCAGAAGGTCCCAAGTTCAATCCCTGGCATCTCCAAAAAAGGGTCCAGGCAAATAGGTGTGAAAAGCCTCAGCTTGAGACCCTGGAGAGCCGCTGCCAGTCTGAGAAGACAATACTGACTTTGATGGACCAGGGGTCTGATTCAGTATAAGGCAGCTTCATACGTTCATGGCCCAGCCCGATAAGGTCTCATTTATGTCATATTCGGTCCTCATAAAAATTGAGTTCAGCACTCCTGCTGTAGGCCCTCGTCTACACTCTGAAGCAGTGACTTCCAGGTCCAAGGTTTACTCTTAGCCACCACACCAGTTTAGCGGCATGAAGACATTTATCTCTACAGCACCAAACTGCTTCCCTGACAACCAGGGCTTTTTTTTTTTGTAGCAGGAACTCCTTTGCATATTAGGCCACACCTCCCTGCTGGAGCCAATCCTCCTGGAGCTTACAGCAGGCCCTGTACAAAGAGCGGGAATGGCTACATCAGGGGGGATGTAGCCTAATATGCAAAGGAGTTCATGCAAGAAAAGCAGCCCTGATGACATCAGCGGAAGGCTCTGCTTCCATACCCTGTTGTTGGCTTTCCAGTTCCTCTAGGCTACACCCCCTGATGTAGCCAATCCTCCAAGAGCTTACAAGGGTCTAAGTACAGGGCCTACAGTAAGCTCTAAGAGGATTGGGTACATCAGGGGTGTGTGGTCTAATAGGCAAAGGAGCTCCTGCTAGAATTCCTTACAGGGCTCTTCGTACAGGGCCTGCTGGAAGCTCCAGGAGGATTGGCTGCATCAGGGGTGTGTGGCCTAATAGGCAAAGGAGGTCCTGCTAGAATTCCTTACAGGGCTCTTCGTACAGGGCCTGCTGAGAGCTCCAGGAGGATTGGCTGCATCAGGGGGGTGTGGCCTAATAGGCAAAGGAGGTCCTGCTAGAATTCCTTACAGGGCTCTTCGTACAGGGCCTGCTGGGAGCTCCAGGAGGATTGGCTATATTAGAGAGGTGTGGCCTAATAGGCAAAGGAGGTCCTGCTAGAATTCCTTACAGGGCTCTTCGTACAGGGCCTATTGGAAGCTCCAGGAGGACTGGCTGCATCAGGGGGGTGTGGCCTAATAGGCAAAGGAGGTCCTGCTAGAATTCCTTACAGGGCTCTTCGTACAGGGCCTATTGGAAGCTCCAGGAGGACTGGCTGCATCAGGGGGGTGTGGCCTAATAGGCAAAGGAGGTCCTGCTAGAATTCCTTACAGGGCTCTTCGTACAGGGGCTGCTGAGAGCTCCAGAAGGATTGGCTGCATCAGGGGTGTGTGGCCTAATAGGCAAAGGAGGTCCTGCTAGAATTCCTCACAGGGCTCTTTGTACAGGGCCTGCTGAGAACTCCAGGAGGATTGGCTGCATCAGGAGTGTGTGGCCTAATAGGCAAAGGAGGTCCTGCTAGAATTCCTCACAGGGCTCTTTGTACAGGGCCTGCTGAGAACTCCAGGAGGATTGGCTGCATCAGGAGTGTGTGGCCTAATAGGCAAAGGAGGTCCTGCTAGAATTCCTTACAGGGCTCTTCGAACAGGGCCTGCTGTAAGCTCCAGGAGGATTGGCTACATCAGGAGTATGTGGCCTAACATGCAAATGAGGTCCTGCTAGAATTCTTTACAGGGCTCTTCGTAGAGGGCCTGCTGAGAGCTCCAGGAGGATGGGCTACATCAGGGGGGGGTGAGGCCTAATAGGCAAAGGAGGTCCTGCTAGAATTCTTTACAGGGCTCTTCGTACAGAGCCTGCTGAGAGCTCCAGAAGGATTGGCTGCATCAGGG